>NC_045697.1:48953586-49268897 GCF_009834535.1 Camelus ferus | reverse complement strand
TTAAGTAGTTACATGTTTATCATTATCTATTTGACAAGACTTAAGGAACACAACAAATAGGAAACTTAAAAGTATTATAAAACCTACACCTGAAAACTAGTATAGAACAATGACAAAGAGAGAATAATTTTAATTCTAAAAATTGAATTTAGCAAAGATAATCTTCTAATGAAATATTATTGAAACAAGGAGACATGGACATACAAAGGAATGAATCTAGTCACAGACCTTACTTACACCCTTCACAAAAATTAACTCAGAATGTATTACAGGCCTGCATGTAAAATGCAAAACTATAAAACTAGAAGATAACATAAGAAAAAAAGCCTAGATAGCCTTGACTATGGTAATGATTTTTTAAGTATAACACTAAAGGCATGATCCATGAAAGAAGTAATTTTTGGACTTTATTAAAAACTTCTGCTCTGAGAAGGATAATGTTAAGAAAATAAGAAGACAAGCCACATATTTGCAAAGACAGATCTGAAAAAGGACTGTTGTCTAAAATATACAAAGAACTCTTAAAACTCAACAATAATAAAACAAAAAACCTGATTAAAAATGGTCCAAAGACCTTAACAGACATCTCACCAAAGAAAATATACAGGTGGCAAATAAAGCATATGAAAAGATGCTCCACATCATATATCATCAGGGAAATGCACATTAACACAACTAAGAAATATCAGTATACATCTGTTAGAACAGCCAAGTCTGGAACACTGATGACAACAAATGCTGGTGCAAAAATGTGGAGCAACAAACTCTCATTCATTGCTGGTGGGAGTGCAAAATTATACAACCAATTTGGAAGACAGTGTGGAGGTTTCTTACAAGGCTAAATATACTTTTACCATGTGGTTCATCAGTTACACTCCTTGGTATTTAGTCAAAGGAATTGAAAACTCAGGTCCACAGAAAAACCTGTGCATGGATATTTATAACAGCTTTAATAATAACTGCCAGAACTTGGAAGCAACCAAGATGTCTGTCAGAGGCGAATGGATAAGTAAACTCGGGTACATCCAGATAATGGAGTATTCAGCACTAAAAATAAATGAGCTATCAAACCATGAAAAGACATGGGGGAAGCTTAAATACATATTACTGAGTAAAAGAAGCCAATCTGGGAAAAAAAAGGCTATATACTGTATGATTCTAACTCTGACATTCTGGAAAAGGCAAAACTATGGAGACAGTAAAAAGATCAGTGAGCTGAGGCAAGGGAAAATGATGAATAGGTGGAGAACAGAAGTTTCTTAGGGCAGTGAAACTACTCAGTGTGATATGATGATGATGATGGATACGTGTCATTATACATTTGTCCAAACACACAGTGTACATACAATACTAAGAGTGAACTCTAATATCTGTTGTGGACTTTGGACAGTTGTGATGTGTTAGTGTAGGATCATCAGTTGTAACAAATGTACCACTCTGGTGGGGGATTTTGACAATGGAGGAGTCTCTGCATATGAGGGCAGGCACTATAAGGAAAATCTCTGTATCTTCTTCCCAGTTTTGCTGTGAGCCTAAAATTGCTCTCCCTCAAAAAAGTCTTTTAAAAAGTTGAATTTACACAAATCTTTTAGAGATTAATTTATTATACAAAATTGGAAGGGAAAATTATTTTGAACCTAGAATTATATACCAGCCACACTGTTAATCATATTCATGTTTCAAAAATGTAAGCACTAAAAACTTGAATCTTCCATGTTTCCTTTCTGAGAAAATCATTTCAGAATGTATTCCCACAAAATAAAGATAATTTTGAAGAAAGAAGCTGTATAATACAAAAAATGGAAAAAGTACCCAGGGATACATTTAGAAGATTTTCTAGTGTGGTAGCTGTTGGCTTAGAAAGCAAGTTGGTCCAGGTTAAAACTGGGCTTCAAGAACGAGCACAAAATGGATTTCAAGCAATAAAATTGGAAATAGAAATACATTAGAGGGGGGTGGGTAGGGACAGACTGGGAGTTCGAGATTTATAGATACGGACAGATGTATATATAGAATAGATAAATAAGTTTATACTGTGTATAGCACAGGGAAATATAATCAAGATCTTGTAGTAGCTCATGGTGAAAAAGAATATGAAAACAAATACATGTATATTCATGTATGACTGAAAAATCATGCTGTACACCAGAAATTGACACAACATTGTAAACTGACTATAACTCAATAATAATAAAAAAAGAAATACGTTAGAGATATGATGGAGATGTTATTTCTTCTAACAACAACAACAAAGTCACTTAGAAACTAAGGAAAAATAAAAAATTCTGATGAACCAAATATGAAACAGACCAAAATGGTGCATGATTTCAAGTGATTAGTGGGGTATATTCCACTAGAAAGGATTTTTCATTTGATCTTAACACTAGAATGCTTTGCTTTGAGTGTGATAGTGATCATGACATTGGAACAGCACAGCAGAGATGGAAATACAACCCTAGGCGTTTCATGGCTTTATTCTAAGGAATATTTACAAGATTGCAGTGTTATAAACAATGTTTTTGGGTTTTGTTTTTCTTGAAGTATAGTTGATTTATAATTAGTTTCAAGTGTACAACATAATGACTTAATATTTTTATAGATTATACTGCATTTAATGTTATTACAAAATAATAGCTATACTTCCTTGTGCTGTACAATATGTCCTTGTTGCTTTCTGTTTTATACACAGTAGTTTGTATCTCTTAATTTCATACTCCTATCTTGCCTCTCCCCACTGGTAACCACTAGTTTGTTCTTTGTATCTGTGAATCTGCTTCTGTTTGTTATATACATTTGTTTTACTTTTTTATATTCCACATTTAAGTGATAACAGATTATTTCTTTCTCTATCTGGCTTATTTCACCAAGGATGATAATCTCTGGGTCTATCCACATTGTTGTAAATGGCAAATTTTCATTCTTTTTATGACTAAGTAATATTCCATTTTATATGTATACCATATTTTCTTTATCCATTCATCTGTTGATAGACACTTAGCTTGCTTTCATGTCTTGGTTATTGTGAATACTGTACCTATGAAAATTGGGGTGCATGTATCTTTTTGAATTAGTGTTTTTGTTTTTTCCCTATATATACCTAGTAGTGGCATTGCTGGGTCATATGGTAGTTCTATTTTTAGCTTTTAGAGGAGCCATCATACTGTTTTCCACAGTGGCTGCACCAACTTAACATTCCCACCAACGGTGTACAAGGGTTCTCTTTTTTCCACATCCTTGGCCAACATTTGTTATTTGCAGACTTTTTAATGACAGCCTTTCTGACAGGTGTGAAGTGATATCTCATTGTGGTTTTGATTTGCATTTCTCTGATGATTAGCAGTGTTAAACATCTTTTCATGTGCCTATTGGCCATCAGTATGTCTTCTTTAGAGAAATGTTTGTTCAGGTCTTCCGCTCATGTTTTAATCAAGTTGTTTGTTTTTGATACTTAGTTGTATGAGCTATTTTTTATTTTGAATATTAACCCTTATAAGTCATAGCATTTACAAATATTTTCTCCTGTTTGGTAGGTTATCTTTTCTTTTGTTGGTGGTTTTCTTTGGTGTGTAAAAACTTTTAAGTTTAATTTAGTTCCATTTGTTTATTTTTTTTTTCTTTTGCGTTAGGAGACAGATCCAAAAAATATTGCTGTGATTTTTGTCAAAGAGTGTTTTGCCTACGTTTTCCTCTAAGAATTTTATGGTGTCTGGTCTTACATTTAGGTCTTTCATCCATTTTGAGTTTGTTTTTGTATGTGGTGTGAGGAAATGTTCTAATCTCATTGATATCCATGGAGCTCTCCAGTTTGCCCAGTACCACTTACTGAAGAGTCTTTTATCCATTGTGTATTTTTGACTCTTTTGTTGTGGATTAATTAACTAGAAGTGCATGTGTTTATTTCTGGCCTCTCTCTTCTGTTCCTTTGATCTGTGTGTCTGTTTTTGTGCCAGCACCATTCTGTTTTGATTTCTGTAGCTTTGTAGTATAGTCTGAAGTCAGGGAAGGGTGATACCACCATCTTTGTTCTTTTTTCTCCAGACTGTTTGGCAGTTGGGGTCTTCTGGGATTCCATATAGATTTTAGGATTTTTTTTTTTCTCGGTCTGTGAAAAATGCCATGAGTATTTTGATAGGGGTTGCATTAAATCTGTAGATTGTATGGACATTTTAATAATATTAATTTTTCCAATCCAGGAACACAGAGTATCTTTACATTTCTTTATATCGTTTTCAAATTCCTTTATCAATGTTTTATAGTTTTCAGAGTATAGATCTTTCATCTCTTTGGTTAAGTTTATTCCTAGGTATTTTATTCTCTTTGATGCAATTGTAAATGGGATTGTTTTCTGAAATTCTTTTTCTGTTAATTCATTATTAATGTATAGAAAAGCAACATATTTTTGTATATTAATCTTGTAGCCTGCAACCTACATTCATTTATTCTAAGAGCTTTTTTTGGCAGAGACTTTGGGTTTTCTATGTATTGTATCATGTCATCTGCAACTAGGGACAGTACTACTTCTTCCCTTCCAATTTGGTTGCCTTTTATTTCTTTTTTCTTATCTGATTGCTGTGGCTAGGACTTCTAATACTATATTAAACAGAAGTGGCAAGAGTAGGTACCTTGTCTTCTTCATGATTTTAGAGGCAAGGCTTTCAACTTTTCACCATTGAGTGTGATGTTAGCTGTGGGTTGCTATAAATGGCCTTCAATATGTTGAGATATGTTCCTTTCTATACCAACTTTGATGAGGGTTTTTAGCATGAGGGGGTGTTGAATTTTGTCAAATGCTTTTTTCTGTGTCTGTTGAGATGATAGTGTGATTTTTATCTTTTTGGTTAATGTGGTGTATCTCATTGATTGATTTCCAAATATTGAACCATCCTTGCATCTTTGGGAAAATACCCTAGTTGAGAATGGTGTATGATCCTTTATATATATTGTTGGATTTTGCTTCCTAACATTTTGTTGAGGATTTTTACATCTATATTCATCAGAGATATTGGCATATAATTTTCCTTTTTTGTAATGTCTTTGGTTTTCGTATCAGGGTGATAGTGCTTCCCTCCTCTTCAATCTTTTGTAATAGTTTGAGAAGGATAGGTATAAGTTTTTTATGTTTGATAGAGTTCCCCAGTGAGGCTGTCCTTTCCTGAGAGTTTTTTAATTACAGATTCTATTTCATTTCTAATGATTGGTCTGTTCAAATTATCTGTTTCTTCTTGACTCAATTTGGCAGGCTTTTTATTGCTAGAAACTTGTCCATTTCTTCTAGGTTTTACAATTTGTTGGCATATACCTGTTCATAGTATTCTTATGATTTTTTTTCTATTTCTGCAGTATTAGTTGTTATTTTTCCCCTTCTATTTCTTATATGTTTATTGGGGTTCTCTCTCTTTTCTTCTTGATGAGCCTGGCTAAAGCTTTATCAATTTTGTTTATCTCTTCCAAAAGCCAGTTCTTGATTTCATTGATTTTTTTTTTGTCTCTATTTTATATACTTCCTCTCTAATCATTATTATTTCCTTCTTTCTGCTGAATTTAGGTTTTGTTGTTCTTTTTCAGATTCATTTAGATAGTGAATTAGGGTTTTTTTTATTTGAGATATTTCTTGTTTTTTGAGGTAAGCCTGTATGCTGTAAACGTTCCTCTTAGAACTGTTTTTGGTGCATTCCATAAATTTTGGAAAGTTGTGTTTCCAAATGATGTTTGTTTTCATTTGTCTTGAGGTGTTTTCTGATTTCCTCTTTGATATCTTTATTGGTCCATTGGTTTTTTTAGTAGCATGTTATTTAGTCTTCATGTATTTGTGCTTCTCCCATTTTTCTTCCTGTAATTGATTTCTGGTTATACTGTTGTCAGAAAAAATGCTTTATATAATTTCTATCCTCTTAAATTTGTTGAGATTTATTTTGTGGCATAGCACGTCCTCTATCCTGAAGATTGTTCTACGTATGCTTGAAAAGAATGTGTATTCTGCTATTTTTGGATGGAATATATCCTGTGGGTATATTTTAAGTCAAGCTGCTCTACTGTGTCACTTAAGACCACTTTTACCTTATTGATTTTCTGTCTGGAGGATCTGTCCATAGATGTAAGTGGGCTGTTAAAGTTGCCTACTCTTATTGTTTATTGTCAGTTTCTCTATTTGTGTCTGTTAATATTTGCTTTATATATTTAGCTGCTCTTGTACTGGGTTAGTAATATATAATGAGTGTGATATCCTTCCTGTAACTGAGTGTCTGTGTGTGTAACAGGTATCAATAAATAGTACAAGAATGCTGAGGCATAGAGGTATATGGTTTTAAGTCATCGCTGATCTAAGTGTTCATTGAAGCTAAAATTAAAAGTCCAGGTGACCAAAAACAGAAGATCTTACCACTATTACTGGAAAGTCCCTATGAGTAAAGCTTCTTTTCAAGGACATGGGCACATCAGATCTAGCTGCAAAAGCTAAATTGTTGCCCCTAGTCCTTAATGTCTAAAGATGCTCTGATACTGTTCCTGCTAATGTTTATCCTGGGAATCTTATAAGCTTAGTAAGACTACTGACTTTCTTTCCTCTCTCTCTTCCTCCCTCTCTTACCTTATTTCATAAACAATTTTGGAGTACTCATAGCAAAAAGACATATGATAAGGAGCATTCTAGGAGATTTGAAGATAAGTTGATGTATATCACGAGGGACATGTGAAAAATTTCAGAAGGCTTTCTTTTGGAAATACCATACTTCTCGCATTCTAACTCACTCCACACGTACACATAAACACTGAAATTATTGCCATAGAGATCCATTGTCCTTGATGAGAATGTGTAGTGTAGAAAAAAAATTGAGAATTAAAGCCTAGAGACTTAAAATTTACCAATAGAGACATGTCTAAAAATGTAATAATATATTTTAATTGTTGTATATTTAATATTACAGGGGTAATATTTTGGATTACTTTGATAATACTAAGTAGGTATGCTTTCATTCCCTCTAAAATTCTATTCTGTCTGTACTCCAGTCACCTTTAAGATTAAGTCATTAGTAGTCCAGGGGAAAAAAAATAGATAATGGCAGAAAAAGGAGGTTCATAGGATGAAGGAGAAGTAAATAGCATATAGGAGTACCTCTAACAGGAATTGGGAGTAGGAGAGTAGAACAGAAAGAAAAGAAGGAGAAAACATTAGACTCCAGTATCCTGGCTCCTCTGGACTGAAGCTGTGGAAAGAGTTGATGTAGGAGGTTAGAAACAACCTAAGTTTGAAAGAACCCTAGTGTGGTAGAGATTGTTTTCTTGCCTCTCCTTGGGGAAACTGGGCCATTTTCAGGGTCACTCTATTAGAAAAGCATCATGTATAACATGAGACCAGCCAAGCAATAAATTGAAAATAGCAAAGTAACAGAATGAATTGAGAGCAGACAAAAGTTCCTTTTTTATGGTTTTCTGCCAAATCAAGATTGTTGTGATGGAATTCCTAGGTTTCCCTTTGGGCCGAGTGAAGGTAACTGGGGCACACACCAGCTATAGTCTTCTGTAAGAAGATGCTCAGCAAGGCCAGGGAAGCTCATTTTGGGTTTGTGGGAGGACCGCCTAATAAGGTGAGAGGACATAGAAATTATTCTTTAGAATACCCAATGCCAGGAGGATGTAGTGGGATTTACTGGTGGGGAAATTTATTAGCAGGGCATTCAGGGCCTGTAGAAAACACTGTCATGAAACCAGCAAATAAATGTCACCACTTCTGGAGACCAGATTAACAGCCAGCAGAGAACAGACTACAATTTTCCCCAATAGCAGAGTGTCACAATGTAGATGGGGAACCATGTGCAAAAAGGAAATTGAATTTCTATATATTGGAAATCAGCATACTTCACAAGCTTTCATGTCCACTACTGGGGAAACATTCATCTTGCCAATTAAAATTTAGTTACTTCTGAGTTGAAGCTGTCTTCTTTAAGTAAAAATTTAGTTAAATTCAGAATGTTTTTCTCCCCGTTTCCCCTTTTTCCTTCCCAAGAGCAAGCTAAGTCCTGCCAGTGTACGGAGGTAACTTGTTCTGGTGCTGACCTCTAGTGGTCTCTGGCCTTCACTGAGGTGTCTGATCCTGCTGGTCTCTGGATGATGGTAATTTATATTTACTGCTGTAATGTCTTGCTTTGGCCTCCTGTCTCTAAGATACATGTACTTTGCATTATCAGATCACAAGTGAGCTCTTTTGGATCTCCCAACTCCCTTTCAAGCCTCTTCCTTTGGCTGTTGCAACATTACAGATGCTTTCCAGTAAGTAGTCTTCAAATTGGGGTACATATAACTCTGGAGGTACACGAAGACATTCCGAGGAGTATGTGGGCAAAGTTGTTATTTTTTAAAATCAACTGTATTTATGTATGATTTATATAAATAAGATTCAATCAATTTCACGTGTGCAATTCTGTGACTCTTAAACGTGTATCCTCATGTAACCACCAATATAATCATGATAGAAAACATTTCATCACCCTGAAAAGTTCCTTTATGCCCTTTGTAGTCAGTCTTTTCCCTCCACCCAAGGCCTTGGAAGTCACTGATCTGTTTTCTGTCACTACAGTTTTGTCTTTTCTAGAATGTCATTTAAATATTATCATACAGCATGTAGATTTTTGTGACTGACTTCTTAGTATAATGCGTTTGAGATTCATCCATATTGTATCAGTAGTTAATTCTTCTTTTAAAAAACAGCACTGAGATTTAATTCAGGTGCCATACAATTCACCTTTTTAAAGTGTACAATTTAGTGGTCTTTAGTATATTCACAGAATTGTGAAAACATCACTATAGTCAGTTTTAGAATTACAGATACATGCAATAACATGGATAGATTTCAAAGCATTATGCTAAGAACTCAGTCACAATCTTATCACCTTTATTACTGCAGTCTTGGTTCAAGCAGCCATAATCTCTGCTTACATTATCATGACAACCTGTAAACTGGTTGAATTTCACCCTGCAGACTATTCTCAGCTTAACACCCAGAGTCATCATCTTAAAAATTTTAAGTCAAATCTTGTCATACCTCTGTTTAAACTTTATGATTTGTTTCCTTTCTCTTAGAGTAAAATCCAAAATTCTTACAATAGCCTGTAAAGACTTGTATTATCTTCCCACCACCATACTTACCTTGCTGATCTTATCTCCTCTAACTCTTCCCTTACCTATGACTGTTCTCTTCCAGCCATATCAGCCTCTTGTATTCTTCTGCCTGACCACTCTTCCACCACAATCTTCATGGCTGATCTCCCTCATCTCCTTCAAGTCTTTGCTCATGTCACCTTTTCAGGGATTCCCTCAACCATCCATTTAGGTGGCAAACTCTCCATGGACTCCTAAATCTCCCTTGTATTACTTAAAAAAAAACCCTAATACTTACTATATTCTAACATACTTGTGTAATTTATTTATTTTAGTTGTTATTTGACTGCCCCCTCCCACAAGAATGTGAATTTGACAAGGGGCGGAATGTTTATCTATTTTGTTTCCTGATATATCTCCAGTACCTAAAACAGTTCCTGGAACATTGTGAGGACTCAGATATTTGTTGATGAATGGTTGGATGAATGAAATCAAGAGTTAAAAACTAGAGGTTCCAGTTCAAGGTGGTGACATAAGAAGATCCTGTATTCACCTCTTCCCACATACCAAATCTGCAGCCATGTATGGAACGGTTTCTCCTGGGAAAAAACTGAAAACAGATGGCACAACTCTTAACATTAGACAAATGAGAGGGAAACCACATTTAAGTGGGTATGAAAGGCTGAGGCACAATCTTGCCATAAATTCTGCCTCTGGCACTGTGACCCTCAATTGGAAGGGAACTTGAAACTTGGAGCTTCTCCATGAGGAGTAAAGGGCTTATACTCCACATTGGGCACCCCAACTTTAAAGACTATTAACTGAGAGACAAGGCCTCAAAATATCTGGGTTTAAAGACCAGTGGGGCTCACATCCATGTGACCTGTGGGGCCATGACAAACCACAGTATAGTTCTTAAAGGGTCTGTGTGCGGACCCAGCTGCTCTAGAGTGCAGCACAGAAGCAGCCCTTTGAACAGCACTCAGACGTTATATGTAAAAGACTCATTTGTTAATTTTGAAACAGTTGGTCTGAGGGGCAAGAACTTGCTGGGATATTCTCCTGGGATGGAAGCTAGTGGGGACTGTCATCATGCCCTCCTTCTGCCTTGCTAAAGCTCAGGGGTGTCAGCTTTTCTTCTTTTTCCTTCCCAGTGGGAGTCATCTGTATGCTCCAGTCTATGAGCACCATTGTTTACTATCTCTTTCTGCCTTGCTGAAACCAGTGGATGCCTTCTCCAACTTTTTTTCTCCTCTTTTTGGCAGGTGCCATTTTTGTACCCCACCTCCTCTGCCTTGCTCCAACCAGCTGGTACCATCTTTGTCCTCTCCCTCTGCTGCACTAGTATTTCCAAGGTGGACTCCGGTTTTGTGCTTTCCCTCTGCTTTGTTCCAGCTCACTGATATCTTCCATATAGGAGCTTATACCCTTCTTTGATGCCCTGACTTTAGCAGATGCTGCCAGGGGACACACCTTGATTGCCTTACTCTGGTGGCTAGGGGGACTGATGTTCCTGGGTCCCACAGGACTGTAACAATTACAGAGACAGTTCTTGGAAGGCTGCCACTCCCAGGACACTGCACAGAAAGTGGACTAAAACACTCTCCTAGTCTTTCCGTGAAAGACACCTACTTGTTACTCCTGGAGCTTTGGCCATAGGAACAGGCTTCAGGTTTGAAACACATCCAGAGTCTACAGAGGTGCTCTCAGGTAGTATAACCTGGAGAATACTATCTTTCTGCCTTCCCTCTGCCTTGCCACAGCTTACTGGCATCTCTTAGAAAGGAGCATACACACTCGTCTGGAGCCTTGATTTTTATGACCTCTGCCCAGGAGATACCTCCAGATCACTTGGTTCTGGGGACCAGCAGTGCTTGCACTTGTCCCAAAGAACTGTATATATTTGCATTTTTAAGAAGCTGTTGCCTAAGGGGGTCTGGCTTTTAATCAGCCTGAAACTAGGTGCTGAATGAGATTCTTCCTTTTGGGACACTAACTGGTTTTGACACACCCTCAGCTACTGAGAGCTATTAAAAAATTAAATGGGCTGCCTGAATGATCACAAAGGTTTGAAAAGCTAGGGCAGAGTTGAATGACAAGATTTATCTCCTACGCAGGGCCAACCCTTCAAGGCTGGGAGAGGCAGCTATTTTATCTAACGCATAGAAATCAACATTGAGAGTCAAGCAAAGTGAATTTTGTGTTGTCCCAGTGCATATAAAATTTATGTTTATTCTGTATCATAGACTGTTAAGCCTGCACTGGCATTATGCCTAGAAGAACAGTGTGCATACCTTAATGTAAAATACTTTGTTGCTAAAAATTGCTAACCATTATCTGAACCTTCTCCAAGTTGTAACATCAAAGATCACTGATCACAGATTACCATGACATAATAATAATTTAAAAGTTTGAAATATTGCAAGAATTACCAAAATGTGATACACAGAAATGAAGTGAGTAAATGCTATTGGAAAAATGGCACCAACAGACTTTCTCAAGGCAGAGTTGCCACAGACTGTTGGTTTGTAAAAAATGCAGTAGCTGTGAAGCACATTAAAGCAAAGTGCAAGAAAACGAGGTATGTCTGTATGATAGAGGTTGTGGATTAATTACTTAGAAGGCTAGTATAAAGGCTAAAAGACAAAGGTAGTAAAAACAGCTGCAACTATCATAATTAGTTAAGGAATACACACAATTAAAAGATGTAAAATGTAACATCAAAAACAAAATTGGGGGGGTAAGAATAAAAATGTAGAGCTCTAGAATGCATTCAAAGTTAAGTTGTTACCAACTTAAAATAGACTGTTATAAATATTAAGTTGTTATAGGTAAGTTTCTTGGTAGCCACAGAGCAAAAACCTATACTATATACAAAAAAATAAAAGGAGAAGGAATATAAGCATACCACTAAGGAGAGTAATCAATCACAAAGGAAGAGAGTAGCCAGAAGAAGAAAGGAACAGAGGAACTACAAAATAACCAGAAAACAATGAACAAAATGGCAATAAGTACATACCTTTCAGTAATTACTTTAAATGTAAATGAACTAAATTCTCCAATCAAAAGACATAGAGTGGTTGAGTGAATACAAAACCAAACTTATCAATATGCTGCCTACAAATAACACACTTAAAAGTTAAGGACACACAGAGACTGGAAGTGAAGTTATGGGAAAAGATGTTCCATGCAAATAGAAACTGAAAGAAAACTGGTGTAGCTGTACTTATGTCAGACAAAATAGGCTGTGAAACAAAGACTGTAATAAGAGACAAAGAAGGGAATTATATAGTGATAAAGGGGTCAGTCCAACAAGAGAATATAACATTTGTGTATATTTATGCACCCAGCATAGGAGTGCCTAAATATTAACCTAAGTTAAAATATATATTAACCTACTAAATGCATAAAATAAATATTAACAGACCTAAAGGGAGAAACAGACAGCAGTATAATAATAGCAGGGGACTTTAATATCCTACTTACATCCATTGATAGGTCATCCAGACAGAAAATAAACAAGGAAACATTGGCCTAAATGGCACATTAGACCAGATGGACTTAACAGAAATATACAGGACATTCCATCTAGAAGCAATAGGATACACACCCTTCTCAAGTGCACATGAAACATTTTCTGGGATAGATCATATGTTAGGCCATAAAACAGGTCTTAACAAATTTAAGAAGACTGAAATTATGTCAAGTGTCTTTTCCAGTCACAGTGGCATGGAACTATAAGAAGAAAACTGGAAAATTGATAAATATGTGGAGCTTAAACAGCATGCTCCTGTACAAATCAGTAGGTAAAAAAGAAGTTGAAAGCAAACCTGAGAGAAACAAAAGTGGAAATACAGCATATGAAAATTTATAGGATGCAGTAAAAGCAGTTATAAGAGAAAAGTTCATAGTAATAAATGCCTACTGCAAGAAATAAGAAAAGTTTCAAATAAACAACCTAACTTAACACCTCAAAGAACTAGAAAGAGAAGAGCAAATAAAGCCCAAAGTTAGGAGAAGGAAAGAAATAGCATAGCAGAAATAAATGAAAAGAGACAAAGACAACAGAAAAGATCAATGAAGCCAAGAGCTGTTTATAAAAAAAAAAATTGGCAAACCATTAGCTAGACTCACTAAGAAAAAAAGAGAAGACTCAAATAAATTAAATCAGAAATCAAAGAGGAGACATACAAATGATACCCCAGAAATATAAAGGATCCTAAGAGACTACTACAAACTAAATAGACACCAACAAATTGGACAACCTAGAATAAATGGATAAATTCCAAGAAACAAACAACTTTCTAAGAGTGAATCAGGAAGAAATAGAAAATCTGAATAGTCTGATTATTAGTAAGCAGATTGCATCAGTAATTAAAAGCATCCCCAAAATTAAAGTCCAGATAGCTTCACTGGCAAATTCTACCAGACATCTGAAAAAGAGTGGACACCAGTCATTCTCAAACTCTTCCAAGAAATAGAAGAGGAGGGAACACTTCCAAGCTCATAACTCATTTTATAGGCCAGCATAATTTGATACCAAAACCAGACAAAGACACAACAAAGAATGAAAAGTACAGGCTAGTGTCCCTGATGAACATACACAAATCCTTAACAAAATGTTAGCAAACCAAGATACATTAAAAGGATTGTACACCATGATCAAGTTGGGTTTAGTCCAGGGATGCGAGGATGGTTCAGCATCCACAAATCAATCAGTGTGATAAACCAGATTAACAAAATGAGGGATAAAAATCGTGTGATCATTGTCATAGATGCAGTAAAAGCACTTTACAAAACTTAATACCCATTTTTGCTAAAAATTCTCCACAGAGTTGATACAGAGGGAATGTACCTTAACATAATGAAGGCTATACATGATGAGCCCACAGTTGATACCATGCTCAGTAGTGAAAAGCTGAAAGCTTTTCCTCTAAAATCAGGAACAAGACAAGGATGTCTACTCTTGTTACTTTTATTCAACATAGTATTGGAAATCCTAGCCAGAGCAGTCCACCAAGAAAAAAAGACATTAATGCAAGTGAATTGGAAAGGAAGAAGTAAAACTGTAACTGTTTGCAAATGACATGATAAAACCCTGAAGACTCCTCAGAAAAAGTTAAAACTAATAAATTCAGTAAATTTGCAAGATACAACATCAATACAGAGATCTATTGTGTTTCTGTACACTGATAACAAACTATCAAAAGGAGAAATAAAATAATCCCATCTGTAATTGCATCAAAAATAACAAAATATCTGTGAATAAATTTAACCAAGGAGGTGAATACTGTAGACACTGATGAAAGAAGTTGAAGAAGATTCAGAGGAAGAAGAAAATATTCTGTACTCATGGATTGCAAGAATCCATGTTGTTAAAATGTCCATACTACCCAAAGCAATCTACAGTTCAGTATAATCCCTTTTGAAATTTTAATGGCATTTTTCACAGAAATATACCAAAAAAATCCTAAAATTTGTATTGAACCACAAAAGACCCCAAATAGCCAAAGAAATCTTGGGAAAGAAGAACAAAGCTGAAGGCACCACACTCCATGATTACAAGTTGTATTATAAAGATGTAATTAAAACAGTATCATATTGGCATAAAAACAGACACATAGATTAGTGGAACAGAATGGCAAGCCCAGAAATAAACCCATGTGTATATGGTCAATTAATTTCTGACAAAGGAGCCAATATACAATGGAGAAAGGACAATCTCTTCAGTAAATGTTGTTGGGAAAATTGGACAGCCACATGCAAAAGAATGAAACTGGGCCACTATCTTACACCATACACAAAAATTAACTTAAAATTTGTAGACCTGAATCATAGAACTCCTAGAGGAAACATAGGTGGTAAGCTCCTTGACATTGGTCTTGGCAGTGATTTTTTTTGGATTTGGCACCAAAAGCCTAGGCAGCAAAAGCAAAAATCAGCAAGTGGGACTATACCAAATCAAGAATTTCTGCATAGCAAAGAAAACCATCTAAAAATGAAAAGACAGCCTGAATGGGAGAAAATATTTGCAAACCATACATATGATAAATGGTTAATATGTAAAATATGTAAGGAACTCATCAACTCAATAAGAAAAAAAACTGTCCAAATAAAAAATGAGCAGAATGCCTGAAGAGAGATTTTTTCGAAGACATGCAGGTGGCCAACAGACAGATGAAAAGATCAACATCACTAATCATCAGGGAAATGCAAATCAAAATTACAAAGAGGTATCACTTCACACCAATCAGAATGGCCATCATCAAAGTCTGCAAATGGTAAATGCTGAAGAGGGTGTGGAGAAAAGGGAACCCTTCTACACTGTTAGTAGGAATGTAATTTGGTGCAGACACTATGGAAAACAGTATGGAGATTACCTAAAAATTTAAAAATAGGGTTACTATATGATCTAGCAATCCCTCTCCTGGGCATATATCCAGAGAAAACTCCAGGTTGAAAAGATACGTGCACCCCAGTGTTCATAACAGCACTATTTATAGCAGTCAAGACATGGAAGCAACCTAAATGTCCATTGACAGATGATTGGATAAAGAAGTTATGGTATACATATATACCACAGTGATGCAAATGATGCAGCTGACAAGGGCTTAACTTCCAGAATATACTACACACACACACACACACACACACACACACACACACACATTCACATATATATATAGAGAGAGTAGTATTCCATTATATATATAATGTATATATGTAATATATTCCAATTATATATATATAATATATATATATATATAATGAAATACTACTCAGCCATAAAAAGAATGAAATAATGCCATTTGCAACAACATGGATGGACCTAGAGATTATCATACTAAGTGAAGTAAGTCTGAGAGAAGAAGGCAAGTATTACATGATATTAGTTATATGTAATCTAAAAGTATGACACAAATTAACTTACTTACAAAACAGAAACAGACTCACAGACATAGAAACAAACTTATGGTAACAAAAAGGGAAAGAGGGGGAGGGATAAGTTGAATCACTATGCTAACACATAACACAGAAACTAACACAAGATTTTAAATCAACTGTACTTCAATTAGAAGAAAAAGAATTGAGTGGTTTGCTGAAAATTAAAAACACAAAACAAACCCACGAGATATGAGATGTCACCTCACACTTGTTACGATGGTTATTATCAAAAAAACAAGAAAGAACAAATGTTGGAGAGGATGTGAAGGAAAGGGAATGTTTGTGCACTATTGGTGGGAATGTAAATTGATACAGTCACTATGGAAAATAGTATGCAGCTTCCTCAAAAAATTAAAAACAGAGCTACCATATGAGCCAATATTTCCATTTCTGGGTGTTTATCCAAAGAAAATGAAAACATTCAGTTGAAAATATTTCTGCAACTCCATGTTCTTTATAGCATTATTTACAGTAGCCAAGATATGGAAACAACTTAAGTGCCTACTGATGGATGAATATATATAAAGAAAATGTGGTACATATGTACACAGTGGAATATTACTCAGCCATAAAAAAGAATGAATTCTTGCCATTTGTAGTAACAATGGATGGACCTTGAGGGCATTATACCAAGTGAAATAAGTCAGACAGAGAAAGACAAATAACATATGATTTTATATGTGGAATCTAAAAACAGAAACAAAAAATCAAGCTCATAAATACAAAGAAGAGATTGGTGGTTGCCAGAGGTGGGGATGAGGGTTAGGCAAAAAAGGGGAAGAGAGTCAAAAGGTACAAAAGTCCCAGCTATAAAATAAGTTATGAGGATCGAATTGGCAACTGTAATTAATAATACTCTAGTGCACATCTGAAAGTTGCTAGAGACTAAATCTTAAAAGTTCTCATCAGAAAAAAAAATTTGTAACTAGATATAATAACAGATGTTAACTAGACTTAATTGTGGTGATCATTTCACAATATATACAAATATCAAGTCATTATGTTTTTCTGGAAGTAAACAAGAATGGAGCAAAAGCATATTGAGAATAAATAAGGCCAAACTTACCTTGAACTTCTTGCAGTGTTTGTTTGTTAGACTCAGTCTTGTGTGTGATATATTGATGAATCTAATAGGCTTTAGTGGGCCAAATACAGGTAAATCCCCCTACTGCATTCCCTGTAGGCCCACATACCTGGGACGTAAATGCAAGTCAGTGCGAACATAAGGCCTGAAAACATGTGAAAACTCTTTTTCCTTTCTAACCAAACTCTGTTTTTTAAAATGGTGCAGTTGCTGAGAGTCTGTTCAGTGTTTTTAATCTTAAATTTCTTAGCCAGTGAAGTGGGCAGAGGCTAGAGGTCTGGAAGAGTCTGAAGAGTTTAGATGGGCTTTGTAGAAGTGGGTTCACTTCATGACAGTTTAAAATGTTTCATTGAGTAGTTGTGTATGTACACACAGAGAGAAGAAAATACATGTAAGTATATAGCTTGGTGAATTTTCATAAGCTGAATACATCAGTATAATTAACACCCAGAACCAAAAACAACCTAACGAGCATCCCAGATGCTCGCCTTGTGTCTCTTCCAGTTACTACCTCCCATTCAGAGTACTACTGTTCTGACATGGATGGACCTTGAGGGCATACCAAATGAAATAAGTCAGACACAGAAAGACAAATAACATGATCTCACTGATATGTGGAATCTAAAAACAGAAACAAAAAATCAAGCTCATAGATACAAGTAAGAGATTGGTGGTTGCCAGGGATGGGGGTAATGCTGTAGATGTGTTTTGCTTGATTTTGTACTCCGTATTAATTAAATCATGTGGTATATACTTGTTTGTATCTCTTCTTTTGCTCAAAATTTGTGGAACTTACGCACATTTATTATATATGGTTAGAATTTATTCATTTTTAATACTATGCAAAATTCCATGGTTTGAATATACCACAACTTATCCATTTTACTATTTATATGCATTTGGGTGGTTTGCAATTTGGGGCTTTTATGAATATTGCTACTATATATGATACATTCTATTAACTTGGTGTACATATGCATGAATTTCCTAGGACATTTCATAGTTTCTTATCCATAGTCAGTGAACTGTTAAGTATTCTTCAGTGTTGCGGTCAATATATTTACTAGATGTACCTTATTCGAATGAGAGCTGTAGTTGCAGGTATTAACCAAGTTCTTCCATTCGATAGATGTTTCACTGGACTTTGCCTATACTTAAGATTCTTAACATGTATTCTGGTTAAGTATGCACATGCATGGTTTTCACTGGACTGAGTGCTTTCCAATTTTATTTTACTTGCTTGCGTATCCCAGCACCTGGCACAGTACCTACAATACAGTAAGCTGATGGAGTGAATGGTAATAGCCGTCACCATTGGCAGTGATTAACACAGCTAGTCCCCTTTGTTCTGTGAACCATCTAGCTAAGGTAAAAGCCTTGCTTTAGTTTGACATCTCAGAGTCAAAGAGTCAAAGGATTAGGAATGGGAAGTGATCACTCTCTGAGAAGCCCAGAACTGAGGGCTCAGAACTAAACATGCTATGTGGTTAGAGGAAATTTCTGTGGCTTTACAAGCCTCTTAGAGATTTCATGTGTTAACAGTAGTGATTCCAAGGGATAGTGTGGGGGCCAGATATAAATAGCAGAACACAAATGGGGTAATGTGCCACTGCCAAGCTACTGCTGGGGGTGTTTATAAAAAGAAAAGCATTCCCTTCTCAGCTCTCAGTGTCAACAACCTCCCATCCTGAAGGCACATTCACCACAACTGAGAGAGTGGGGAAACAGTTTGAGACCTAGCATCATTTAAACCTTCTCCACAGGCAGAAAGCCAGGTAAACATTTTGACTTATTTACATTCATTCTACAGAAGTGAAGAATTTCCCAGAAAATCCTGATTTGGAGCTTGCTTGGCATATACTGCCTTGTAACAGTTATTTGTCAAGTATTAAATTCCAAATCTTTTTTATAAAGGGTAATTTAACACAAAAGTGGCATTTTGGTACTATCTTTTAGTACATTTAGTGAAATAAACTGCTCCTAAAAGAAGATGGGAATCTGGGGCCAAAGGGAAGACTATCTTCTTTCCCCTGTGCTGTTCATCCCCACTTTCAGATGCCAGAATATGGTGATTGGTAGGATAAAAAAGAGATTTCAGTTCCAGTAATGTGAACCTTGTTGTAGGTGCATGGCAAGAATTATAAACCAACCCTAAATTGAATCGGTTAATGACTCTGGGATAGCTTTAGCCCTTGAGGGCCTCTTGCCCTTCTGTTTGTCTGTTTCCATCTCATGAACAAGGGGATGAATATTGGACATTCAGCCAACAGAGTTATATAATCTTACTAGAATTGCTACCTGCCCAGTTCCTTCTTACTCTCATTCCTGCCTTCAGAATGTTATGCGAAACACTTGTTTTATCTTTGGCTTCTCTTAAATGTGAGTATTTGGAAGAAGAAGACCCCCTCGGGTAACCTAGTTTTTACCACTGCTGGCCTCCACCCTACTCAAATGGGCATAACTTGGTTTGCAAAGAGGATAGAAGAATGGATGGTGTGCGTAGATACTAACTCCTGGAGAATTCTTGGAACCTGGGAGCTAGGGGACCAATTTGAAATGGTTGTTTTTTAGTGATTTCCTGTGTATGCTGAGAGGAGGTTTAGAGATAGGAAGAAAATATGACTACTAATGACTATGGTGGGAGAAACAACATGTCTAGAGGAAAATAGAAATGGACAGATTTAATCCTGAGCAAATTGCTGAAGTCCTCTGAGCTTTTTGTTTCCTCATCTGTAGAATGAGGGTGTTAGACAACAGACAAAACCTAATGGCCCTTTTAGCCATTGGAAATTTATTAATAATAACTTCCTAACCACCATGATATCCACTCTTATCTAGAATGAAAAAGTATGTGTGTGTGTGTGTGTGTGTGTGTGTGTGTGTGTGTGTGTGTGTGTATGTATACATATTACATCATCCTGTTCTACTTCCCTAAACCTTTTTGTAAAGATCTCCTAACTTGGAATTCCTTCATTTTAATTTAGAAGAGAAAAATGAAGACAGGATATTTTGCAGTGGTTACTGTGCTGCTGGCACCTATGATTCTAATGGACATCTTCCAGGTAATGTTAGGAATGGGAAGCATGTGGTCACTGGAATGGGAACGCTTGATATAATGTTGCCTGAGGCATTTGTGTGGGTTAATGATGAAAATGACAACAGATGGAATAGGTAAACTAGTTGTTTTACAAGTAGCTCTTTTATACATTGATACATGTTAACTGTAGAACATTGAAAAATTAAAATTAAGCCAAGAGAGGAAAGTGAAAATTATCCACAATCCCTCTGACCCTGAGAGACTCCTAATTTGTTGGTGTATATTCTTCTTAGCTTTTTCCTATGTGTTTGTGTTTATAATTTACAAAAATGGATTCACACTATACATAGTATTTTTTTAACCTTTTTAAGTTAATACTGTGCTACAGGTATCTGTCTGTGCCATCAAATATTCTGAAAAATATGTATTTTTCTCTAGATAAGATGGCACTGCAATGTTTGTTTACATGTTTTCCATTAAACTGTATAATGACCATTTTCTTACATTCAGTATTCTTTTTTTCTGATAGAACTTTTATGATTTTATTTTTTGCAATAGACTATTTAAACATTCTGTAACATTTTTTTATGTAGAATAGAAGCCAGATATCTCACTTGGTTTGTTTTCCCCACCTTGTTAGCTGTCACATCACTACTGAGTATTTGTCCACTGACTTGGTGTATCTTCTTTAAAATGTGTTAAATTCTTAAAATTTTATCCATTTTGAATTTAATATTCTGATCTATTATTTATAGAATCATTGTGTATTCTGTTACTTGGTCTGCAGTGTGACTTATAAACATTTCATGTATAATACACATATAAAAATTTACCATTTTAAAGTGTACAGTTCAGTGGGTTTTGTATATTCACTATATTGTGCAACCATCACTATTGTCATTATGGGACATTCTTATCATCCCCAAGAAGAAAACCTGTAGCTGTTAGCAGTCAGTCCCAGTTCCCTCCTTCTGCATTTGCCCAGTAACCGCTAATCTGTTTTCTGTCTCTGTGGTTTTGGGTATTCTGGACATTTCATCTGAATGGAATCATACAATATGTAGCCTTTTGTGTGGCTCTTTTTGCTTAGCATAACATTTTCAAGATTTATCCATGTTGTAGTTGTAGTATTAGTACTTCATTCTTTTTATATAGATTAATAATATTCCATTGCATGGTGATGCCACATTTTGTTTATCCATTCATTAATTGATGGACATTTGGGTTGGCCCCACTTTTTGGTTCTTAGGAATGAATAGTCCTTTCACGAACTTTCAGATCCGGATTTTTGTTTGTGCAAACATACGTTTTCAGTTCTCTTGGGTATATACCCAGCAGGGATATTGCTGTGTCATGTGGAGACTCTATGTTTAACATTTTGAGGAACTGCCAAACTGTTTTCTACAGTGACTGCACCATTTTACATTACTTATACAGAAATGTGTGAAGGTCCAGTTTCTTTACATCCTTGCCAGCGCTTGCTGTTTTCCTTTTTTCCCCTTATCTTTATAGCCAAACTAATGAGTGTGAGTTAATATCTTGCAGTAGTTTTGATCTGCCTTTTTAATATTCTTTTGCAACTTAATTTTGATGTGTTTATTTTATGAATGTTTCATAATTTAACCAATTTATTTTTTAACCATTTAGGTCATTTTCACATTTTTGTAATAAATTTTTGGTAATTGAAATTTCATCCATATGGGCTTTTATTTCAGTGGATAACTCAGAGGAAGAAAATATAATCAGTGTGTTCACCTTTGTACCTGTCCTTAACTGTCCATTCAGTTTTCCCTAAATGATTGTGGCATTTGTAAACTTTTTGACTGTTCAAGGCACTCACTGTACAGAACACACAATCAACTGTGGCATTGGGCCAGAAAGGCTTGATGCCTAAAATTAGATGTGTGGAGACTGGCTAGAAGCACAGGGGAAAAGACAGGGACATATTGGATCAACTCTTGATACGATGTGAGGAATGTGGGAGGTGATTTCAGGGTACGATGTCTTATAATATGTTGAAGTCTTGAAGATAAATTAGGCGTTGGTGCACAAGATGCACCCTGGTACATTCTGTGCTGCAGAGTAATGTGCATTTCTTGGCTAGGAGATGGCAATGATTTGATCTTCTAAAGCTCAAATTGCCACTTCAAGAAACTGACCTACAGACCCAGGAGTTCAGGGTTCTCAATAAGTTCCCCAGCAGAATATTCTGTGGCTGATAATCAAGACAGTTTTTGATGTTGGCCCAATTCCAATGCTTGTAAAATGGTGTTATGGATTGTCTACCCAACCTTTTATAAGGGTTGTTATGAGGTTGAAATTCAACTAATTTTTTTAAAAGTGCTGTATGTAAATGTCAGTGGTCTTCATCATTAGAAACACAACATTTTGGTTAAGACAACAGACTCTGGAGCCAGATTTCCTGGGTTCAAATTCAGTTCTAAACAAGTAACTCAGTCTCTCTGTGCCTTAGTTTTCCTCATCCCTAAAAAGGAGACTAATAATAGTACCTACTACCTGCCTCACAGGGTTACCATGAAGATTAAATGAGTTAATATATATGAACACTTAGTGCTTCATATATAGAAAGCACTCTGTAAAAATTTTTAGGACTTAATGATGGAGTGGCCACAGTGGGTGACTGAGAAGGAGAAATCTAAGAAAATTTCACAAACCTTATTGTATAATTTCTGTACAGTAAATGACATATAGTTCAGATGTACAATTTGATGAATTTTGATAGGTATATACACCTATGAAACCACCACCACAATCAGGATACCTCACATTTCCATCACTCCCAAAGAGGTGCAAATTTCGAACTCCCAATTTATCCCTTCCCAAGCCATTTATCCCCTGGTGTAACCATAAGTTTGTTTTCTATGTCTGTTTCTATTTTGTAGCTAAGTTCATTTGTGTCTTTTTTCTTAGACTCCACAAATAAGTGATATCATATGGTATTTTTCTTTCTCTTTCTGGCTTACTTCACTTACAAATGAATATATGGTTTTATATAAGGACGAAGTTAGTGGCAGTTGGAGACAGTAAGATTCTAAATTTGGTCTTGGTCTTAGACTATTTTGTTTGAAAAGTCTTTGAGCAATTCAAGTGGAGTTATTAAGTAGGCAGTTGATGTACAGTTCTTGCACTTACAGGACAAGTCAGAGGTAGTTAGATGATAGTTGAAACTATGGGCATTTATAAAATTGCCTAACAGTAGAATTGAGAGTTAGAAAATAAGTTGCCTTGAGAAACTCCAGTGTTTAATGGCCAACTAGAATATGCTGGATCTGCAGAGGAGTCTAAGAAATGTTCCCTTAGTGAGCACTGTTTGGATGGAGGAATGGAGGTTGGAAACCAGATTGAAGAGGGTTGAGATAGGAGTGGAAATGAAATGGAGATGGCAAAGATAGATATCTCTTTGAAGAAGTTTGACTCTGACGAGAGAAGAGAGATAGTGGGAAGGAGATAGTGTGGGATATGGGATCAAGTTTTACTTTCCTTCTAAAGTTGATTCTCCACCTTGCTTTCCTCCCCACCATACCCGCGCACTTCGAGAATCATTCACTTGGAGCCTACAACTTTAACAGGTCCTGGCTAAGAGTTTGTATAAAGTCTCCAACTGAGGTTGCAGCTTATGCAATCAGTATACCATACAAGTATAGAGCAGCGGAAGGAGTCAGTGATACGGAAGTTCCCACCCTTTAATTTGTAGAAACCCTTAGATGGTGTCTCTGAGCAAGCAGGTTTGCTCATCTTGTGTTTTGACCCATAGGCCAGAGCACAGAGTTCTTATTTAGTTCACCTGAATATTTTGCTATACTAGAAGCTTGGCATTCAAAGGGTAAATATGATACATATCCTGTCCTTGAGAAACTTACGGTAGAATACAGTCTGTCCTCCATATCCACACATGCATGGCCCCAAGGATATGGAGGGCCGACTGTTCTCATTGTACTACACCACTTTTACAGGAAACTTGAGCATTTTGGATTTTGATATCATTGGGGTCTCCTGGGTACTGAGGGATGGCTGTACATTATATTTCTATTATGAAATGATAAAAAATAACCACAGCTTCTTAAAGGCTTGATGTGTGCCAGGCATGGGGCTAAGGACTTTGCATATATTCATTGTATCATTTAATCCTCACAGCAATCCTGCAATTAAGGTACTATTTCCTCACTTAATCCTCATTTTTTTAAATGAAAAGAATTGAAACTCAGACATGTTAAGTAACTTTCCCATAAGTAATTAGTACCTAGTTAGTAACAAGTGGAATTTGAACCCAGATCTGTCTGGCTCCAAGCTAGTGTTAATTACACTACACCACCCTGCTTCTTACGTTATGTGTATAGTTTAAGGATGCATTAGGCCTTTTCCAGTTGTGTATAACAGAATGATGATTGAAACTAGCTCAGGTAAATAGGGAATTTATTGATTCTTATAACAAGTAAAATATAGTCTTCAGGTACAGCTAGACTCAGGCCTTAAGTAATGTTATCAGGGCCTCATCTCTCTCCACCTCAGCTCTGCAAACCTCTTTGTTGGTTTTATTTGCAAACAGGATTCTCCATGGAACCAAAAGCATAACAATTGGCTGATCCAAGGCAATAGTTATCGTTAGAGCTTATGGTTATTGGGAAAGAAAGCCTTTTGTTTTTCTGAGAGTGCTCTGGTTTGTAAACCTTCATCACTGCTTATCATACGGGCTGAAGATGCAGAATCAGTCCTAGCCAAACCACACAGACAAGGGAGTGGATGTCCTCAAAGAAAAAGGCATAATATTTGCCATTATGTATGTATCCATCATGTACAGTATTTCACACAAGATTTTTCATATTCACTCAGCAATCTTGAATGGTTGAGGAAATCTAGCTAAGAATATTGTTTAAAAAAAAACCAGGACTGCCACCCATGTCTTCAGTTTCACACCCATTATTCTCTCCTTTGTATCTGTACAGGGTTCAGATGAGTGAGCTACAGGCGTGGTCATGCGTACACTTCTCACCCGCTAACATACTCTTTCATACAAATAGGTCACAGCTGAGAGAAGTTATCACTAGCAGTGGAATATACTTCCTGTGTAAAAAACATATCCAAAGTTCACTGTAAGCAAGGGAGAGAATCTTGGCAAGGCATGACAGGATGGGTGCAGTAGGGTGAGAGAAAATAATATATACTAAATATCTTTATTTCAAGAGTATTAATTTCCTTTTCCTTTGAAGGTAAAGGCTGAAATATTAGACATGGCAGATAATGCATTTGATGACGAATACCTGAAATGCACTGACAGGATGGAAATCAAGTATGTTCCCCAACTGCTCAAGGAGGAAAAAACAAGCCTCCAGCTTTTGGAAGATGTGTGGGAAAATGCAAAAGCCAAGTGGGAAGTTCGGAAGACTCAGCTCTTTCTCCCTGTGAGTTTTAAGGATAACCATGGAATAGCCCTGATGGCATATATTTCTGAAGCTCAAGAGCAAACTTCCTTTTACCGTCTGTTCAGTGAAGCTGTGAAAATGGCTGGCCAATCTCGAAAAGATTACATCTATGGCTTCCAGTTCAAAGCTTTTCATTTTTACCTGACAAAAGCCCTGCAGTTGCTGAGAAGATCTTGTGAGGACAGTTACAAAAATGTGGTGTACAGCATAAACCAGAATACATCATTTACTTTTGGAGGGCTGAACCAAGCCAGATTTGGCCATTTTACCTTGGCATATTCAGCCAAACCTCAAGCTGCTAATGACCAAGTTCTGTTAACCATCCACACATGCTTTGGAGTTGCCATTGAAAATTTTTTTGATAAAGAAAGTGAAAGAATTATTTTAATACCTCTGAACGAGATTTTTCACGTGTCACAGAATGAGGCTGGCAATAACCTTATCCTTCAAAGCACAAACAAGACCTGCAGCCATTATGAGTGTGCATTTCTAGGTGGTAAGTGTCTCTGTTCGGTCTGTGCTTGTCTGGGAGGGAAGGAGTGGGTATTGTAGGCCCAAGGAGAGATCGGGAAGGAAATTGGGAGGCGTTTGAAAGGAGAACAGATATTGATGTCTTCCATCTAGCTTCTTTCATAATGTTAGTTTCCTTTTCCATAATTTAATTTTGTCAAAATAATACATTTACAGTATTATTGAAAGTTAGAAAAATGAAATAGTAACTTAAGGCAGTGGTTCTCAACCAGGGGCAGTTTTGCCCTGTAGGGTCAGTTGACAGTAGCTGGAAACATTTTTAATTGTCCCAACTACCTCTAGTTGCTACTAGCATTTAGTGGGTATATGCCAGAGAACACTGCTAAACAACACAGGATAGCTCCTCCCCCGCCAACAGCAAA
Organism: Camelus ferus; assembly: GCF_009834535.1. Classification (NCBI taxonomy): domain Eukaryota; kingdom Metazoa; phylum Chordata; class Mammalia; order Artiodactyla; family Camelidae; genus Camelus; species Camelus ferus. Next base: position 49,242,404 of record NC_045697.1, on the reverse strand, counting down.
GAGGTACCCGGCTCAAAACCCTACTTATAAGGCTTATAGTGAAAAGTAGCAACCTACTGCTTCCTGTCCACGATTCCCACTCCTCAGTGCTATGTATTCTTTTTTTTTTTTTTAGGTACTTACTGTCATGTTTCTAAGTAACTAACATGCTTCAGTACATTCTTTCTTGATTTAAAAAATTTTAGACATTGTTTATTACTTCCCACAATAGAGAATGAGTACTTAGCTCTAATATATCCTGCATTAGTTAGGAATTTTTTATTCTATTCAGCTGTAACAGAAAACCTGCCTGGTGGCTCTTGTCTAATAAGAAATCTAGAGGTGAACTGTCCAGAGTTGGTACAGAGGCTTAGCAACATCATCAGTATGTAGACTCTTTTTGTCTTTCTTGTCCACCAATTTTAGCATTTTGGTTGTTGATTTATGTGTGCAATGTGACTTTTGGTAGCTGTAGGCATCAGTCTGTGTTCAAGACAAAAAGGAAAGAAGGATGGCAGCCAGATCTGCCTGTTTAATCAAGAGAGTAAAAGCTTTCCCAGAAACTCCAAGTAGACTTCTGATTGCGTATCACTGACCAGAACAGCTACTTGGTCATCTGTTACTATAAGAAAATCTTGAAAATAGAGTAATTAGCTTTTCCAGTTTCTATTGTGTAAGGGAACAGAGGAGAAGAGAACTAGAAATGGCTGTTAGGTCAGTAAATTTAAAGTATCTGATAACCACCACCCCCCTCAATATTTGTGCATCTCCCCTTCCCGTTCTCTCAGTGTAGTAAAGACTGGTACCTTTTACTTTTTAAGTACTTATTTTATCCCGGAGCTATTAGTTGTATGATTTTCTCTTTCCTTAATTTTTAATGTCCCAGTAATAATTTATTCCCTGAATCGTTAGAACTATAAATCTCCTCTTAATACATTTAGGCATATCAGATACTCCCTATTTTTTTCCTGGATATATTTCTTCCGGATTCCATCGTCTTGCTTTATGAAAATGTTCTGAAATCTTTCCTCATTCCTATTCTGAGATTTTCTTTTGCTTCTCTCATGTGAAGAATCCCCTATATCTTGGATTTCTTCCTCTTTCTTAAATTACTCCTTAGAGGTAGGAGATCTTCAGAAGTTTTCTGAGAAAAAGAACACTGAGGCAAATCTTCTGAGATTTTGCATCTGAAAAATCTATCTTTAGGATTGAGTAATAGTTTATAGATTTATATTTCTGTTTCAGAAGTTATTTTCCTTGGAATTTTGGAGGTTTTCTTCCATTGTCTTTTAGTTTCTGGTGCTACTGTTAAAAAGTATGAAGCCATTCTAATTACTAAAACTTTGAATGAGACCTGCTTTTTTTTCCTCTGGAAGTCTTTAGGATGTTTTCTTTATCCCTAGCAACCTGAAATTTTATGATATTGTGCCTTGGTGTATATGAGTAAAGGGTTAACAAACCCTTTCTCCATCCTATGAAAATAGCCTCCCGTTGACCTTCTTCTAGCACTATTTGTCTGTAATCTACTAAAGATGGAATGACAGCTGTGTAACCATGTAACACTGCCTAATGGGAAACATAACCCTCGATTGGTAAAGTGCATCTGGGCTGAGAGGTTGTGAATGAACTATTAATACTTGGAGGTAAGTCATAGTTTTGCACATTCCTGAATGTGATGTGACATACCAAAGTGTTCTTGCCGAGTCCTGAAAGTACACTCATGGACTGATTGGTAAAAGAGATGTTGTCTTCTATATATGGAATGAGACTACTGCTAGGATGCATCCTGCACCCACCTGTGTAATCTTGTTTCTTTGTACCTGAGATGTCGTTCTGGGGGCTGAAGAATAGCCCTGGACTGCTGTGAAGACTTGCATTGAAGGTATATATCTCATGCTATCCTGTAAAGAGTATGCTGTGTTCCTTGCCTTGCATTCTTTTGCAAAACTGAGTAAACTGATGAGTGGGTGGCCTTTCTGGGTCTTAAGAGTGTGATTATCTAGCTGAACCCAAAACTACGGTTGCTGGTCAGAGTGATTATTGCAGTATAGGGCCTTAGAAGTGGGATAGACTTTTAGACCTTGACTCAGTGTGCCAAGGGATTATGAGATAAAAAAGAATGGGTAGAGAAGTACTAATGGGACATTATACCTGCGTAGGGTTTAGGGGGTAGGGTGGGGCAGTTTGGGAGGGGAGCTGGTCCACTTTTGATTTAATGGTAGAAGCTATTATTTAAGGAAATCTTCATGCTTAGGGTTGTATATTTGTACCATCTGCACTTGCATGATCCTAAGAGTGAGTGCACTCTTAAATTTTGTACTCTAGGTACCTCATTTGCCTCACCCTAGTCCTGGCTCTGAGTTTTGAGTGAGAATGTTCTTCTGGAAGGGGCAGATGAAGACTGGAGTGAGTTAATTTGTGCTGAGAGGATAAGTGTCCGTTTCCCTCACCCAGCGAGGCCATTTGGAGCCGGCTCATACTGGTTGACTGTAGCTGACAGTAGCTGACTGTAGGCATATACTCTTCCCTATTCCTCAAACATCAAAGTAGCTTAATATTGGCCATGATTGAGAGTTACACCATAGACATCAGCAAACACTGCAAATCAGGACCTTCATTCTCCAGCTCAGAAACTGCTCAATTTTATCAGCACATGATAGGCAGGAATCCAGCTGCAGCTAGGCTGACAAAATGATACCACTTTTGGTGCTCCTGATTCTTTCAATCACATGCCATTTGTAGAGGCGTTGGTTATATACAAGCCCTGGCTGCAGTAGCTACTGTAAGCCAATCAATCACTGGTATCTGATTGATGGACAGAGGTGGGCAATGGAACCCACAGAGTCCATGTTTGTGAGTAGGATTATGATGAAGAAAAAGGCTGGAGCCATTGGGTTGATGCAGAATGAGCCAGGGCTCAGACCTGAGTGGGAACGTTCATCATGAGCCCAGCATGAGGAAGGGGGATAAGAATGGCCACACTCCTGTGAGCTTGCCCAGAAAGTCAGGTAGAGGCTACCCAGTAGGTTAATGTTCAAACCAGCCACAAGAGAAAACCTTTGTGGAGGCTCACGTGTGCTGTTTGTTAGGAGGGCTCTGACAAATTCAAGCCCCTGCACTTGATTGTATCGCTTTAATGCGGAACTGGAGTCTAACCAGTGTCCTCTGCTGCCATCTGTAGATAACTAACGGAAACTCAGGATCAAACACTCCCTGAAGTGATCATTAAAGTTAGGCTGTTTGAAACACTATGAAGGATAATAACTAGGAGTTTTAAAAATTCAAGCCAAGAGGATATAATCAGAACTTTATTCCATTGTGACTAAATATAACTCTAGATGAAAAAAGGCAGTATCTCTAAAAGTGTTAAAAATATACTATACTAATTTTTTTGTACTAACACAGTCCTTTTTGTTACTTTTTAAAACTTGCTTATGATTTCCAAGATAAAAATGTGTGTTGGCCTTACAAAAGCTAGTTAGCTAAAGAAAATAGTTCAGTTGGTTAGGAGGTAGAGAGAATATCAGTGTCCCATTAGATAATACAATTCCTGGTGGTCAAAGATAGTCATATTAATCCAAGATTATGGGAGTGAACTGTTAGTAAATGGTAACAAAACCTTTGATCATTCTTCATGGGAAAATTACCACAAGTTAACCTTCTTCTACACTGTTTTCCTAGAAAGCTTGTTAAAAGTAGAATGTCAGCTATATAATCAAGCTACTTTCCTTATTGTTAAAAACGATCCCATTAGAAAACTGCCCTTAGATTGAGAGGGCTGTAGATGAATTATAAATACCTGGTAGGAAGCCTTAGCTTTGGGATTCCATACACTTTACAATGCAGATATAATGTGGTTTGTTGGAAGAAAACTTACAATCAGAAAAAAAGTGGAGCATATATCATCCCCTGAACTCTGATTGTTTTACTGAACAGGCTGGGTATCGATCATCTGGCATTTTGGACAGTGTTTCTCTAGAGAGGGGCCAGACTGTATACAGGTAAAATATATTCTACATATTAATAGAGTCATGGGGGCAGGGAAAGTCAACATTCCCAGGCTGGAAAAGTAATCTGGTTAGAAGAGCAGAGCCACTGGGCTCCAGTGGCTGGAGCCTGTTTTGCTGAGCTAACTCACACCTGTTAAGCCGCCTGTCTGCCAAGCCATCAAAAGGAATAACTAAGATGAACCCACATGGCTATCCAGATTTATTTCTTACAAGTCCACCCTTTGTACTTGAGGGCTTATGAAATATTAAGTACCTTCAGTGATTCTGATAGACACTCTTTTTTAGCCTTCCCGGGAAATAACGAAGTTTCTGTGCTGTTGTCTGGGACTGGGGAGTCAGTAGGATTCTGTATGGATAGGCCAGATAGGAAGTGACATATCCATCACCATGAGAAATGCACATTATGAATCAATGCCCAGAACCTTTGGAAAGCTATTCAGACTGTTTATTCCATATTTATAGGAAAATGGAGAACTCTTCATCACCAACGTCCTCCAGACTTTCACCCCCCAGACTTGTTTATGCTGATTGTATTAGTCAAGGTTCGGCCAGAGGAATTGAATCAGTTGCAAGGAATTGGCTTGCATGATTGTATGGTCTGACAAGACAAGTCTGAAATCCATAGGTCAGGCTGTCAGGAAGGGCAGGTTGGAACACCTGGGAAATGAGCTGAAGCTGCTTTCCACAGGCAGAGTTTCTTCTTTTGGGAAGCCTAAGCTCTTAAGGCCTTTCAACTGCTTGAATCAGGCCCACCAGATTTTCTTGAATAATCTCCCTTACGTAAAGTTAACTGATTATAGATTTTAATCCCATCACAAAATGCCTTCAAGGCAACAACTACATTAATGTTTGATTGAATAACTGGGGACTGTATCTTAGACAAGTTGACACATAAAACTGACCCTCACACCTATATTATCCATCACTGTATAACAAATTACTCTAAAATTTGGTGGCTAAAACAACATTTATTGTCTCATAGTTGCTGTGGGTCAGGAATCTGGGTGCAGTGTAGCTGAGTCTTTTGACTCTGCATCTCTCCCAAGGTAGCAGTCATCATAAGACTTGACTGGGGAAGATCTGCTTCCCGGTTACTCACATGGCTGATGGCAGGAATCTGTTCCTTATAGGTTGTTGACTAAAGCCTTCATTCTTCATGAGCTGTTGGCTGGATGCCTCACTTGTTCCTAACTACATAGGCCACTCCGTAGAGTATCTCGCAGCATGGCAGCTTTCTTCATCAAAGTGAGGAAGAGAGAGAGCCAGAGGGAGTAACCACAAGTCACAGTCTTTTGCAAGCCTAATCACAGAAGTGACATCTCATCATTGTTGCTATATTGCTTGCTAGAAGCAGGTTGCTAGGTTCAGTCTACACTTAAAAGGAGAGGATTACATAAGGGTGTGACTATTAGGAGGCAGGATCATTGGGAGCCATGTCAGAAGCTGCCTACCATAATCCCAACCCATTATTGTCTGTCATCCTCCTCTTGAGGATGACCCAAATTGGCTGTCCTCTTTCCATAATGATAAGCTCTGTGATAACCTCTGCAGGCAGAGGAGAGTAGCCACAGAACCACTGGAAGCAAAGTCAGCATCCCATTTCATATACTAGTGTTTTTGATCTGATCAGTATGATATGTCTATCTTTTTGCTGAGGTCATGTGAAATATATATTCATTTACTGAAGTAAAAAATACTATATGAATATCCATCCATCCACTGAGGTCACAAGTATACCCACACAAGCATATCCATGGTGCTTGGGAACTCAGCCAAGACGGAAGTTAACATCATCGTGTACAACTTACAAAAAGCTGAAGACAGCCAGTCTGTTTCATTGCTTGTTCTTTCAGAGGATTTCTCTTTTTCTTTTAATTGAGAGTAGTTCCTATGCTGAAGAAGATAGATAACTAATAGTTTCTAGAACTGTTTTTAAAAATTCCTTGTGTAGCCAAATGCCTGATAGCCTCAGGGTACCATCCAGATTCTTACAGATTTGTGCCATTTCCTGGACCAGTAGAAACTGGACCCAGTCACCTGGATTCTTGGTTCAAACTCCACAGGATGAGCAGGATTTGAGAGCAAGTTGTAGAGGAAGATTTCATAGTGAAGCCAGGCCTCTCAGGGACCTCCACCCCCATCTTAGATGGAGAGGTTCATCCTCAGATAGCTGAACTTCCAGATGAGGTCAGTGAGTTAGCCAGGCTTGGAGAAGAGAATATATGATATATAGACCTTCATGTGACATTCTGGGAAGCCCTTCATGGCTCATGCTGGCACCAAATCTAAACACCCTCTCACTGAATTTCTTGCCTTAACCATTGCTGGGCAGGCTAGCAGATTCCCTTATGTATGTCAGGTCTCAGGGGTGTCACTGCAGCACTCACGACTTTTTTCTAGGGCATCACAAGCAAGAAGACCTCCTAGGGCCTTATAGAGGTATACCATTTGATGACCTGTTCCTCTTCTCCAAGAATTGTGAATTTCCTTACATACAGATCCGTGTTCTGGGGCAGAACAACTTTATTTCTCTGTATGAATGTAAAAGATATTTGTTCATATATTCAAGATTCTTGAAGATCTGATTGAGATTCTTTGTTCCTCGTAGATAGCAATTGTCATGGTAAAGGGATAGGTTAGCTGTTGAGAAGGACATTTCATATCTGGAGAGAGGATTAATTAAACAGACAGATAAATTTTCTCCTAATTTTTGCAGACTAATCATAGAATAGGATCATACCATGTTAGCTTTTGGATGGAAATTTGAAGGTCATTTGAAACAGTCTCTCAGTAAAAGATACAGATAAGGAAACTGAATTCCAGAAATGTTAGATGTTTTATTTAGATCTACTACTGTTTGGTGACTGTACTATGAATATAAAAATGTATTTTGTGTATGTATTTATTTATTTTTACTGGAAGTACTGGGGATTGAACCCAGGACCTTGTGCAGGCTAGCACCTACGCTACCACTGAGCTGTACCCTCCCAACAAAAATGTAATTTGCTTCCCACTAAATTATAAGTCTGACAGACTAGGAGCTGACAGATTAGATTACCAACAGCCATAGACTAATTTGAAATCTTTAGTAGGGTAGATTGTGTCTAACTAATAAAGCTTTATCTTTATGTTTCAGGACTGAAAACTGCAAATTGTGTTGAGAACATGGGTAAGATATGCTTTCACGTTCTGTCTCTGTAATGGGAACTTTATCAGTGTTATTTCTCACAGGTATAGGTCGGGGCCACTCCACCACACTGTCATACTGTCTGCCAAAATTTTCTCAAGGCTGAGTTATGCCTCTGCTACTACCTTTTCAGGTGAGGGTGCAGGAGCCTCCCACCCCAGCCTTGCCTGTGGCTGTCCTCTAAAACAGTACAATTGTCTTGGGCATGCAGGGGCCATGCCAGTCTGGCCCTAGCTTATCATTACAGGAGCTTAAGGACTCCTGAGTACCCTTACTTGACCCCTGTGTACAGAGCTAGACTCTCATTCCTGTGTTTGGACATGTTGGGAAGTAGTATTTGGGAGACTGATGAAGGAATAGAGTAAATAGGGCTCAAGGGGAAGGAATGGTAACATGGCCTGTCTTGGCTTTCTCAGGGAAAACAGGAGGGTGTAACTGAAAATAGTCTCTCTCAGAGGACCACGGGGAAGACTTGGGACGATAAACAAGAATTCTCCGACTATTAAGGAGCAGCATTATCAAATTAGACCCAACAGATTTCAACCAGAGTTGACAGAAAACGGCTTGGCATGATACATGCTTTGGGTGGATCCTTTTGAAGATTTCCTTATTAAAAAGTTTGAAAATAAGGGTCCATTTCTAGCTGTCTTCCTGGCTAGTTTTTCTATGAATTCTTCTTCAGATAATTAAAATGAATCTACATCCATTTGTTTTTGAGATGGAAATTTTATATTTCTCATATTGCCATATTTTGCATGTATCCTGAATGTAAGCTAACTCAAATCTTTATTATTAATAAGCACTTTAAAATAGCCTGAACCTGACATTCACATCTGTGTATAGTACTATGTAATGAAAACATATTTGTATTTCAGAATATTTTCAACCTATCTATGTCTACAATCCTGGTAAGAATGCTCTAATTTTTAAAAATAATCCTTATGTGGATATTTAATAGCTCTTTCCTGCTCAGCAAATCAATTCTTAGCTGAAGAAAAAGAGTACTTTGTACAAATGAAGGAGTAACATGGCAGATGTAAGAGGGGGAAAAAGAATCTATTCTGGGGAAATTTACCTCCCTGCAAATGAGAGAGTTGGCTCTCTGGAGAACTGAACAACATGGAAACATTCTGAGAAATAAAGTTAGTCAGACTTGAAGAGCTAGTTGTTCTTGACAGGTTTGAAGCCTCTTATATATAGTTCTGTATTCAGTTATTGAGATTAGCCTGTGTGACACCAAACATTCAGATGAAAGTAGAATTGGTCATTTGCCTCTCTGAAATAACCTGATGTTTGGTATCATTTAACTAAAACATCTGGGTGATTAGATGCTTTTTTCCCCTTACAATAAGTTTCCACTTACAGTAATATGGCCCAAATCATTTCTTTGCATTTAAGTTCCTTATTTTGTATTTGGCCCATGTAGTTACAATAGGTTTTTCCTTATTGAAGAGAGAAAAGAGTCTGGCCTTTCCTTAAGCATGCAGTTTATTTGATGTTTGGAAGATATTTCCTGTCCTGATGTGAAACATTTCATGCCCCTGAGGACTTGCTTAGTAACACTTCTTACTGACCCAGTGCAGCCACAAGTTTTACTAGTCACTTTACAAGGACTTCAACTAGTCCTTCAAGACAGACATTTTTCTAGCTTGTGGAGACCCCTGCGAAACTCGTTATACGTGATAGTTTTTCTTAGTAGGAGGAGCCAGAGGAGTGTTCAGCCCAATTAGCCAAAGTGCATTTAGACTGTGGCTGACACTTAAATTTAGTAGCATATTTTACTGGATGTATCAAGTGGATATTTATGCCATATTACCTGAAAATAGTTTTGCTATAACTGTGGTAACCCCCAATTACTTTATTCTATTGTTGAAACTGGTAAGTTTCTTTTTTTAACTTAGATGAGAAAAACCAGAAGCTTGAAGACCCTGGTAAGACATTTTCATAAACTCTTGGGGCTTAACATTTGCCAGGCTGCTCCCTTAGGGGCGAGAGCAATTGGGCAGGGCATGGTAATACCAAGTGGGAAGAAGGCAAGACGCACCTTAGCTTACCAGCTTGGTATATTTTGGTATATCAGAGACCCTCCTGAGTTCCAGATAGACCTCTTCATAAGGACAACATAGTAGCTCTCTCTGAGTCTCCGTCTAACGATCCATAGGTCACCCAGCAAAGCAGTTAGACAAGACATGAGGAACGTTCCGAAAAACCTGTTATTTTCTGCTTTATGCTGCTACGTGTTACATGGATAGAAGGTGTAACTGATTATTCCACAAACAATAGTAACCTAGGATGTCCCTCAGAGGCATAAAAAATGGTATTTTTTTCTAAGTTATAATGACTTTATATATGTATATGTATTTCTGTTTCTAACAATCTGAGTAACAGATGCTATTAGCTATATCTATTTGATTATTTAGTATGTTCCAAAGTATGATGCATTCCCAAGGTTTTTTTGTCTTTTAAAAATTACATTCTTCAAGGGTGCTGGGACGGAAACACTCATAAATTACTTGTGAGACTATAAGCTGGAACTTTTTTGGAGGACAGTTTCTATAGTATGTATCAGTAGCCTTAAAAATATCCATACCATGCATGACTGGGACATTGTGCTCTACACCAGAAATTGACACATTATAACTGACTGTACTTCAATTAAAAAAAAATCCATACCTTGTAACCTAGCAACACTTTTAAATATTTGTCCTAAGGAAATAAACATAAAAATTTGTGTATGAAATATGTACAGAAATGTTTATGCAGTGTTATGGTAGCCAAAATTGATAAACAATGTTAGTGTTCAACAGTTGAGTATTGTTAAATAAATTACATTCGTATTATGAAACACCAACCAACTTAAAAGCCATGTTTTTGAAAAGTATTTAAAGATATGAGAGGGGGGAGGGTATAGTTCAAGTGGTAGAGCACATGCTTAGCATGCACAAGGTCCTGGGTTCAATCCCCAGTACTGCCTGTAAACATAAATAAATAAACCTAATTACCTCCTCCTCCCCCCCAAAAACACTAAAAAACATATGAGAAAGCAGTTATAATACAATGGCAATGAAAATAGAATATAAAATAGCATATGGAGTATAATATCAACTTTATTTTAAAATGTCAAAAGGTACAAACTTCCAGTTATAAATAAGTACAGGGGATATAATGTACAACATGACTATAGTTACCATTGCTGTATGGTTATTGTTAAGAGAATAGATCCTAAGAGTTCTTACCGCAAGGGGAAAAATTTTTTTTCTTTCTTTTTTTTTAATCTCTGTGAGATGCTGGATGTTAACTAAACTTATTGTGATAATTATTTCACAATATATGTAAATCAAGTTATTATGCTGTACACCTTGAATTATACAGTGTTGTATGTCAGTTATATCTCAATAAAATGGGGAAATGCTAAAAAATGTATATGTGCATATACATATAGCAAAGAGGCTGAAAGGAAATATACCAAAATATTAAGAATGAGTAGCTCTGATATCTGAGATTATGAGTAATTTTTAATAATATCCTGTGTTTCCTCTAATTTACTGTAATTATATTACTTACATAATCAAGAAGTTTTATTTTTAAAAAATAAATCATGACAAATGTAGATCCTAGTCTTTGGGCTGAATATTAAAACAAAACAAAAACAAGAGCTTATTTTGCTTAAGCTAGGAGAGATCCTGGGTCACTAGTCATAATTCTCACCATAATTCAGCTACCAATGGGTTAAATCATCTTCTCTTTTACCCTGTTCCCTGCCATTTCTCAAAGCTTTCAGAGTTTTGCACTGTAAATAGCCATATAAATATAAACTTAAAATTTCAAGCTGATTGCATTCATCACTAAATAATTCTTTTTTTTTATCTTTAGGAATGAAAAACCAGGAGTCCACCGACTTACCTGGTAAGTGATCTTTTACTCACTCTCTGAGACCAGCTGCAAGGTTAGAAGGACACACAAGGACTCCTAGAACGAGGGACATAACTGGCATGGAGAGGTCGAGGAATGGGTTAAGCCAAAACAGAGGGACTCTAGCTGTTGAGACCTTATTGTATCCCATGCAGTAATGTGCCAAGCGCTTTTATGATGTATCACCTTTAATCATCACTTACTACAAACCTACAAGATGTTTCTTTTGCATAAATAAGGAAATGAAGGTCAGCGGGATTAAGCCTTCCCAATCATAGAGCTCGTAACTATAATGACACTAGAACTAAACCAAGCAGAGTCTTAGACCCAATACTGTTTCATTTAAAATCCAGTGTACTAGGACTGCCTTAGGAAAATAAGGTTGGAGAGATGTAGGCCACATCATGAAGTTTTTGAAATCCAGCATAAGGAGTTTGGGTTTTGTCCAGTTAGAGAATGAAGAGCAATTGAAAAGTGTTTTTGTTGTTACTGCTTTCTTTTTCCTTTTTTTTTTTTTTTAAGAGTTAAAGATGGGAGAGGTATAGACAAAAGGGAGTATTAACAATGCAAGATAATTGATTAACACTAACCAGTAATTCATTTCTGTCTTTAGGTATGAAGGGCCAAGAAGCCACCCAAATACCTGGTAAGACAGTTTTATTTACTCTGTGGGCTCAAGTGTGAGATGAGAAAGATTCTTCCAGGTATTAAAGAGAATATTGTCATGAGACTGTTATTCAGTAGTATTTCCTTTACAGCTGCCTGCCAGTCGTTTTACAAAGATTTAGCTGGGGAAGAGAGTAGAAAAAGTGCCGTTCCTCCCTAGTGTTTATGTGTTTCTGGAGCAGGAAAGTTAGCTTTATTGGGGGCATGGCTGAAGGCAAGGCTGCTGGGACCTGGATGAATGCAGTCCAGCCTTAGATTCCACAGCTAAAGGTTCTCAATAGAAACTTCAGCTTCGTGCAGAAGCTGTTAGCATTGGCTAACATCGCGGCATCTAGGATCTCCAGGTAATTAAACATAGTATTCTCCTGCTTAGAGGCAGACTCAGTGAGGCGCCATGGCAGAAGGCTCCTGAGCTTGCTGTGGATTTGCACAGTGAGGGTTCATGTAGCCAGAACTTTTAAGTAAAAAGCCAAAAACTACAGTACAGTGGGACCCTTGGCATTTACATCACTTGAGCTCATCAGACAAGAAAGAGTTTGGAAATTGTACTCACTGGAGCAAAGTTCAAGTCACTAAAAATTTCTTTCTCGTTTAGGAGTGAAAATTCCAGAAACTTTTTCATTACCTGGTAAGCAGTGTTAGGCGTGTGAGAAAGGAAGCTGCCAGTTTGGGGAGTACAGACATAGTTGTCACCATTAGATACACAGGGGCGGCTAAGTACTTTGCACAAGATCACATAAGTGAGTGAAGGACCCAAGTCTCTTAACTTAGGACCAAATACCTATTCCTTAAGACTTGTGGTTCCTCAACTGTTTTTCCAGGATATTTATCATGGTAGATGTAATCTACCTTTAAGAGATAACCATGAAAACAGGTATTTTAAAAAGTGTCACTGAGGGCAAGGCCTTTGAGGGGCCATGAGTGTCTATGGTCAGAGAAACTGAACAGTGTGACTCCCGTCAAGTTCCTCAAGAGCCTCAGAACTTACGCTTACAGGAGATGGAAAAAAAAGGCCCTCAAACTTAATTTTTTTTCCTGAGACAAGAAGTTTAAAAAAAAAAGTGGACATGATCCAACATTTTACCAGAGAGCTATGGACAGTAATAAGTAATAACACTTCTCTGTGCCTCAGAATTGTCATCCTTTAAACGTGGCTAACGCATGTTACCCTTACCTTATGGAAATATCTTAAGGATTATAAAAACACAGAATCTCAGGGTGCAGTCCCCCATCCAGTGCTTAAATCCTTTCTTCCCAGTTCATGTAGTGTTTTGAAATAATTTTTGGTAGGTTTTGTTATTTTGCAATCATCATCTGTTAAGTAATTTAGATTTTTGGCATCTGCTAAATTACATCCATTCATATAGTGCTGAGCTTTGCCTCACATTGCTGTCTTTGGATCCTGCATGGTGTGTGCAGAAACAGCAGTTCCCAGTTTATTATCTAAAGCCCTGACAGGCCCAGAAGAGGTTCCAGCAACACTTTTATATTCACCCAGATACTGTGAACTGATGGACTGATGTGGCCACAGCTTTGAAGTGAACCTCTAATGACACCCATGACAATTTGTGTGTACCACATCTCTAGCTCGCTGGACCTGAGTTTGACACCTTACTAGGCACACAGGTTGTCTGAAAGGCAGCTGCTGTGGAGTATGGGGGATGAGCATGGGCTGTGTAGACAGACAGACCCAGCTTCTTCTCTCCTCTGCCATTTCTTCTGGGTTACTTTGTATAAGTTACCTCAGTTTTCTGCACCTCTGCTTCCATGTCTGAAAATGAAGAAAACTTCTGTCTTGCAGGGCTGATTAAAGTCCTAATGAGATAAAGTACTTGCAAAATGAATGGTGCTTTAAAATAGTAGTAAATGTTAGCTGCCTTTATTACTATCTGAAAATCTCTTTCTCATTTAGGAACAAAAATGTTACAACCGGATGAAAAACCTGGTAATAAATTCTTTACTAGGGGTGGAGGCACCGTCGGGTACTGAGTCCTTTACCATAATCATTTAGTTCAGTCTTAAGAGGTCTGGGGAGAGGACACTTGAGCTGTACAGCTTCTAACATCCCAGTCTGCAAGCCAGAGGCGGAAAACTTGAGAACTCCTTTCAGTGTGAGCAGTAGATTGCTATTATGGCTCTTTGGGCCAAACAGAGAAGGCACTTGACCTGAAACTGGAGCAGTTGGCTTCCAGCTGCATCTGATTCCTCCAGAATGGGGCAGAAATAGCATCATGAGAGAGGTGTGTGTGAGAACCATGCAGCGTGGACCATCCGTTCTGTGCTCCTCGCTGCACTCTCCATGTCCTCCAGCAAAAGGGCCACTCAGTTTTGCTGAGACTATTCTGTATGGTGCCCTCTCCTAGAAAGCTGTGTGTAGTGCAGGCTTTTTTAAAGGTGGTGTCAAAACATTTACACAGGATCTCATACAATCCAATGAGAGAAATACTGTTATCACCATTTCAGAAATGAAGACATGGAATATAGCAATGTTAAAGAACCTGTAAAAGGCTAGAATGAGACAGTCAGGACTCAAGCTTTTCAAGTTTTGTTTATTTTTTTGTCCCATGACACCAGTCTTCCAGCCAGATTTAGTTATAAAAATACACTTCTAATCTGGGCTCCCAGAAGTGGCATTTGGCCTCACATCCATCAAAATATGGCAATATTGTAATATTTCAATGCTAAGCACACACTTGGAGGTAGAATAGCATAGTAATTAAGCAGACATTTTGAAATCAGGCATTGCTACCACTGATTACCTTTGTGACTTTATGCAAGTTTTGGGGAACATCTGTTTAATATGGATAACTCTGCTACCTACGAGGACTATAAGAAGTACAGGTGACAGTGTGCATAAAGCATTTGGACAATGTGTGACACATAGTAAGCACTCAGTAAGTGGTAGGTATTATGGTTGTGCTTGGGAATCTGAGTTCAATATGTAGGAAAAATACTTTTCTGTAAACAAAAATTTAACCTTTATTTTAATGGAAACACATACATGGTAGAAAAGAAAAAAAATTCCAAAGCGCTAAAGGAGTAAAAGCTAAACCCTCCCCGCAATCCCACACATACCTCTAAACCTAATACCCTGCCCCTCATCCCACACTGAGAGATAACCACGTTTGCTTAATCATTTAATCAGATTTTTCTCTTTGGGATAAATAGGTATACAATGCAATTAACTCAAAATCTGTTTGTATTTTAGAAGATGAAAGTCAAGCTATCAACAATCCTAGTAAGAAATCTCTCTTTTCCTTAGTTGATAAATGTCTGTTTCTGCAATATAGAAAAACTGAGAAACTAATTTTTTCTCAATAAAAGGAACAAAATCTCAAGAGTTGAAAGCATCATAACAGAATATACTGTCACACCAAATGCTTGTCTGTGCGAATGGCTGGGGGCAGCCTGACTTCGCCTCTGAGTCAGTCACTTTGAACTGTGTAGAGAGACTGCTTTTTAGAGCAATGGTTCTCAACCCTGTCAACCCAGTTCTCCATTTTTAGAAGAAATATTTTATAAAGCTATCCTGAAATAAGATTAATAGATAAGACCCACTTGCACCCATAAAAAATCAATATAATGTCCCAACTATAATTTATAATAAAAGTTATATACATTTCAATATGTAAATGCCTAGATTATTCCAGAAGACATAATGAAGTCATCAGATGATTGTATTTACTTACACAAATAAATTTGGATTGAAGAGAGGACTGGAAGCTATTCATGAAAGTGTAAGAAAATGAAAGTGAAGAAATACCGTGGGCACTAGATAGAAACTGTTAGAACTGTCCAAAAATATTTTGCTTATATGTGAAACTGACTTAGGTTCTGGGTTTGAGCATTATAGCTTTTTGACTTAATGTGTGTCTAGCAGTGCATTTGAAATTTATATGGAAATGAGTCAGTTTTTCATTGTGCAAGACTGTCCAGAGCATTGCAGGATACTAGCTCTCTACTTCCACCTCACTGTTGTGACAATCAAAGAATACCTTGACAAATTTCCAAACTGCCTTTTAAGAGGCAGGACCGCCCCCTTGAGAACCACTGCTCTCGAGTAACAAAGTAATGAGTGCATCTGCTAGTCTGTTTTCCCCATCTGTATATGTATACCTAACTGCATGTTTATGATTATGGCAAGTAAATTCATAATGAATTGAAGGTTTTTATAACATATACTGGCTGTTTCTCTCAACTTCACTTATGAAATCTGAGTGGTGATCATTTATATATTTCCAGTCACTCTTCCCTTGTACAGTCTGAAACCAAAACATAGCCAGAAGTCAGATGTGTGCATTTAAGGGCAGTGTGAAACAGACCATCCTGAGATGGCTGGATTCCACTGTTCCTCTCCACTAGTTCAGATGAAAGGGAAGTAGTTTTCTCCAGAGCAGTGTTTTATGTATAGAGAGAAAAAATTAATTTATCAGCTTGGAGGGCTTAGTGTTTAAAAATGCAGCTATATTCCATTGTATATTGGTAGAATATGCAGATGAAATGCACTATCTTACTTGAAATAGAAGACACTGGAGTAAACTTTATCTTACATGTATATAATGAAAATTTAACATAGGTTAAGAAATTCTAGACAACTTGTGCAACAAAAAATTATCTGTCTACATACTTAAAAAGCCTTTGGAGTCCTAGATAAAACCCAGATTAGCACACTTTGATGATATATGAAAATATAGCCCAAAAATCTGTAATGAACTATGTTTATTTTAAAATTGTTCCTGGTTAGAAGTATTTCATGTAAGTTTCTAACTCAACTTGTATGTCTGTTTACATATTCAGGATGTATGGCATAGGTGGATGAAACTTGGTATTAAAAGTGACATATGTCAATGACTGTTCTCATTAACAGCTCCAGCTCCAGCTCCAGCTCCAGTTCCAGGTCCCAAAACCCATCCCTCTGCATCTTCTGGCAAAATGCTCCTTCCAATATTTGGAACATTCATCACTTTAATCAGTGGTTCTGCTATAAATCTCTTTGTTGCTCTGTAGTCTGATACATTTCTTTATTTCCTGAAATACACTACAGGCATCCCGCAGCAATCATCAGAAAGAATGATGTATTTTACAATTGTTGGGCAAGTCAGCTGATAAAACGAGAATTGCATATTTGTTATTCACCTTTCAAATTCAGAAAGTTAATCCAAATGTCATAGAATTCATTTTTCACTTATTTCTATATTATGATTACAAAAAAACTGTGTACTTTTAATTCAATATCAATAAAAACTTTTAAATTACTGATATAATTTTAGAATTACCAGATATTAAAATATCAATATTGGTGGTTCATATGATTTTTACAGCTTTTTTAAAATCATTTTTTTCAACTTTACATATCTGTACTGTTTGTTTCTAAGAACAGTTTAGAGCTTTAGCTTTTTAAACTTACATAGTTATCAAAGGAATTAAGCCAATCGCAAAATAAGTATCAACAGAATGCAGTAATCCAGTCATAAAGGACAGTCAGATGTGCTTACACATATATAAGAAATCAGTCATCTAAGTTATAATTAGTTCATTTCTGTCTTTTTTCTTTTTTAGATTCCACATGTAAGTGTTATCATATGGTATTTTTCTTTCTGGCTTTCTTTACTTAGAATGAGTGTCTCCAAGTCCATCCATGTTGCTGTAGAGGGCATTATTTCATTCTTTTTATGGCTGAGTAGTATTCCATTGCATACATATACTACACCTCCATCCAGTCATCTATTGATGGACATTTGGGTTGTTTCCATGTTTTGGCTATTGTAAGTAGTGCTGCTGTGAACACTGGGGTGCATGTGTCTTTTTGAATTATATTTTTCTCTGGGAGTGAGACTGCTGGATCATTTGGTAAGTTTGTTTTTAGTTTTTTAAGGAAGCGCCATAGTGGCTGCACCAATTTACATTCCTACCAGCAGTGTAGAAGGGTTCCCCTTTTTTGCACACCCTCTCCAGCATTTATCATTTATAGACTTTTTAATGATGGCCAATATGAACTGCTGAATTTTTAAAGGTGTTCCACTCACCTTTAAAGGATCACTTTGTCTTCAAATAGTGTATTCTTTCAGTGTCTTCATTTTCCTTCAATATATGAACGCTTTATATTTCTACAAACACAACAGTTTACCAAGTATTTCACATACATAGTTCCCAACTTGAACCTCATGTTAACCCAGGAAGGCAGACAGTACTGAATGAATATGTATGCTCAATAAGCAAGGAAAAAATGAGGTTATACAGTATAGTACTCTTTCCCCAAGGCATTGTGGTTGAATAGTTAACTGATTTAGGCATGGGCTTTGGTAACTAGTACTTGTTTTACACTGCCAGTGTTTCAAAAAGGACTTAGGGTGACCTTCAAAGGTACAGAAGAGCTACATAAAATCTAAACTAGGTCTTAGGGGGTTCAGTGTGCTTTAATTCTACCAATTACATCTCTTCATGAATTCAGAACTTTCAGTGGACTACCCACAAGAACCATTAGCCAGTTCACAGAATTATTTATGATGTAAATTTTGCTGGAGAACACAACTTAGTCCTGAGGCCAAAGTGGTGGGTCTTTCCTTCTGTCCACCCAAGTCTAGAACTTGTTACCATTTGCTTGGAACATACTTCAGGTATAGACCAAGTCCAGTTATCTAACCAGCTACATGAACAAGGACCACAGGCCTGACTTACACATGTAGTCACCAGAAGGATCAACACTTAGGAGGCAAATTGGGCCTGCCTTTAAAAGGCAGATCCCGAGCATAAGCTAGGGCTGGTGAAATTAGAAACCTAACAATATCAGAGCACAGAAAGTGAAAGGCTAGAGAAGTGACTATGGTCTGCATGATTAGCCATCTGTCCAGTAGAGAATGTGGTTCAATGAGTAACAATTCTCACCTGTTACATCAACAACTCTATACAGTAAGAGGATGTGCAGAGGGACAAACTCCTTCCACATTCAGCTCCGTGAGTAAGAAGGCTGGAAGTGCTTATCTTCTGGGCCAAGGAGAAAACAGACAAGGAGAGAAAAAAATCCTCCCCCAACGCTGTTGGAATTGCAAAGCGTAGGAAAGTATGACAAAAGGGTGATACAGAGAATAGTGTAACAAGTTTGCATGTTATAAACTTGTAAAAGTGGCTACAAACCTCTAGATGCTAACATGGAAAGAAATAGAGTAAGTTTCAAAGTACCCAGTCTCCTATACAACTATTAACCTTGTCTGCATCTGAACAAGAAATTCCTTCAGTGGGATCTCAGAGGATGGCCTCTGGATATACAGTGCATCACACTCAACATCCTCATAATAAACACAGCAGCAAAGTTCACGGGGCTGTTTTTTAGAACACTGCTCATCATAAGCTAAAGCATTATGCAGAAATGCAAAATTGAAACATTCCAAGAAGGGCCGACAGGATGCAGCCCAGGTGTGCAGTTCAGTAGTCAGAAAAATTTTAAAATTACCTAGTTGTTAAAGAATCACTACTGCACGTTATCATGTCTAATTCAGATTTTCCAGTCTTTTCAGATACTAATGATGTATTAGAGAATTCTTTATGCTAGATGATATCTGAAGTAAGTTTCACTTGCCATACCTCAGTCAAAATGTATCAGTATTGATACACTTTCCTTAGGAGGGAAGTCAGACTTAAAACCATGTTAAGACTAAAATTCTTAAGTTGTGATTATGATTCAGTACTTACGTGGACATGAATGGTCATTCTCCCAGAGCCAAATAAAGCATCAGACAGAAGTATATAAAATTATAATCAAGCATTTATTTATAAGTTTTCATCTTTTTTAGAAATAAAAAGGTTTAAAAAACAAAAAAAGTTGCAAAAATGAGAAAATGTAGTTTTGTTATGTCCTAAATGCTTGTGTGTTCTGTAAATTCCAAATAAGTAAAATAATATAAAAATATATTTTCAAATCTTTATAGAATGAGAAAACCACATTAATCATTAAATACTCTTGGATTTTCTTGACTCTCCTCACAGATGAATTCACAAATATAAAAACTGATGTACATTTACATTCTGAAGTACAAATCTCCAACAGCCAAGTCATTATATGGTTTATTTTGTTATGTGCAAAGTAGATATTTCATGTTTACTTGCTATGGAAAGCAAAGCACAGGCTCAGTGAAGAATAATCATTAAACACTGATTATTGTTAAGAACAATGCTGCTGTAAAAATGTACAATAGTACATATTTTTGGTAATTATGTACTTTTAAAGTAATTACAGCTTTTAGATGTAAATCTTTCAAAGGCTGTCTTTAAAGAGCTGTGAAGTGACTTTTTTCAGATTTGATTAATAATTGGTCAGTGATCTCAAAAACCAAGCCAGGAGAGAAGAGTGTTTTCTTTTTTTTCCCCTCCACACGGTCAGTTTCATTCTTAAGGAGCGTCTGATAACAAGAGGATATATTTCACAAACCTTTAACACAAGTTTGTGAACTGTCAACTAAAGACACCACCTCTGATGTGGATGGTTTCATTCAATCCATGTTCTACCAACTTGATATCTTCTAGGTCATCTTTTATGATGCTAATCAAGTGGCTAAGGCCTTCCTGTTGTTGTTTCAAATGCTAGAAGGAATTAAAAAAATATTAATGCATTCCTCCATTAAATTGGAAGCTACTCACAGCAAAAAGGGCTTTTTCTAGCAATATAGCAGTTAGTAGCTTTTCTAAATATATGCATATTTAAACATTGTACTGTATCTTTGCTAACACTTACATGATCTACAGTAAAATACTACTATAAAAAGCAATAAAAGTATCTACAAATTTTACAAAAGATGCAGGTTTTTTTAGATTCTTTTTATCAATCTCTGATAAAAAAACAAAAGGTATGACATGAAAACAATGCAAGAATGTACTCAAATATACATGACTAGCAAAATAATCATTCTGAAAACAGGATTTCCGTATCTTGAAGTACGAAGTATAAAGTGATGATAATGGTGAGAACTACAATTGCTAACATTTTAAAAAGAACTTCTCTGGTGTTAAGGCAGCTTTAAGAGCTTTATGGGTATTAACTAACTTAACTCATTTAAAATCCCTTTGAGCACATACCTTTTCAGGGTACCATTATTACCTCTTCTCTATGATAAAGAAATTGAGATACAGGTAAGTAACCTGCCCAAGGTCATAAACTAGGTGATGAGCCATGATTCAACCCCAAAAACAATATACTGCTTTTCATCGTTTTAGGTAGGTGTTTATATTATTCCCAATTTTACTGCATACAGAATCTCGTTCATATAGTTCTTTATTCCAATGTGCTGGAATTTTTCTCAGTTTATTGTAAATATTGGTACAATGGAATATAATCTAGTGTATATATACTTTCTGAGAACCTAGGAGCCAAACTAGCTTTTAGTTGCATAAAACAGCAATATCCACTCTACAGAACATAATAAAATCAGATTTGTTGATGACGTTTATAACCCTATAATCTTCAGGGCCTTGCCAACCTGCCATGCCAGTTAATCCTACCTAATATGTTCTACAAAGTTTACCATCCTAATATATATTTTTTAGATACAGTCAATGGCTAGACAGGTTTTATTAAAACAATCTGTATTTACTAATGAAAATAAACTAGAGAGGTACTTCCCAACTTTTTCATACAAAATGAGCCTTAGACAGGTGGTTGGAAGCTTTGATTACCCCAACCTCCATCAAGGTCCCCAAGGGCTGACAAGATCAATAATTGCATGTTTATATGTGGCATCATACAAGTCGGAAAGATATAGAGGAATTAACTTTTTAAACTTTACCATGTATACAAATCACTCTACAATCTTGAAAAATGTAGATTAAGGAGGTCTGGAGTAAGGACCAAGTCTGCATTTCTAATGACCTCAGAGCTGCTGCCGCCTCTGCATTGAGCAGCAGGGTCAAGGGAACTTTGGTATCTGTATTACCTCTGAATTCATCTTTTTAGGGGGTGGGGGGAGAAAATGATAACACTGTTTTTGTGTGGTAACATACATCACGTAAAAATGTCCATTTTAACCATTTTTAAATGTACAGTGGTACTGAGTAAGTCATGTGCAACAATCACTACCGTCTATCTGTAGAACTTTTTCACCTCCCCAACCTGAAACTCTGCACCCATGAAATACTGTCTCTGTTCCCCTTCCCTTCAGCCCCTGGCAGCCACTATTCCATTCTCTGTGAATTGGATTACTCCAGGTGCCCCATAAAGTAGAACCGTACAACTTTTGTCCTTTTAAATTGACTGACTTCACATGATATAATGCCTTCAAGGTCCATCCATGGCTGTTGTGTGTGTGTCAGAATTTCCTTCCTTTTTAATGCTAACATTCCACTGTATATAAATACCGTATTTTGTTTATTCGTCCATCTACAGACATGCAGACTGTGTCCATGTTTTGGCTACTGTGAGTAACGCTGCTATGGACACAGGTGCACAAATACTTGAGTCCCTGCTTTCGATCTTGGCCTATGTGGTGATCCTATGTCTATTATCTGAGAAGCTGTTTTCCAAAGTAGCTGTGTGCACCATTTTACACTGCCACCAGCAGTGCACGAGGGTTCTATTTCTTCACATCCTCTCAACACTTATTTTCTGTTGGGGTTTTTTTGGGGGGGGGTTGATAATACACACCCTAATGGTTGTGAAGTGGTGAATTCACCTTTTTAAAAGTGCACTCACCTTTTTAAAAGTGCACTCTAGTGCAACACTTACCTGTTTGATTTCTCGTAACAGATCTGCATCTATGTAATATCTTTCTTCAGATTTGACTGCTCCAAAATGATTCTGCATCCTGATTTGGGACATCAGTTCATTTAGTCGGCCCTAAAATAATACCGAATTGAATTACAACTGCTCACAACAGCAAGCATTTCTAAAAGAGAATGTTTTATTTTAAAAGGATGGGCACTACTCTAATCAGATGTTTTAATTCTCCCTCTACATTATTTAAAACATTAAGACAAGTCCCAAACATCACGATTAAGAGTCTACTTTAGAAAGGAGGTTTTGATTAAAGAGAACAAATACTCAATAAAAACAAGTATACAAAATTCCTCTTTTTGAAGACTAAGTAACATTTCTCTGTAGATCCACCCAAAACAAATTCTAGCTTCATGGTCTTACAAGTGCTTACCTTAAACTGAGTAGGCGCATTCAGTTCACATTGAATTGTATCTAGCTGAACTCGCAGCTGCTCTTCATCAGCTTGGATGGCATACCCACTCTTCCTCTGAATTTCCTGTTTGATTAGCACCTATACAAAGAAAACCCACCAATATCAACAGAAGCCATCTCTTTGCAGTTATGCAAGTAATTTTATTACACATCTATTATTGAAAGAAATCAGCTGAATACACTAACAATAGTAAGAACCATAACAGTTCAAGATTTGAATGTTTGCCCATTTTTATTAGGCAAGTTACAGTAATGTTACTTTTAATGACTACATAATTTTCATGTATTAATAATTTATTAAAGTATTCTTATATTGAGAAGCATATATTTTGTTTCTAGTTTTGACACTGAACAATGTTGTAATAAACATTTATATATAAGTATATATATAAAAATACATAAAGATATATATATTTACTGGTATAGACCCTCAAGAATGAGATTGCTGGGTCTAAAAATACGTTTTCAGTCTTCAGAAGCTGTTAGATTGCTCTCCTGAAAGATCTTCTATTCATAATCCACATGTAAGACTACCCTTTTCCACACATTCTTGTCAGCAACAGGTGATGATGTTTAAACTTTTCTCAGCCTGATGAGTAAAAAGGCATCTCACACACAAAAATTTTTTAAAACCTGCATTCCCTTAAATGTTAAAGGACCATCTTTTAATGGTTAAGAACTACTTTGCATTTGCTCTTCTGTGAACTGCCTTTACACATTCTTTGCTCATATTTCAGTTGCATTTTTTTGGGGGGGGGGGCCAAATTATAGGATCTTCTCATGTAATATAAATATTAACACTATGACTAAAATCAACACTTTGAAAATTCAGCATTTTTTCTGAAATCACTTGACTATTGACAAATGGCTTCTGGTATCTTTTTCTTCCACAAAATTTTCTAATTCTTATATAGTCAATTTTATTTTATAGTTTGTGGCTTTCTGGCCAAAAGTCTCTCCAACCTCTAGGTTGTACATGTAGCCTCATAA
Source organism: Camelus ferus (assembly GCF_009834535.1). Lineage (NCBI taxonomy): Eukaryota > Metazoa > Chordata > Mammalia > Artiodactyla > Camelidae > Camelus > Camelus ferus. The sequence goes on along the minus strand of NC_045697.1, from coordinate 49,218,487 downwards.
ATTTCTTGGTCTATAATCCACCTTTTTTGGACATGGTGTGATACAGTGGTCTAATTCTATTCTACTTTCCAGATGGATAGCCAGTTACTCTAGCGTTAATTATTAAATAAACCCACTGAATTGAATTACCACTTCTGTCATATTAAGATACATGAGCACCTATTTCTGGATTCTCCATTCTATTCTGTGGGCCTTTATTTCCAATCCTACTCCAATCTCATATTGACTTGATTACAAGAGCTTTAAAATAGGTTCTAAAATTTGATAGAGCAAGTCCCTTTCACTATTTTTTGTTCCCCCAGAAGCTATTCTCAAAACACTTTTCCTTATTTATGAACTGAATGATTTTAATCAATTTTTTAGAAGTTGTAAATCATTTTTAAATTTTATAAAGTAGCTATTTTCTTCTTATTTAAGAATATGATTTATCTAGTTGTGAAAACTTTAATTCAGACTGTGTACTTTCCTCATAAATTTATTCCTAAGCATTTTATAGTTGTTTCATAATACTGAATGGAGTACTTTCCTATTTCCATTAATAATATAAAGACACACTGATTTTTGTACATTTACCTCATATTGAGCTATCTTACCGCATGAAATATATAGTTTATTTCCTTGGGTTTTCTAGATGTACAACCAAGTGATCAGCAAAAAGATGATCTCTTTTCAATGTTTATACTAATTAACTACCTTGCTCATTCTATTTATGAAAACCTTCATAATAACAGTGAATAATAATATTGGGTATCAGGGTTTAGTTTCTTAATGTGATTCTACTGCTTTGCTTCTTAGAAAATTTGCTGTACATTTTTGGCAACTAGTCTTTATCATACATTTTCCCTTCATGTGTTGACATGATAAATTATGTTGATAGATACCCTGTTAGAGAACCAACCCTCCATTCCTGAAGTAAACCTTGCTGAGTCTAAGTGCATTCCTTTAGAATTTGATAAATACCTGGATTCTCTTTGCTTATATTTTATTTAGAATTTCTGCATTTGCTTCCTTTGGTTAGGTTTACTGAGGTATAATCCACATACAACAAAATTCAAAATTCAGGTGTACAGTTATATGCATTTGGACAAACACAGGTAACCATCAACACAATCAAGATACAGAACATTTCTAGCACACTAGAAAGTTACCTCCTGCCCTGGTAGTCACTCTCCCCTTACCTCCTGCTGCTAGCAACTACTGCTGTTACCCATCTCTAGTTTTGCCTTTTTGCATAATGTCATATAAATGGAATAATACCGCATGTAGCATTTCAGTCTGACTTCTTTCACTTAGCGTAATTTGCATCCCTATTAGAATTAGCTGTTTATAGATTTTTATTTTGGGGTACTAAAAACAGAGATGTAAAATGGTCAGGTTGCTCCAGAAGACAGTTTGGTAGTTCTTTAAAAGTTGAACATATAGAGTTACCACATGACCAAGCAATTCCCATCCTAGGTTTATATACCCAAGAAAAATGAAAGCATACATCCACACAAACTCTTGTACATGAGGGTTGATAGAAGCATTATTCATAATAGCCAAAAAAGTAGAAACAACCAAAGTGTTCATCAATTGATGAATAAATTAAAATGTGGTATATTCATACAATGAAATATTATTCAGCCCTAAAAAGGAATCAAGTACTGTTACATGCCACAACACAAATGAACCTTGAAAATATGCTATATGAAAGAAAGCCAGTCAAAAAAATACCACATATCATATGACTTTATTTATAGGAAGTGTCCAAAATAGGCAAATATGTAGAAACAAAGTCGTTGCCTAGGGCTAGGGGGTTTGAGATGAAATGGGGAGTGGCTGCTAATGGGTATGGAGTTTCATTTTAGGATACTGAGAATGTTCTAAAATTGTAGTGATGGTTGTACCAAACTGTGAATATAATAAAAATCATTGGGTTATACACTTTAAATAGGTGAATTGTATGGTATGTGAATTATATCTCAGTAAAGCTGTTTAAAAAAAACAAAGCAGTTGTCTTTATTTTTCCTTTTGTCTGAAATAAAGTAACTTTAGAATTAGCTCTTTAATGGTTAGACAAAATTCAGCAATGAAACTATCTGGCCTTGGTGCTTTTTCCATGGTTGACTTTTAGTAACTTTCCCAATTGTTTCTATGGTAGTTGCCTATGTAAGATTCTTCTCTGTAGATCAAGTTTAGTAATTTCAATTTTGCTAGAAAATCATGTTCTAACTTCCAAACTTACTGCCCTGAACTGCACACAGTATTTTCTTACTCTGTTGTGTATATCTGTGGTAATGTCTCCTTTCTCACTTTTGATTTTTCTTTTCATTCTTCAGGCTCATGAGATGAGTCTTCTTTTCCTTCCTTCTTCACTTATGTGTAGCCATTTTAACAGTCTTTTCAAAGTAACAGCTTCGCAATTTACTTTTTATATATGATTTTTTTTTCTGCTTCACTCATTTTCTTTATTTTTCTCTTACTGGTTTCTTTTAGCTCTTGATAGAATTTTTATAACAAGATGAATACTAAGTTCTTTATTTTTTTTCATTTGCACTTAAAAAAAAATGAAGATTTTCTAAGGCTGTAAGTTTTACTCTGAGTACAGCTTTTGCTGTATATCCCACTGATTCTGGTATATAATACTTGTTTTCATGATAATTTGAATTTGTGTTGCTATTCATTCTTTTATTCCCTCTTGTTAACTTGCAAGTTCTATTGTTGCTTTCATTCATTAATGGCTGCACTCCCTTTTCTAACACTCAAAATCAAAACTGTATTTTTGTTTTTCTGAAAACTATTAATGATCTGATGCATGCTCTTTTTACACTAAGATGATTTATTTTTCCACTGCTTTTCCCCCACCCTCTCAATAAAATGTGCATTTTAGAATATTTTCACTTTCTTCACCCATCTTGTGGGACCTCTCCTCCAACTTCTAGGTTTTATTGAGAAAGTCTGGTACTTTCAGTTTTACTCTTATTTTTTTTAGTCTGTTTTTTTTCTTCTATTGTAAAAATCCACATTTAACACTTCCATAATGCATATAGTCTTATAAGTATTGGGGGAAAAAATCCAAATTACTACCTGTAAGGTTCTATGGGAAAGGTCCATGAGCTTCCTCTTGTACTGTGCAATTTTGGCCATAGTCGTAGTTTGATTCTTCTGTAATTCACTAATATCTTCAGATATGATCTGTTTTAAAATAAATAAAGGTAAATCAAGTATTGATATCACAACTGTTTTATCAGGTTCACTTACAAGCAAAGTCTAATTCTAAGATAAGCCTGAGATTTCTCTCTCAAAATATAAACTCTTTCCCTTTAAATCTGCTTTTATATTTCTTCCCCTTTTGTACACCTAAAAGTTAAAAAGTATCATTCAAAGATTTCTTTAAGCTCCAGGAAATTTAGTGATGAGGCAAGGTATACAGAAAAGTAAAACATACACTTCAGAAATAATTAAGGAATTTGAAGTAATACTATGGAACAGAGCCAACAACCAGGCCATGAATGGAAAAAGATCTATAAAGTGATATGCAGAAGGGACCTTAATAGATAATTAAATATAACTACATGCTGAAAGTATAGTCCAATATTAACTGTTACAAAATACTATGGGGGGAGATGCTTGGAGTGGAGAGGGAAAGGATGGCTGTTAATCACACAACTGAAGACATTTTTATTCCCCTGGGTCTTTGATTTGCTCTTTGCCTGGGCTGAAATCCTACTGTTTTGCCTTATGAAAATCTTAACCTTACAGAGCAAGTTAAAATCTCATTTCATTAAAGCTTCCCAATCGGAATTAAGCCCATAATTTTTCCTATCATACTTAATCATTCTGTGTCACTGGCTTATGTTGAGATGTTATAAGTAAAAGGGTAAGAAGATTGTACAAGACACATTTTAGCGTGTCTGTCTACACATGTCACCTTTTAAGGAAATTTTCCAATGCCAGGCATGTTGGCAGGCACAAAATTAGGTGGCCATCCTCATTATTTATTATGTAACCCAGGCACCTCCACCCCCACCCCTCAATTGCAGTTTTGAAAATTCGGCAGGGTTTCTAGACAACAAGAGTTAACTACTACTGGATACGAGCAATACTAACAAAAAACAGAAATGTTACCATTCACAGTATTTACTGACAGACACTAAAACAATCTACAAATTAACCAAGAAAAAAAAATGCATATAATTTTTATATAGTTTATTTTAAAACTGTTCCAAAGGTCGAATCTTGAGTATGTCTTCAATGAGTAAAGGACCTCAATGAGTAAAGAAATATGTTTATGATGGAAACATTTAATATTGTCAAGATTCAATTATCTACAAATTATATATTTAATGTAATTCTAACTAAAATTTACCATTCTGACAAACTCATTTTAAATCTATTACAGAAGACTGAAGATCCATAAGAGCTTAAAAATTTGAAAAGAACAAAGATTGGAGATTCATTCTACCACATATCTTTAAGATATACTACAAAGCCATAAGAGTAAAAAAATACGAAACTAATATAAGAACAGACTACCTCACATACATATGGGAACTTTGTTTGATAAATGCTTTGATAAGTCACTGAGGAAAATATCAGTTTTTTGTGTATGACATTGGAAAAACTGACCCACTCTTTAGAGAAAGTTGGGTTCATACCACTTAGTATATATAAAGTGAGCTCCATGTGGACAAAAGACTCAAATGTGAAAGGATAAACTAAATTATTAGAAAAAAATGTAGGAGACTCAGACTGTGGGTGAGGAATGATTTCTTAAGCAAATTCCCATAAAGGAAAACATGAGAAAAAAAAAATCAATGGATATCATTACATTAAAATTAAGGTTTTTCTGTTCAACTAATGATACTAAAGACAGAGTTAGCAGAAAGATGAGAAAAGTAGGAGACATGTTATAAACAGACTAGGGATTAAAATCTAAAATAAATGATGAACTCCTGAAATTCAAAAAGAAAAGATATAAAGCCCAAGAGAAAAATTGGCAAAAGATATGAACAATTTTGATTCTGGACAAGATGGACTATGTACATGCCACTGTATCTCTCCCATTGAAGACAGCTGTAAAACTTGAACAGAATGCACATTCGTACCTGAGGACTTTGAAAAATAAATAGTGGCAAGAGGAAGAAGACATGAATTTGAAGGACCACTGAACTGGTGGTGAGTTTACCATTATTTTCCTGTCAGGTAGTCCCCTAGTCTGGTTTCAACACAGCCCAAAATCTGGAAGTGAGCATCGTGCCGACAACTCCAAGAAAAGCCTATATGCTGTGGTGTAAGGACATAACATTGTAATATTTAGAGAAGGGTTTCTCACTTTTAACACTACCAATATGGGCCAGATAATTCTTTGCTGCAGTGGTACTGTTCTGTACACTGTAGGATGTTTATCAGCATCCTGGCCTCTACCCACTAGATGCCTGGAGCACCGCCTCCCACCCTAGCTGTAACAACCAAACAAGTCTCCAGATGTTACCAAATGCGCCCTGGGGGACAAAATCACCACCACCAACCCCCAATGAGAACTACTGCCCTAGGGCAACCACTAAAAACACTGACAGTAGAAATAACAATAAATTAAAAACAGAATACTAAAAACTGTCCAAATAACCGAGAAGAAAGTAGAAAAGAGGAAACAGGAAAAAAGAGGGAACAGTTAATAAGCTGGAGGCCTAAATCTAAACTTTATGCTGTCTACAAAAAACTTACTTAAAATATGATGAAGGTATGACCTAAAAATCCATTTTTAGATATATCTTAAAGAAATTCTTCTATATGTGCACCAAGATATAGATTCAGTAATTTTGATTGATCATTATCAGTACTCCATACAAAACAACAGAAATGTCCTTTACCAATAAATAGATAAATACCAAAAAAAAAGGTACATTAGAAGTAAAAGGATGGGAAAAGATACCACGATAAAAACACTGATGAAAAGAAAGCTAGAGTGGCTTTATTTATATTAATATCAGAGAAAGCAGACTTTGGAGTAAAGATAATTGCCAGGGGTAAAGAGGAACATTATAGAATACTAAAAGTCTATGTGCCAAGAAAATTTAGCAATCCTAGATACATATGTACTTAACAGCAAACCTTCAAAATACATGAAGGAAAACTGATAGAACTGAAAAGAGAAAAAGACAAATCCACAATTGCAGCTGGAGACTTCAACTCTCCTTTTACACTGTAACTAGTAGACAGAAAAATCAACAAGAATATAGAAGAACTGAACCACTTACCAAATGGATCTCAATGACACTAACAGAAAACTCCAAGAACAGCAGAATCCATTTTCTTTTCATAGGCATGTGGGTTAAAAAACCTTTACAAAGTTAGAAGAACTAAAATCATACAGAGTTCTCTGACCATAACAGAATTAGACTAGATGGCAACAACAGAGTAACAGCAAAATATCCAAACACTTGAAAATGAAACATACTTCTAAGTTATCCACTAGTCAAAAAATTCAAGTCAAATAGGATTCTCAACAGAAATCTGAAAATATTTTGAATGAATCAAAGATGAAAATACATCAAAATTTACGGAATTCAGGTAAAGCGGTGCTTAGAAGGAAATTAACAGCATTAAATGCCTTTATTAGAAAATAAGAGATGTCTCAATAACCTAAGCTGCGACTTTAAGACACTAGAAAAAGAGAAAACCCAAAGCAAGCAGAATAAAGGAAACAGGAGTGAAAGTTTATGAAACTGTAAACAGAAAGCTAGAAAAAAATTGAAAACAAAACTTGTTCTTTGAAAAGATTGATAAAATTGACAAACCCCTAGCAAGACTGATAAAAACAAAGACAAGTAATAGCTTCTTTGGCCTTATTCTGAAGAACTCTGGACATACCTCATGTATAGTACCATGAACAACTCATTTTAAAAGTGATGCCTATAAATTCAATGTATCCTGCCTAAGACAGTGAGGGCCTGGAAATCATGTCACATTCAAAAACCATGCTGGAAATTTCAGCCAGAGAAAATAATACTAAAAAGGAAGAACGATTATGATGTTCAAGTATCTGTAGGGCTGTCATAGGAACACAGTGATTACCCACAAAGCATGCCAGAGAAAATGTGTATGAATTACAGCAAGGCAGATTCTGAGTCAATACAGGAAGGGAATTTGTATCAATTAGAGCTAGCCGATGGTGAAATGCATTGCTTCATAAATAGTAAGCTTTTCATTACTCAGAGTCTGAATGAATAATTAGGAATTCCATGTAAGAGAATCTGGAAGTGACCTTTAAGAACCTTTAGGCATTTGATTACAAAAGTCTATTTTAAAAAAGAATAAAATAATGCCATTTGCTGCAACATGGGCGGACCTGGTGATTATTATACTAAGTGAAGTAAGGCAGAAAGAGGAAGAAAAATACCATACAGTACCACTTATAAGTGGAATCTATAAAAAGACACAAATGAACTTATTTACAAAACAGAAACAGACTCAGACATAGAAAAATTGACACAACATTGTAAGTTGACTATACTTCAATAAAAAAATATAGAAAATATTAAGTAGATTTAAGCATACAATAACTTAAATCTGTTTCATTAACCTAAAATCGTAATATATTATGACAACATATCATAATTGTGGCCTTCATTTTCATAAGGCCCCATAAATAAGTGTTTAATAAAATAATATGCATTCTCTGGCTGGAATTGAAAATAAGTCTAATTTGTTAAGTCAACAATTCTAAATTCATTGTTAAAATATGTCAAGTCAGATACACATCATTCTGGAGGCTCTATAATAAAGAAAGAAGTTGTATAAAACTTTAATTATTAATTTGCAGTATACACTCTATCACATAGTATAGAAAGAAGTGTGTGTAACCCCTACACCATTCCCAGGGCCGGAGGATGAGTTCTTACATCCAGTCTGGTCTGATGCTGCTTAGTCATCTGATCTTGAACCTTCAGTCTTCGAAGAAGTTCTTTGAAACCCACCATTGGTACAGGAATTAACCTGAAGAAATGCAAGTGGTCAATTTTCATACCTAAGCCTATATTACAAAATACAAAGTAAGGTTTTCATAATAACATTCATGTAATTTCATATTACATTTCCAGGGTTCAAAGGCAGATCTATGACTATGAAATCAATAATGTTACACCACAGAGATTTCACTCAACCTCCTTATTTTATGAATGAGGAAATATAGTTTGGTCAAAAACTGCATTATTAAATGCAAGTAAATAATCACGGACTGATCCTCAGATTTTAATGTTTTCACCATGCTATGCTGCCTTACCATAATCGACATTCTTTAAAAAGCAATGAAAATGGAAATAAACTCACATCAAATATAAGAATTATAGTTAACAGCTTGCATTTGTTTGCTTCCCTAGTAGTAAATAATTCTTATATGGAAACAAGATGAAGATACACTTACTTTTCAGAATCAGGGTTATCCACTTTGGCTTGTTCCCAGATAATAGGATCAACACCTACCACAAAAAAGAAATCATTTTTCTAAAAGGAAATATTTCCCATTTTTATAATATTTGTATGGGAAGGGCCTTCCTAAAGATACAAAACCTAGAAGCTGTAATGAAAAATGACTGTCAAATATGACCACTACAAAAAAAAATTGTAGGATAAAGCTTATAAAAAAAGGGTAGCTTGAAAACAAATATCTATAACCTACAGGATAATAGATTAACGTCCAGAATATAGGAAGAGCGCCTATAAATCAGAAAGACAAAAAATTTAATAGAAACTGGGCAAATGATATCAATAAGTAACTCACAAAAATTATAATCAAGTGATTAATAAACAAAAAATATGGTCCACTTTAGTAGTAATCAGGGAAATGCAAATGAAAATAAGTGTTAATTTTTTGCAATCAGTGGCAAAATTTAAAAGACTAATAATCTCCACTGTTGGCAAAAATAGAGCAAAATGAGAAAACATTAGAAAAATTTAAAATATGAGAAAAATAACACATTCCTGTTATGAATGTAAATGGCAGAACTTCCTCTGAAGAGCAGTCTGGCAGTATGTAACAATACATAAAGTACAGTCATCCCTCTGGTATCCAGAGAGGATCCGATGCAGGATCAACCCCACTTTCCTGGGGATGTTCAAGTCCATTGTGAAAAAACAGTGTAGTATTTGCAAATAACCTATGCCCACCCTCCCATATACTTTAAATCATTTGTAGGTTACTTATAATACCTGACACAATGTAAATGTTATGTAAATAGTTGCCAGGGCACAGCAATTCAAGTTTTGCTTTTTGGTACTTTATAGAATTTCTTCCCCTATTTTGGAGCTGCAGTTAGTTGAATGTGTGGATGTAGAACCTGGGGCTGTAGAACCCTCAGATGCAGAGGGCTGACTGTATAGATAATCTTTACTCAAAAATTTCACTACTAGAGGTCTGTTCTAAAAAAATGCATGCTCATGTGTTCTAAGACATATTTACAAAGATGTTAATTGTTGCACAGTATATAATAGTGAAAAGGTAGAAACAACCTGGAGGTTACATACAGTAAAGTACACCGACAGTATTCCACACAGTTTTTAAAAAGTAAGATTTATCTTCATTCACTGACATAGAAAGTACTAAGAAATACCGTAAGTAAAAAGGCAGGCTGCAGTAAATGTACAATATAGAATCCTTTTTTTAATGACTTAACATGCTTATACTAAAATCACAGATAAAGGACTAATAAAGTACAATAAATTATTAATAGTAGCTACTTCTGTGGAAAGAGACGTAAAGAAGATCTGTTAACATAGTCAATCTAGTTATGCCATCTAGAATCTTTATAGTGAGAACACATCCAGGTTTTACTTGAATACTCAGTTAAAACAAGACATAAGGTAGATAAAAATAAAATATCAAGACTGAATTACCTTTGGGTAGATGGATTATGGACTATTTTTCTTTAGTTCATCATTTACCAAAATTTCTAACAAACATATTAGCTATATAATAGAAAAAACTAAATGAATGAATAAACATTCAATACTATGTTCCAAATAAGAAGGCATGTGATAAGCTGACACTGGTTTTATTAACATTAATGACCTGTGCCAACATCTCCCAAAACAGAGGAAGCATGTATTTCTAAATCTTTCATTTCCTTAACTCCATGACTTTGGAAACATACCAGCAGGAGGATTCTGTAAAAGCTGTTTAATCTGTGCAGGAGAAAGTTCTGTTCTAGTCATAGAAAGGGTTACACCAAGTTGCTGCAATTGTGTTTTTATATTGGTTTGTTCAAAATAGGCATATAGCGTTGTAGCTGGAACTCTTCTTGAAGTACCATTTGGAGAACGCTCAACAACATAAATGACAACTTCTGTCCTGGGGAAAAATAACCAAGTTATAAAATATGGAGCACATAACTCACAGTCACAAGTATCAATGCAGCATGTGATTTTAGAAGAGTGCTAGCTGAATTCAGAAATAAAGTTAAAATGAGACAAAATAGACTGCAAAAAGTATGCTTAGCTGCAAAGTCCTATGTAAATGTTATTTTTTCCCCAAATCAAGAAACACTTTGTGGAGATTCTGTTGAAGCTTATGGGTTGCTTCACTGCAATTAAGACCAAAAAGTGCAATCTGATTTCAGTTATTATATCTAACAACAAAAATTCTCCTAACCCAAAATATCCCAAAGCAAATGTCTTGTCACTAAGTATGACAGTTATACACAGGACGAGGGAAGTTAGTCATATTTATCCATGAACGAACATGAACAGTAATCAGTTAAAACATTTCAGAAAGTCTCTGTGGCCCTTGATTTGCACATAGCCATGATTAGTGTTTCTTCCTGTTTCTGAATGAAAAATCTGAGAAATTATTAGCATCTAATAAGTTAAGAAATCTAACATTAAGAAAAAAGCTTTTAAACAAATTTTTCTATAAATACTGAAGAATCACTAGCTGAGAAATAGTATTTTGCTTTGAGGTTTAATTTGTGCTTTAGCAGTAAAAACACTGTTGATCACTCTCTTTGGAGGAAAGCACACAGAAATATACAGTGTATTTAATGTATACTTACTGATCATCTGGCAATGTTTTAATACCCTCTACATTTACAGTAAGGGTCTGGTTTCCTCCCAAAACTTTATGCAGTGATTCTACCAACTGCTGTTGCTGGCTTCGAATATCTGTTTCTTTTTTGTTGAAAACTAAAACCACTAGCCCATCTTCATCTTTATTATTGGGCATACAACTATAACCTACTGCCTGTGGAATGACAAAATAAACAGTATCAAAAATATGTACAGATCTTAAATCAGATGTTTAATATTAATAGCTTAGTATCTGTGTTAAAACAGGGAAAACAGCTTAATGTCTGGTAATGCAGGGAGTATGTAATGATTCCTCCTACCACTTTATGCCCTAGGAGGTCACACAATTATAAAGCCTCAGCCCTGCAACTCCAAACACCAGCTTATACAGACATTGATTAAGTTTAAGAGACTGACATAGGCCAATAAAACGCAAAAGAGGCTGACATATAAATTGGATTACAATACATTAATTTTTTATGAAAAAGAGATCACCAAGTTGAGCTATATACTCTCACTGGCTAACGAACAGAATCTCTGAGAAGCCAAATGCAACCGAGAAACTTGTTCAGTAAGCACAGAATGAGAACAAAGAAAGCAACTTTGGCATCCAGCTATTATAGTGACAATAGGATTACACATGCCAAGCAGTTACTCCCACCTGCTGGTTAGGTGCACTTTCTTGGACAACGTTAGATAGCTACCACTGAATTCTAGTTTTAGGCCACCCCTTCATAGGTGCCAAGCAGACCATTTCCCCTCTGTTAAAGTTTTTTCTTGCTAGAAGTTACATTCTAATCACACCTTCCTTCAGTTGTATTCTAGTTATCTCAATCACACGTATGTAAGAAATCACTTCAATTTTATAATTTCTGTACTTTTAAACAAAAATGTTATTATACATGTTCAAGGAGTACTAAAAAACCAAACAACTGGTTTTTTTGTATAATTTTAATCCAAATATCATATTTTCTTATACAATCTTCAAGTAAAGATCAAAAGTAGTATTAATACCTTAAATCGGCAAAAGGGATTTTCTTGTGTGAACTCCACTGGTGGAATGTTATTGTTGAAATATCCTTTTCCTGTTCCCCAAAAGGCCTGTAGTTGATTCCATTTTGCCAAAATAGCATCTCTCTCATCTCCCAGTAGCGTAGGAGCAGAAAGAGCACTTGCAGTATTTATCAGTTGGTTGGACTGGGCAGGAGCTTGTGTAGGCTGACTGAAGAGACCACCTAATGCTAAAAACATACCCCAAAATTAGTTTTTCCAAAAAAAAATCAATCAATTCATATCTTAGATATGGTAGGCAGAATAATGCCCCCCACCCCCAAAAAAAGGTCCATGTCCTAATCCCCAGAACCTATAAATTATGTTACCATTCACAGCAAAAGGCACTTCAAGGGTGTGATTAAATCAATCAAGATTATCCTGGATTATCAGGGTGGGTTCAACATAATATAAGGGTTTTTAAAAGAGAAGAGGGAAGTCAGAGTCAAAGTGAGATGTGGAGATGCTATGCTGCTGGCTTTGAGGATGGAGAAGGAGCTAAGCCAAGGAATGCAGAGACTCTGGATCTAAACTGGATAAGGCAGAGTAACGGATTCTCCCTTAGAGGCTCCAAGAAGTAACACAGTCCTGTCAACACCTTGATTTTAGTTCAGGGAAACTCATTTCTGGATTTCTGATTTCCAGAACTGTAAGATAGTATGTTTTAAACCACTAAGTTTGTGACACTTTGTTACAGCAATAATAGGAAACTAATATGCTAAGTCAATCCTCAGAATGTTAAACCTGCCTTTCTAATATCATCTTAATATAACTAATTCCATTATCAGAACACAAATTAGATCCATGATATTAATATTAGATCCACACCAAAAGAGTAAAGTTTGTGAAGTTGCAGAATTTTTTTTAAACAACGTTTACTGTTGTTATATTTATTTGTATAATAAATACAAATTAGGATACAAAATAAGCAAAAAGAGTCATTATATCAATGTTATGTCAATGTCAGCTTAATAAACAATTTCCTTCTCTTATTATAAAGAAAGATACAGTGAAAAAGACAACAAATGGACAAATTCTAAGCTAAAGCTTAGCTGGCTGCATAAGTTGGGGCAAGTCACTTATCTTCTCTATGCTACAATTTCTCCAATAGAGGAAAGGGCTAAGTTGTATCAGATCAGTTATTTCCAAAGTGTTAGTAGATAAGTACCCCCGGTACATGAAATTACAGCCGTCAAGCAACAGCCAAGTCACTAAATAGACTGAATTATGTAAAAATTTCTCTTTTGATTACTGAATACATTTTTTTTTTTAAAGTCTGTTTGGTGCTCGTATGCTTTTAATGCCTCATGTCATCTGCTTATCTCACTTGTCAACAAAGGGGAGAACAAATCTAAGGCTCAGGGCTCAAAGCAAAGTATCTAGCTAGAATTTATTAACACTATTATATTTTCTGTGTACTTATTTTCAGTTATCTTTTCTTTATACTGATTTTCCACTTATAGCAGTAGTTTGAATCTTTCTTTTCAAATAAACATAATGTTTAAAAGTAAATTGATTTAAAGAAAATCCTTTAACAATACAAACGGTATGTAGATAAAAGAAAAATCATGAAGATAATACCAAAATGACCTGAGTTTTAGGACTACTGTATTAGATGATATTTAAGTTTTCTTTCAGCTCTAAAGACTGTAAGTACCACAAGGCCAATGGGGCTTCTAAGGGCTAGAGAGGGGCTGCTGTAACCTTCCACATGAATATTACTAATTCCCAAGTGGGCATATATGAAAATGCTAAAGAACTGGACTAGAAGCCAGAAGACTTGAATACTGGTTTACTATAAGCTCACTTTGCAGTCTTGGTCAAGAAATTCCTAGGCTTTACCTTCTTCAACTTTTAAATAAGATAAACAAACTATCATCTATACTAATTTACATTCAGCCTCCCCCTTGACACTTCACACTGGATTCCACCACACTAGTCTACTCAGAGCTCACTAACTAGAAGGCATTTGAGAAACTCAAATAACAAAATCCAATAGTCTCTTTTAAAGCCTTAGCATGTTAGACATCTATACCTTTCTACCTTTTCAGGGGTCTCATGCTATTGATTATTCTTTCAGCTCCCAAAGAAAATCTACTTTCACTGAATACACATCCTCCTTGAAAAACTCTCCTTCCTTAGATTTCAGGATAATACAGTCTCTCCTGGTTTTACATATCATACATATTTACATACATGCATACTTTCATTCATTCAACAAATACTTACTGAGCACCTACTAAGTGTCAGAGATAGAGGCAAACACTAAGGATATATGGCAGTAAACAAGACTGGTTCTTTAAACAAACTGAGCACATAAAACAAATATTAACAGTTGTGGTAAGTGCCTGGGAGAAGTACAGAGGCTATGAGAGTCTTAAATGAGGTAGCTAATCAAGCCTGGGGCAGGAGGGTCAAGAGAAAGCTGTTCCATTAGAACTTCAGCTAAGGTCTAAAGGACATAGTCAGGTCATGGGGCAGTGGCAAAGAAGAACAGTATGTGCAAAATTCCTGTGGCAAAGAGGGGAAGACAAGCTGGCAAAAGCAGTAAGGAGCACTAAACAATAAGGAAGGAAAAAAAAAAAAAACAGACCAGGCTATCATTGACGGTAAAGGCTTACACTGGCCAAAAATGTGACAATTTGAGCATCAAAAAGAATAACGAATGCAACCAACTCAAAACACATTCAATTTATTAAAGCTCATGCATTCAAAATGATTTTTTAAAGTAAAAATTAAAAATTTATAAAATCTCAACCCCTTAGACACCACTGGAAATAATCAGGCCACCAACAACTTCTTACAAAAACTGTCAATTAAGAAAGAACTTACCATGCCTTTCCTATACAAATTGTATTTCAGGCTGACTAAGCAATCTTGGTGGGATGAAGAAAAACTCCTTTTACAGAAGAATTTCAGTGTAGAAGAGAGGGCAGAATTAGAAAATCACCATTTTGCAACTCCTAATAAAATAATTGATTGAGGCAATGACCATCAATGAATGAAACCACTAGGTTAAAGAGTGATGGGGAACTTTCTAAGACAGATTGGCTCTCACCACCTGAACCACTGATCAACCACTGAGCATCTCTAAGAGAGAGACAGCCACTTAATATGATGCAACATGAAGCACACAGCACCACCTGCAAAGTATTCATGCCAAAAAGTCAAAGTCAAATCTAATAAAGTATCTAAAGCTAACTTCATTTACCACAAATATGGGGGATAAAGCTAAATGATTCTATAAGGAAACAAACATATCTAGAATGGGGCATTTCACAGGACAAATGGCCTAATTTCTGCAGTAATTCATGAGTAAGGAAAAACCAGAGTGGGGAATTCTCTATACTAAATGGAAACTTAAGAGACATAACAAGAAAGTGAATGTGTGGTCCTTGTCTGAAGGAAACTTTACTGAGACATAAGAGGACATTTGATTAAGGACTGGGTATTAGATGACACCAAGGAGTTATTACTTGTAAGTTGAAATGATTCCATGTTTTTAAGAGTAACACAGTAAAGTAAGGGTGAAATGACATGTTTGGGATTTGCTTTAAAGTATTTCAGCAATTCAAAAGAAAAAAAAAAGGAAGGGAGGAAGGAGGAGGTAAAGCAAATATGGCAAGTTTTGACTTTTGTTGAATCTATTTGGTAGAATGTGGGATTGTTTTATTATTCTATTTTTCTGTGTTAGAATTTTTCTCAATTAAAGAACAGTAAATGTTCATTGGATTTGAGATGATTCATAACCTTAACTATTTGATTGGGTAAAGAAAGGAGAAACCAGACTAGTGCAGACTAAGAGGTAACAGACAATCCCATTCTTCTACATCTGTTCCAAGTAGTTTACGAAGGAAGAGAATGACAGCCGAAGTGAAATGGGAGATTAAAGTAGTTTTGTTTTGTTGTTACTGTTTTAAGAAATAAGAAACTTCAGATTATTTAAGTGTGGATGAGAAGAATCCTTGGATAGAGAAGCTGGAGACTTTTTCTTTTGGTGGAGGGTGGGAGGTGGAATGGGGTGGGTGTTTGCTGGGCAGAATAATCAACAACACAAAGGTCACCAGAAGGTGGGAGGATATGAGATCCAGGGCACCGGTGAAAAGAGAAAAGGATGGGTTCAGAGGGAGGTAGACAGATCCAGTAGTGGGCAGCTGAAGGGATTACAATGAGGGATTCTATTTTCTCTGTGCAGTAGAAGTCAAGGCCATCTGCTGAAAGTGAGAACAGGGAAATCTGAGATGTGAAGAGAATAAAGGTTTAAAATAATTTATAGAAAGTGGAAGAATAATTGGAAAACAGAAAATTCTCAGGATTGCCGGGCAATGTTGAGGCCCCAACTTGGGTTGGTGATTAAGAATTTAGAGGTACTATTCAATCTTTTATACTGTGTGATTTTCTCAAGCAGTATCTAGAGACAGTTGGGCTTACACAGGCTTGGGTGGTTTATTCAGGTAGACATGCTACAAGGATAAGGAAGTTTAGCATATAGTGAGAGTGACCGAAATGGAAGGACAAGGAATCTAAGCTAATTAGAGAAAATAGAAGACAGGAAGGAGCTGATGGAAAAGCAGAAAGTGTCATGGGTCTAAAGATTCTAATGAGATCTAAGAACAGCTATACTGGAAGTTGAAAAGGGAGGCTAAAAGAGCAATAGGTTGTGGGATGTTTACATTAGTGATCATGGAATTAGAACAGTTTCAGATGTTGCCAAAGTCCAAGGTAAGAATTGTGGCTAAAGTGAAATGGAGTTCTTTGTAATAAAAAGGTAGATGGCATAGCTGTTTGAGTACAAAAATAAACCAGACTGAAAGCACAAGTTGGAAAGAAAAGCAAGACTCAGAGCCAGCTGCCAAAGTTTTCAGTGAATAAGAAGTACTGTCCAGGAAGTCAGCAGGTAACTGAAATTAGACACATCAGAGATGGTGTAACCAGACTGCAAGTGCTGCACACAAGCAGGAGTTTTATAAAATGAGGCAAAACCTCCACAATTTTTGCAGATTAAACTCAAACTCCTTACAACAGCAGGCCCCAAATCCATTATGCTGTGCCATGTAGTCATATCTTTGTCAATGTTATTCCCTCTGTCTGGAATACCCTTTTCTGACTTTATCCAACTGGCTAATTCCTTTAAGATTCAACTCTCCCTCTGTATTCCATAGCAACTTGTGTGGGTCTGTTTTAGTGCTCCCACACATACATATTTTTTATAGTTTAATGTATATTATTCTATCTAATTGCTAATCTATCTCCTTGCAGGCTATAAACAGGGGTTATGGTCTTCAACCTTATATACCCAGTGCCTGACATACAACATATACTCAGCAAATGGCTGCTATCTAACTGAATGAGTCCTTTTCATTCTGAAAATGAATAGCACCAGATTCAAATTCCCACTTTTCCTAACAAAAGTAAATGCAACTATAATAACTTACAGTTGGAGAGGCTTTATGTCAAGAAACAAAGAAAAAACTTCACTTTTCTTTTCTTCTCCTTAACTACCTGGATTTCCATCAAACTATGTGTATTTTTGCAGGAGGATAGTAGGAAAGATACAATTGTAACTCTAGAAAAAAAAATTCTGGAATTATTCTGGAGGAATAATTCTATTATTTTTATCCTATTGGTTAGATAATTCTTGAAATTGATATTTAATAAATTACTAATCTTCAATGTCTAAGTAAAGTGAATTTTAGACAATCAATCAAGTTATCTAAGAAAGATGAAACAAAAGTGATTTTAAGAGGTCACAGACTATGGAAAAGAAAAAGAATTACAAAAGAAGTCACAGAACTGGAATTTATGTTCTTATACTACTTCTTAGGAGGTATATGGAAAAGTCACAATTCTCTCAGTTTCCTCTCTTCACCTATAAAATGGAGATACCAAAGAGTTCTACTTCATAAAGTTCTTGTGATAATTAAATAGATTAATCCATATAAGATAACCCTGGAACATACTGCCATACCAGCTAGTAAGGAAGCTATCAAAGACTAATTCTACACTTGTGTCTAAAGGGATTTGGGAACCAACCTGAGGCTTACGCTAGCCAAAGTTGGAACAATTTAAGCATCAATAAGTAAAACTACAATGGATTAAAAAATACCAAATAATTTAAATACTTGAGTTCCTGACATCAAAAAAAAAAAAAAAAAAAGTTCCCTTTGGAGAATGATTAGGAACCAATTCTTTACTTTGAAAACTAAGAATAAAGGGGAAGAATCATCTATAGTGGATGAGGTAAAGTTTCTCTTTATTGAAGTATTCCAAAAAATAAATGAAAAAGGAGTCATAGTGTTGGAATAACACCATTTTGCAACCCCTAATGAATTAATGGATCTAGGTAATGATAACCAATGGCTGCTGCTAACATGACAAAATGTAGAGACAATCAGACATGATATGCCTCTTGATAAAAAATACAACACTATCTATAAAGTAGTCTTGCAAACAAAAAACTTAACTATCAACATAATTAACCCCCTAGATCCAACCCAACTTGCAAGAAATACAGAGGGCAAAGGGATATGAAAACTATACAACAGGAATGCAATCACTAAAGTCCTGACTGATGACCTCTCCAGGACAAATGATCTGATTTCTTCAACAAATTGAAAAATTTTTAAAAAGAGAGCTAAAAGAGGAACCTACAGAGGTTAAAGATAAATGAAACTAAATAGTATTGTTTACACACCTAAGTGACAAAATGATAAAGAAAAATAAGAAAGTAATCAACATATATTTTCTCTGATGGGCAAGTGACAAAGGCATTCACCTTATATATAATTCTTTGAGCTGTAATTTTGTCGTTTTCTATTCTCGTGTTATTTTTAGCAACAACAAAAAAATTTTAATGGAATGATACTAAACACAGAGGTCTTTTAATCCTAATCATGCCAATCTGTCTTCTCCCCAGCTGCCATCATATATAAACATGAGAAGTAGCTTTTGGAATCCTGTGGAATATAATATATTTATCATTCTTAAAAAAAAAAAAAGATACCCACTAAAATGTTTTGAATAGTGTACTCAGTAATGTTACCTATATTGTGGCTTTATATTTTAAAATGAAAATCTCATACTTACTAGTTTGTTGCTGTTGCTGCTGCTGTGTATTAAATCCTCCAAATCCAAGTCCAGTTCCCAAACCAGTACCTAAACCAGTACTAGTTCCAGCTGTTGTGCCAAAACCAGTACCAAATCCAAAACCTTTGTTCTGAGTACCACCAAAGAGTCCTTTGAATAAAAAAATTAAAATTGTATAAGTTAAAAAAGAATTGACCTCTAGCTCATTTGCTTCTACAAATAGTTTGATATCTTCTTACCAGTAGCACCTGTGTTAGCTGGAGTAGAAAAGCTGAATGCAGAACCTGCTGTTGTAGATGTTGTCCCAAATCCTCCAAACCCACCTAATTAAAAAAAGGATAAATAAATAGAAAGGAAGAATCTTTTGTATACATATGAGGTAATTTCTTTTCCAAATTATATAAGTAATTGCTCTATATAAAGATGAAATATATTGGTGTGATTTTTCCTTTCTCTACTTTCAACATCAATTTTTTAAAAACTATACTAATCAAGAAGTCAATACATTGCAGAAATGAGCGACTAAGTAAAGTAGAAACACCACAATGCAATATATACCTTTCAACTGAAGAGGTGATTAACAGTTACAGCTGAGAAAACATATTAAGCCTACTGCCTAAGGTTTAACACACTCTAAAATGACTGAGTGTACTTTTAGAGTAGGGGTTGCAAATTCAAACACCTACAAGATTTAGGCTAACATTAAAGAGTGAAATACTCTAGGTGTTTACTGACTGGTAGAACTTACCAATGTGAACAGTTTTTTAAAAAGGCAGCAGTTCCTAAATTCCAGCAGATTACTGCTACAGAAGAATGGTAGGTTAATAGTGTTATATATTTCCATTTTCTCCCAAGAGAAATAGAAGATACAGATTTTCTATGTGAAATTTACAGAATTTAAAGTCTAATTCAATTGATTTTCTGCAACTAACTCGAATGTTTTTAAAACAGTGTGACAAACAGAGCATATCAGCAGACTGTGTTTGCAACTTTGGCTTCAGTGAATTCATGTATATTTTACTTTAGCTTATATTTCTACTGAATCTCCCAACAAGGCTAAGCAACTTTTCAAATGAAACATACCAATATACTGACTTCTATACAACAAGAATGTGTTTCTTTAAGGAAGAGTTAAGGGTAAAAAACCCACAAGAGGAAGGCAGTGGCCAGGAAGGAGAGCAAAGCTACCACAGGGCACTGCACCACAGTTTGGTAACTGACAGATACAGAAATTTCATTTTTAGCTAAATCTAGAATCAAAATTAATCTAAACCATATCTAACCTGACATATGAATGAAATGGACTTTCCTTTCTGTCAGTCTTTACCTGATTACCAATGTGGTGCCAAGAAAAACTTTTAAGACAAATCCTCTAACTTTTAATCTCATGTATTTCTGGCATAAGAGACAGAGATTCATCAATATTGTAACATAAAAGATACAAGGACAAAAAAAAAAACAACCCATTATAATCATCATATAATTTTGACTTGGAAAATTACTCAACAATCAACTACATGTTGCATGCAGATATAACCAAATACTCTTATTTTACTTGTGGGTTCTACTGCAGTACTGCAAACTGTAAACATTTTGATAAAAATCACCTAAAGTACTGAACATTGTTCCTAATCTTTTCTTACTTCTAACTTTCATAGAAAATCTAAGCTATATTCTGAACTGGCTACACAATAAAAACATTAATATCTTTAACATGCTCCATAATAACAAATTTTTTTTTGTAATAATGGATCTGCAAGGGAATAAAATTAAAAAGTAGACAAGAATTTCTATCAGCCCTTTGCTGAAGACTAAGTTAATGAACATACATAAAAGTAGTTAAAACACAGTTATATTACCACAACTCAAAGCTTAACAGTGATAACTCCAAATGAACATGAAATCAAGCAAATACCAACAGGTTGGTTTATTGTTGTTGAATTACGAGCTGGGTGGGTTTGTTTGGAAACACAAATTTCAAAATGTTTCTGTTTTACCCAGTGCCAATTTTAAGCAAACAGAGAAAAAGCAAACATCCAAACAGTAATATGTGATCACTTCAAATATACCTTAATGATAATGGATTATTTAATCTTTGGAATTTTTAAGTATTCTTCAAAATGTTTTCAAATTAGATGCCAAGGTAATAGCCACACAGCAGTAACAAGTAACTGCACAAAATGCCAGACTTCCCAAATAAGTCTTAGGGAATAATTCATGCTTATCAAATGCATATAATTGGCATGGGCATTAAGTGGCATAATGTAAGAGAATATGAACAATAAATTCATATACGAGCAGCTGAGGAACAAGATTTTTCCATACGGTCACTGTACGCAAGGTACACACAGACCTATTTTAAATTTATATCTAAATGTATACACACATTATAGTTTGTGTTTTGCAAATTTCCAGTGAACTTCAAACAATCCATATAGATACCAAAATCTTCATAATTATTTTGAGTACAAAGATGTCTGGCCTACCTTTTAGAACCCAATACTATCTGACAATAAACTAAATTGCTCTCTCTGACCATTTCTCAAAAAAAATCCAGTAAAGAATTGGGGATTCTTTCCATAATCACATTACCTTATAGAAATGTATCCTAATCTGCTGAGTTGACCAAAGAAACACATTATTATTATACAGGTTAAAAAACAAGACAGGTTGCCGCTGTTCGTATAAGACTTGTTTCTCTCAGGAAACACAAGGACAGTCAAATGAAATTCCAATGAAAGATGCAGGAAAAATGAAAAAATGACTGCAGGAGTCCAAGAATTCCAGGAAAATGGGCCTGACTGTTGAGCTTATACTTTGAAGGAGATATCTAATCATTTGGAA
The DNA here is from genome assembly GCF_009834535.1 of Camelus ferus. Lineage (NCBI taxonomy): Eukaryota > Metazoa > Chordata > Mammalia > Artiodactyla > Camelidae > Camelus > Camelus ferus. Next base: position 49,196,467 of record NC_045697.1, on the reverse strand, counting down.
GATACATTCTACTCAAAAATAATAATCCATTCCAAATTCTTATCACTTGGAAGGCATATTCTGTTCAATTGAATGCAAATTTAACAAAGGAACATTATAATTTGCAAGATTTCCCCAAAGCAATTTTTTAAAGGCAGTCAAAACTTGATATAACTGTTTTTGATTAGACATTAGGAAATAAATCTCCTTTCCTTATTAGAAAAGTCACTGTTCTTTCCCAAACTCTAGGAACCACAAAATATTCTTGGACTCCAGCTCCCAACATTCGTTACACAGACGACCCGCATATCTACCTGCACTTGCCAGACTGTTACCAAAATTGAATGGAGTCGCCGAGGTAGTAGAAACACCGAAACTCCCAATATTAAAGTTCACTGCAGGATTAGCAGTTAATCCGAAACCCCCAAAATTAAACCCACTGGCGGTGGAGTTGGCAGTCTCAAGCCCACCAAATCCTGATAGGCGTGTAGGCAAAGAAACAAACAAAGTTTTAAAAGAGGAGAGGGAAAAGAAGAAATAAGAAAAAGAAAAGAAAGCAACATACGGATTAGAAGAGTCAGCACGAGGCTTCACAGAAGTGAACAAAGACAAACCCTGACTTTGCTCCAAAGACAGCAGAGGAGGCGGGGGACGGAGGAGGGAGCAGGAGCGCATAGTCCCGCAGCTAGAACCAAAAAGGCCAGGGCCGAGGGAGCCTCAGGGCTGCGCCGAAGGCTCCACAGCCCTACCCTCGCGGAGCCCAGCGCAGGAACCAGGCGAGCGTTCCCGCCAGTCCCGGAGTCTGAGGTGGGGAGGGGAGGGGAGGGTGGGTCTCCGGCAAAGGGAGAGAGGAGCCGCCTCCAGGCTCTCCGACTCCGATTCCGTGGCAGCGGGAAGCGAACCCTAGAAGGAAAGGGGCCCTGCGGGTACCCACCCGCGGCGCGCGAGTTCCATGTTGGACCTCCATTCCCCCCGCGGCCTCCTCAGGAGCCGCCTCGGCCCGCTCTGCAGCCGCCCGCCCTTTTCCCAAGCCCCTAGTCTCCGCGCGGGCAGGAGACCCCAGGACTCCAAGCCCTAAAGTCTCGGACCGAAGGGCCGGACCAAAGGTCTTCCCTCCTCTCCGGGAGAAGGTCTGGGGTATAACTCACCCGTGGGGGCCGCGGTGGCTGCAGCAGTACCCGAGGTGGCCGAGGGAGCCCCAAAGTTGAAGGCCATGTCGCGGGAGGAGGGGACTGAGGTACCGCTCCCGCGACACTCGGTGCACTCCGGTTTTCGATCCGGCGGGGAAGCCGCTCCCGGATCACGGAGTTCCGCCCCTTTTCTGGCCTAGGCTAAGAGGCCGGAATGCTAGAAAAGCGTAGTGGGTGGAGGGAGGAGAGGGAACGCCCCCGATCCAGCTTGCTTCCGGGGCCTTGTGGCTTCGCGTGGCTTAGAGCGTCACAACCGAGGTGAGATGCTGGGAAACTCTCCACGGCGTGCCTCCAGAGAGCCCTTAAAAACTGCTTTAGGGAGCCCCCTTGGAAAAGGTGGGCAGGAAGCTGAATAGCAGTGTACAATGAAGACTGGGTAAGAAAGCAAGCTAAATCCTCATTCTCCATAGCGGAGAGTCAACGGATAATACTAAAACTGAAAATTCCCGAAGCAGCATACTTAAGAGTCGTGGGAGTAAAGTGAAAAGGAAAAAAAGAGAGAGAAATTAAAAAGAAGGCTAAAAGAAGCGCCTCTGAGACTGATGTATATTTAGTGTTGTTTTTTTTTTTTTTTGTAGAAACTTTGTAGAGTTTTTTGATTCTTAAATCTATGTGCTTGTATGACTGATAAAAATAAGAACAAAAAAGCCATTGTGTCTATCAAAATTACAATTGTCCTTGGACCCAGCAATGCTCCTTCTAGGAATTTATCTTGTAAATGACTTGGCAAAATTAATAGAATACAAGGTTATCTGTTACAGCATTATGTATAATAACAGATGATTTGAAAAAAACAGCAGATTGCTTAAAAAGCTGCATTTATACAAAGGAATACTAATCAGCCGTGCAATGGGAACAGTAACGCTCTGTGTTCTGAAAAGAAAGATCTCAAAGATAAGTTATATAAACAATTTAGAACTATATGGTATATGGTATGATATAATTTGAATGGGAAAAAAAGAGGGGTGGAATATATAATTACACATATTTATATAAAATATTCCTGGAAGGATAAATTTTTAAAAAATGAATAACACTGGTTGTCTCTGAGAAGATGACTTGAGTGGCAAGGAGATGGATGGAGTCAATGGGATTGTCAGGGAGAGAGTGTCAAGTGAGAAGAGGCTGCAGCTGAGCACCAATGTTAAGCCCAGAGCAGATAGCCCTCAAGAGAGTTTGAGAGTGGCCCGAGAGAGAACCAGCTGAGCCAAAGCACAGAAATCATGGATGGAAGGAAGAACGATCTCAGGTGCAAAAGAATGGCTGAGTAGTTCTTCGATAGGAAGCTTTCCCTTATCACCATTTCTAAGAGAACATTCCACTTTTGTCACTCTGGCTACTTTAATATTCTTAGCACTTACCACCACCTATTTACTGCCTCCCCTCCCCCATTTAACATTAGCTCCATGAGAGCAGAAAACTTTATTTACTGTATTTACTGGTTGTCTCCCTAGTGCTAGCAGAATGCCTGCCCTCATGGTGGGCTTTGTTCAGGACTGTGGAACGAATGAGCTACTTGACATGTCCCTCTCCCTTTCCTTTCCCAGAGTTGTCTCTCAAGTCCTATGGATTTTTATCTTTTAAGTATTTCTAAAATACTTCATTTCCACTGCCATCTCCCTGATTCAAATTACCATAACCTCTTGCCTAGACCGGGGATCAGCAAATCTGTAGAGACAGAAAGTAGGTTAGTGGTTGCCTAGCGCTGGGGTGGTTATGGGGATTAACTGTAAACTTACATGAGGGATTTTACTAAGGTGATAATGTTCTAACACTGCACAAGTCAGTAAATTCACTAACAATCATTGTACATTTTAAATGGATGAGTTTTTTGTTATGTAAATTACACCTCAAAAAAGGTTAAAATATTTTTTAAATATATTAGCTGAATAAATAAAAGACTAGTTATTATTGGAAATGGGACCTTTATCTTGTCTTAAATGTGTATCCATGTTCCTGGACTTTGTATTCTATATCACTTACCATATGTACACTTTCTTAATTACTGTTCATGGGTATATGTTTTAATACGTGGTGGAACATGTCACCCCTTATTAGTACTCTTTGAAATATATTTTCTGGAACTTTCTTACTCCTTGATTTGAAATGATTGGGTTTGATATGTTACAAAAGGTGTCTCTATACACCTTTGAGTAAGCAGAAATAGGCATTAGGAGCTTCCCCTGTGCCATAAGCCAGCTAAAATCAGATTTGGCATTCCTAGGAAGCCCAAAGGGTCAAGTGCCCTTAACACATAAGGACATTTGTAACACTGAGCTAAATCTTCGATGATTGATCTGGATTTGCTGATTTTAGAAGTAAAATGCAATATTATTGGGATGGGAAATGTTTTAAAGGTAATCTAAATTGTTGGACTAATGACTTCAGTCCAAACGTCCGCAGAAACATAGGTCCAGAACTTCTCCAACAGTTCTCTGATCCTGCCGAGCCCTCTGGGTGGACTTGTCTGCCTTTTAGCTTGTGTTTACCTGGAAGCAGACCTGAATAAGGATGTTAGTGCAGGTAGATTATTTGGGAGGAAGCAGCAGTGAGGGCGTGGGGAGACTGAGACAGAGAATGAAGAAACGATAACAGGAAGCAGTTCCCACTGTGGGCAACTGCACCTGAGGCACCAAGTAGAATGAGCCTGAGAACTGTCCCTCTGAAGACTGGAACACTTACTGGCCAACTTCTGCCCGCTTTGGTTGAGCATCAGTTCCTGGGAGTATTAACCCCTCAGTGCTCCTGAGGGGCTTCCAGGGCCCTGGAGAAAACCCGGAGGCAGAAAAGAAAAGTCTGGGGCTTGTCAGGCTACCAATAACTGTCCACCACAGCTGAGCTGAAATCAGAGGTGGCCCAAGAGGTGTAACTCAGGACTACATCCATCAGGAGGGCAGAGAGCACCTTTCAAATGGAACTCCATAGACAACTGAACATCTGATGACATAACATACAATTTCCAGTACAATTTCATAGAAACCGCTTTTTTATTAGTGAAGTATTTCATTGCATTAAGGATAGAAATAAACATATCAAGAATCACATGAAAGGACCAGCCATATAAACTACATGAAGAATATTCTGGTGAGTATTCTCTTTAACAGCCACAAGCAATTAATCCCAGTGACAATGCCCAGAAGGCTGAGGATGAAGGTCACCTTTTGCAGAACTTTTATCTTAAGCAATTGAAATTAAAAAGTTAGCCTCCTGTAAGTAAAAACCCCAATAAAAGTTAGTCATATAGCACTTGCTCCCCCTGACCATGAGTGATCTTTCTAGAACATGAGGAAGTAAAGTCTAGTGGGAAAAGCCCATTTCCTGTCCTGTGTCAGCTCCCTAGTTTCCTTGAGAGAAGCGAGGCGACCTCTCTCAGTTTGGTTTCTCCCTAAATTGAGTATCACAGTAGAGGACGCTGTATTCAATGACTGTGACAATCTCAAAAACTTTGGGGGCCTTTCCAGGATAACAGCTCTAAGAAAACTAGCATGAGGAACAGTTTGTTATTTTTAAACTAAAACCAAATAGGTACATTCATTCTTCTTAAGCAACCTATAATCTTGACTGCAGTGTATGCTTTTGCCACAGACTTTTCAGAAGGAAAATATCAAAAGTGATATTTTAAGCCAAGTAACTATTAAGAATCACATGGAAACAATGTTTTCAGTCTCCCTGGCCATGCAGATTCATTCTAAAGGTGTACATCACTAACTGCTACATTATCATTCATAGTATTTAAAAATGACCACCTCACAGATGATTATATCCTGGTAATGGAATGAACCAATGAGAATGCACTGACTTACTAGTTTCATTAGTGTTAATAAGTGGATATAAACAAGAATAAGATATGCCAATTATCTCATTAAATATTGATAAATTTTAAAAATACAGATATTTGGCATTATTGAAGATAAAATATTTTCAATTTAGTTTTTCACTCTTTGGTGATTTCGGATATCTATAGGTTTTATCTTAATTTATAGAGAAATTGAGACTTTACTGAATTGTCCCTTCAAAAAGGGAAACATATTACATATTGCCTTAGTGTAGAGAGTGGGAAAATTGAGGCAAGGAAACTAAAGTGATTTATTACCTCCCCAGAGGGATCAGAAGCTATGTTTGTAAAATCTGTGGCCTTTTTCATTCATTTGCTTGTACTGAAATCCAATTTTTAAACAAAAAATCCTGTAGAATGATTCAGTGGTTAAGAAATTCTCTGTGCTCTTTGCCAGATAACTGTACAGGCTTCTCAATCAAAAATGAATAATGAACATTAAGAATCAAATACAATGCCCTTAAATATGCTTGAATTCTGTGACATCATGGTTCCCAATCCTCTGATTTGGGTTACACTGAAAGCTAAGAGGTCTAAAGAGAGGTGGCTCTGCTTCTGGTCCCACGGAACTTTTCTTAAAAGCACTTCCTGTGCAGTATTTTAAAACAACACTGTCACTCTGTCAGCAGAATGACTGTCACAGGAAGTACAGGGCACATTTTTTTTTCTATTCAGTGAGCCACAAAATATCAGAACAAACTGAATCTGAGGAAAGAATAACAACTTATAAAAACAACTCCAAAGTTACCAAGAAGAGTGTCCTGGAAGAAATGTCTCTTTAGTGTAGTCAGACTTCCTGAAATTTAATTGTAACTTACGCTGTGGATAGATGAATTTCCTATGTTCATAAGTAACTTTACAAATAATCACTCAAGAGTATTCTAATTAATACAGTCATATTTGGTAAGGGTGATTGAGGGAAGAAAAAATACCAGTCACTGATTACATTCTCCCAGAAATGCCTTTCCACGTCAAGATCAGTTTGACTGAAAAAATAACAAACTATTCACAAATGTCATAATTAGCATTCTATTCTATATATGAAATATCTGTACTTGTCCTCACCAACATTATTTATGCATTCTCTCAATTCACAAAAGAATAGTAAAAATATCCTCAGGTGTTTATCACTATCAACTCACAGGTACCACCCCACTGCACATCTCACCCCACCCAACCCCTTCCCTGCTTAATTCCTAACCTATATGAAAGTCATCAGAAGACTAAATTATTTCCTGGAGGAATTATGAACTAAAGATTAGTAAGAAACACTAATGTCCCTTTTCAAAAGAGGAAATTAGGTGCATTTGAATGGTACTGAATGAGTTTTAGTATTTTACCCTGCATTCCGAACTCTTTTTGTCTCTTGAGGATGCAGTGCATGGAGGAAAACAACTTGAAATAGTACTTATGCATTTTGAGCACAAAGTCTGGTGAGTGAAACATACTGAATAAGGTTAGATCAGGTAGCATTAACAAGGGATGTGGAGACATTATAACCACGACAGTGGTCACAAAATTCTGGAGCTACCAGCACCCAACAATGGAAAAATTACTATACAAGAATTTATTAAATACTTGCTAGACACGTGAAGAACAAAATAGTTTGTCAGGGACCACAGGATCTTGTAAAGCCTAACGGCCAACCATGTCAGCCTGCTCTTGGCCCTCTGCCCGACGGCCCTCATCACACGCCAGCACAGGGTCTCCTCTCTCCTCTCACACCAGGTGACATGCCGGTGAGGACGCAGACAGTTGGCCCACGCTGTGGTCCAGGTCACGACAGCTCCCTTGCTTCCTTCACCAAGTGCAGCCGACCGTTAGGTTCGTATGAGGGGCGCTCTTTCGTCTGCAGTTCCCTGAGACTCAGAAGAAAGAGGACAGTGAGGCTGAATGGTCACATCACCAACTTCCCCCTGGATGTGCAGAGTTTTGGGAAGGGGTGGAGGAAGGTGGAAGGAGGAAGAACATCATCCACTCACCTTCTCCTGACCTGCTTCCTCTGGCTCTTTCTTTATCATTCAACCCTAATCCTCTGACACCCCCTCCCCCACCAGGGCAGTACTCTTCCCTGTGTTGACCTGGACCATAACCCTCATTGCACTCTATTGAATTGGCCTCCTTCCTAGTTGGAAATCCATCAAAGAACAATGTCTCAGAAGTGGTGGGTGGTCAGTCACCACGCGCTTGTTGAACACGTGAAGACAGTTACTGCAGGAGCAGTCATCATGTTGATACGGGCTCTCACCTGTGCTGATGCAAATCTCAGCGACAGTACATCCACCTTGCAGTGACTGTAACAGCCACAGACAGAGTGGCAAAATAGTTGCCTCCCACCTAATTCACACCAATGTAATGGGCATGGGTTGAGAGGAACCACAGAAGAACGCAGAAACAGGGAAATCTGAGCTAGTATGAGTTAGATGGTTTCAGCCTGTGTTATTTCCGGCTTCACCTTTACCTCAGACACTTAATTGTGGCCGTGAGGAAGGGAAAAAGCCTTTGTTGCAAAAAGAATCTTTTTGAGAATTTAAGAAAGTCTCTTTGAAGATGTTGAGACCCCTGGGTTGGCCTGCTGGTCACTCAGGGAGGCCAACCTGTTTATCCCATCCATTTGGTGGAAGGAGGAAGTTACCATCCCTCCACGAAGGTAACTACTCCCCTGCACCCGTCATTTATTATGCAATGATGACTCAGTAGTAAGTACCTTCTGATACACCAGGGATTCTTTCCAAGCAGATCTCTGACTGCTCTATAATTAGGGAGCTGTTTCATCAGATAACTAATATTTCTTGAGCTCTTACTAAATGCCAGCACTTGGCCACGTGCTTTGTATTTACTATATCATCAAATCCTCACTAAAAACTCCTAAGGGAAGCTCTATCATAACCGGTCACATGGCTATTACGTGGCAGAACTTGCATTTGAACCTGGGCAGTCCAACACCAAAGGCCAGGTGCTTAGCTGGTATACAATCTCCCTCTTCTTTCAGATTATTTTCAAAGACATAATGCTTACTCCCAGCAATTCCATTCCCACCAAGAGCACCCGAAATCCTGGACAGTACCCTTCTATCACCCCTCCTTCTTTGACATACTTCCCTTGCCTCTCGTTCGGCCCAGCAGTAATATAACCATGAAATTACCACACCCAGTATAAAAACCACAGAATCCACCCTAGTGAGCCTGCTGACAACCCATCAGTGAAGCACAGCTGAAGTCCTCAGGGAAGGTTATCCCGTAAGGGAGATGTTCTTCCAGCCACTGCTGACCTCATCCATGGATCCCTGTCCTCTGCACGCAAGCCAGGTGAAGACCAGACCAAAGAACACACCCAGCGCCATGACAATGTAGGGGATGTTGATGATGATGGAAGTCGTGTTAATCACAGACTTCAGTCGACTTGCAGTCTCTTGGTCAATGAGAACACTCTGGGAGGGGAACAAGAAAACAGTATTCCCTTGATTACCGAATATTCACAGTATAACTTTTTTGTGGTATCTTTCTTCCAAATCATTAAATACAATTTGGGTCTGTCCTCCTGTTTAGCAAACCAGAGATACTGAAAATCCATTTATAAATTAGAGTAACTAGAGGGGGCATTTATTCATTAACATCTTCCCTTTTCTCCTGAAGATATGTTTTACTCCCAGAATTGGTGGGAAAAAGGAGGGGAAAAGAATTCAGAAATATTGAGAGAATATCAGCTTTTGTTTACTATCAGACAACTCTAACTCATCCTTCAAAATCCAGCTCAGTACAACTTCCTTTCAGAAGTTTGTCCATCTCACATTCTAAAATCCTCCATCACTGTCTTCACATTCTGCGTTGTGTCTCTTTACCTGTTTGTCTCTTCCTGACTGTGAGGTTCCTGAAGGCAAGACTTTTATTTCAGTCAACTCAATACCGGGTATAACACCACCCAACATAGGAGGTGCTCAGTTAATGTCAGTTGATTAGATGAATGAATGAATGAAATTTTCCAACAATGGCATATGGAAAGCATCATTTCTCTCTTGGCCAGATCTATACTAATCAGGACCAGAATTTTCGACAGAAAGTGTTAGGGAAGACTTGAGGTTAACCAGAGTTACAGAGGGTGCTGATAACTAAGGAAATATTCTACAATAACACTTTCTGTATGAATGGCAAAGGCATTAACATCTTAAACTGTCATGGGTGAGGTATCTGAAGAGCTTAATTCCATAAAAATTATTAGCAACAATTGGGACTTTGGGCTTAACTTTAGTTCAATATGCAGGGAAAGGCCCATCAGGGTCAGAGTTTCCACCTCTGGAAAAAGGGGGTGAGATAGCAGTCTCCCAGCTCACTTCCAAGTCTAATGTTTTATTTTTCTAGAGAAGAGAAAAATCAAGTTCTTTCTGGGAGGGAGCAAAAGCATGAGGTTTCACTCCCTCATTCCCTGGACTCAGTCTAGTCTTTAACAAAAACTCAAGGCAAAAGTTCAGGTAGAGGGGACTTCAGATAAGCCACAGCTATGGCCATAAGCTGGCAGAACAGGGCCTGTCCACATTTTCGAAAAGCCCTACTTCCATGGCCTGCCCCACAAATAACAGTGATGACCAAGGAGCCATTGCAAATAGGTCCTATAAAGTGGTAAATATTGCCTGAATTTGTCCTTTGAAACAATAAAAGCCTTGTCTTAGAACTGTAACCCCAAACCCTTCAATAGTTTATCAATGTGGCTACCAATGCAATGCTAAATGAGAAAAAGAAAGACATAGAATTGTACCTACAATGTGGTCTCAACTATGTAATATCAAAACCAGAAAAATACCGAGGTGACATGAGCAGGTATCAACTGCATTTTCTCTGAGGGATGGGCTTGCTCACCAAGCGATTTACTTCTTAAATACTATTTTTAATTTCCCAAGAGTTCTATGAAAAACATGTCACTTTTACAAAATGCAAAGCATCAACTTTTTTTTTTTTTACAAAGCTGTTATTGGAAAAAATTTTACAACACACTGTTGAGGAAAATAAAGCAAGTTAAAAATAACATGCTACTCTGGCTCAGGTTTGTGAAGTCATTCAAATTTTCCCTTTTCTTGCTAATCTTTCTTCCCAAATTTTCTGCAAAGAACAAGTATTTTTAGGGAAGAGAGAAAAATAATAAAAACTTTTTTTTTTAATGGAGGCACTGGGGATTGCTAAGCATGCACTCTACCACTGAGCTATTACCCTCCCCACCAATAAAAACTTTTTAAAATGCTGCTGTTAACAACAGAAGCCAGCTGACCAAGAACTTATTGAGGGTGAAAAATCCTGTAGTTTTCCCTTCAAAACTGGGTAAAAAAGAAAAGGGAAATTGAGGAGATATAACTACAGTAACTATAATACGTGATTCAGAAAAGAATTTATCACAGGTATCAAATAGTGTTTTCTGAACTTTCAGAATATGTTTTATTTATAAAACTTCAATTTATGCCTAAGAATTAGGGATAGCATTTCTGTAGGTACACTAAGTAAGAAATATTTCTTCAGAGAAACTCCTTTTGTTTGGACTTAGGATCTGTTTCTGTAATTTATGATGTATGCATGCTTACCAGAAAGTAGAAAAAACTCTAGGCTGTGATGAAAGACAAAGCAACCACATATCACTGCAATTAATGGGCATGTGTTACACTTTATTTAACTGTTTCTTCAACCACCTTACATGAAATTTTCATGTAATGAAAATTTTTACTTTCTTTTTCTCCTTAACTAATGATTGGTAAACTGATAACCTTTTTTTCCCTTTTTAAACAAACTGGCAAATTCTTGACGATGGAGGAGAGGCTAAGAAAAGTTTAACTGGACATCTATCTGAGTGCTGGCTCTTGGTTCTTTTTCAACAGTGTCTGACCTTGCTTCATTTACCTTTGCATTTTGTTTCTTATATAACTTGCTTCCCAGAAAGGAGTTTCTTTCTGTCATTTTCAAACCTCAGACACAGGCAGCTTCATGTAAACATATAAACAGAAATTTCCTGAAGACAAACAGATTTTAAAAAATCATGTTTGTCCCTTTCTCACATCTTAAATTACACAGTCACATGCAGACACCCTATGGGAAGTTTCCCAAGCTTCCACAGGTAAAACACACCCATTTCCCTCCCAGGACTCACCTCATTGATATACATCACTGGGAAAACCAGGGTTCTAATGTTTCCTGTTTCACTACAAAGACAAAAAATGAGATTATTTTATAGACATCCTCATTATGATAGTACACTGGTCTGGTGAGACAAGTTTGTATACGAAAGTTCCAGCACACGTAGTTCATTAAATTACCTGGAATTTATGCAGTCTTCTTAATCATCTTTGCAAACATATATCAACCAGAAGTTCTATTACAAACTGTCAGTCTAGCAATTTGAAGTGGTGCATATTTATGTGAAGTGTTTTTACCAAAACACAGGATGCCAGAAAAGCAAATTCATCAAAATGATTACTGTACTGCCAAGAGTTATGAGGGGAGGCTGCAGCAGAACAACGCTGTCATTTCTCGGAATGTTTTATAACCAGGTTGCTAAGTACTATCTTCATAAGCTCCTGGAGCAATCACTTACTGAGCATTTACTATGCACCAGCTGTGCACCGGGTATCTTGGGAACATTACCTCATTTAGTAGTCCCATGCAGTAGGTATGGCTGTCCCAGGTTTAAGACAAGGAAATGATGGCTCGGAGTAATCTGCCCAGGACCACCACGCATAAGTGGTGGAGCCAGAATTCTAATTCCATTTTGATTCAACAGCTCTAGATTGTAAATTATCTTCCCTCAGAAATACACACACAAGTGGCAAAATGCATTCTTACAAACCACATTTGCTTTCTACAAAGATCCATAATGTGGGCTTAAATCTGGCAAATTCCATGGGGGAAACCAACCAAGTTTGGTTGATAGATACGCAGACAGAAAGGTTAGATAGATAGATAGATAGATAGATAGATAGATAGATAGATAGATAGATGATATTTTGGATATGTATCATAGTTTTGCATCCAGTTTTTTCATTCAACATTAAATCATAAGCATTTTCTCAATTTCCACTGAAAAGTCTGAGCAGATCATACTTAGGAGTCCTAATTAAGTAGTGGTTTTTAGATGGAGTGTGGGGAGACTGGACCCAAGAGAGTATTTAACCCTCCATGGGAGAGCCTGTGACTGGCTGGGTGAGAGCAGTGGAAAGAAAGGAGGGGAGGCAGCCAGAGTCATGGTGCAGGAGGAAATGCTTAGCAGGACAGGTCAGAGCAGACTCTGCAGCCTTACTAGCTGTGTAAGTTCTAGCAGGTTATTAAACCTCGATTTGCCTCAGTTTCCTCATCTGCAAAATGGGGATAATACAGGGTTATTGTGAGGAATAAATGAGTTAATATACATAAAGTACTCAGAACAAGGCCTGACTCATGGGAAGTGTTCCATATGTGTTTGATTATATAAAATAAGTACATTCCAACACCAAGGCAGTCCATGAAAATGTGGATCATACCTCATCCCTGAAGCTTAGAGGTGAGCAGAGTTAGAAGCGGGCTATACTCCTCCCGACATCAACCCTACCAAGAAATCAATGTAGCAAAACAACTCTTTGCCTCTAGAAAGAAGCAAAACTTACATAAAGTCATCTAACTTCTTGACATAAACGTTGATTTGGAACCTCTTGGCTGCTCTTAGGATAATTCCAGTCAACTGCAAATCAGAGAAGCAGAAAATAAAAACATTAGGACTTATGAAAATCACACAGAGGTTTTTTTCAAGAGCATGGTTTCTGTGTGGTTCTGATAAACAGGGTGGCTGCTGCCACGCTTACTAGGCAGAGCGGAACAAGGGACAACTGTTCCCTGGGACAGACTGAGAACTGTGGATTGTGTTACGTGTCTGGTAGACCAATGTTCCTCACAGTTTATTACACATGTGAGTTCTTGGAGACCTTGTTAAAATGCAGATTCTGATTCAGTAGGTCTGGAGCAGGGGCTGAGACTGGGCATTTCTAACAAGCTCCCAGAATGCTGTCACTTTGAACAGCAAAGCCCTAGGGGACCCTAGCAGGAGGGGGATCCAATATATCCCCTCCTGTCGGGTCTGGGAATCCAGGTGGATGGATGTGGGCACGGCCAGTGAATGGTGCCCACACATGGCCAGGCCCACCCAGCAGAGCCCAGAGGACAGGTGCAGCATCTCCCCGACGGCAGCCCCATCTTTGCACCAACACTGTGGGGCTGTGCCTTGCCCTGGGGACAGGCACCTGAGAAGAGCTGAGCTGCTGAAAAGGAACTGACTGATGGCTAAGAGAGAAAAGGGAGAAAGCCACACCTGACCCAATTCACAAAAGGATAAGAGCACTGATTTCTCAGATACAAATGCAATGAGTTGGTTAAGAGGGAAGTGCCCATAAATGGCTGTGCTCAAAAAATGTGTCTGCTTTTCTTTGATTGTTCCAGGCATGTATTCAAAATCCCAAGAATGATGATATCTCACCTTTAATTCGGTCCCTACAGTGAGAGGCTCTCACACTGTGAAATGATATTCACATCCTTTTGACATGGTTTTTAGTTCTTCTCCTCTGGGAATATGAGATAAGAGTCTATGTCTATTTGATGCCTTTTAAATTAATAATGTCATATAATAACTCTCAAAGGCACTTGTATAAAGAGTTTTGCCAAAAGTGACTGAAGCAAAGATATATATTTAAATTTCAACCAGCACATTCCAGGCAGCGAGTAACAGAGGCATGTCTTCCCCCTGCCGACCTGAGGCCCTGTGGGAGGGATGTGTACATGTTCAGGTCCAATCTCCTGGCAACAGAAGACTGACCAGGTTACCCCGATCCGATCCCAGTTGTTTCCTATGATGGGCTTTCCCTGTTGCTTTTCTGTTAAAGTAGGTTTGCTGATATTTCTGCATCTGAGTTCCACGGAACTCAGCCTTCGAATTATGGGGCTATGAAACTATGCATCTCACTGCGCTGAGCTGAGTTTCCTCCACTTGAATATGTATATGAAAGGAAGATAATGTATTTCTTGAGAGGGCTGAGGACCAAACTGGTGAACACTGTATAGACAGAATAAAAGGGATGTTTCTGAACCTGGAAGATGTGCATACTCACAGGATTAATGTCCACAAATGTCTCATGATAGTCCTTATTTGGATGCATGCCTTCTATGGCAGAAACAAACTTCTCATCTGCTTGGTAGAAGTGTGGGAAAGACATGATAATAGGTGCACCTGCATTTTAAGGAAAACAAAAATGAATGACATGGTTCTTAAAAGTCTAAGATGAATACAAAATTCCTGACCACAAACCTGGTCCCTCAGTGGAGGGTGGGGAGGCCGCACATAAGAAAACTTGGGTCAGGGAGAGGGGCAGGCGAAAACTCTATTCTACATCTCTTAGCTTGGGATTTATACTTCATTTTCTGACATCTCTTCTAAGCCTAACCCTCGCATTATTTTATACCACAACATACACTGAAATTCTAGCTGAACTTTTTATTCTTCAACACTTACTCTGAACCTATAAAATGTAAATGCTTTATACACATTATTTTAATTAACATTACCAGCAGCCCTCCAAAGTTGAAACTATTAGCTTCATTTTGCATTTGAGGTTCAGAGAAGTTAAAAATTTCCCCAGGACATCCAGCTATCAGGTAATGGAGGCAGAATTCTGACCAAGTGAGGGACTGCTCATCTCAAAGCACTTGTTTCAATTATGATTCTCACCAGTGAATGGACTTTCCCCCTTTTCTTTTCTGTTTTTCTGTTTTTGTTTTACCCAAGATAGGCTTTGTTCTACTGCATATGCTGATGCAGAATTTTTTAAGACTGCCTGGTCCTGCCATCTGTCCAGCCTCTGACTAGATCAGGGCCTGCCCACAGGAAGACACTAGTTTTGTTTTGTTTTTTTAATCTCATTTTATTTTGAGAAATAAATAGAGAAGCAAGTTATTAAAGGTAACCCATTCTAGATTTTGCTCTTGAAAAGGAGAGCGAGACCCAATAATTGCTGCCATGGAAATACATTTTTGGAGGAATTAGCCTATTGGCAAATAATTTAAGTCTGCTCACCTATCCACCAGTCCAGGGCTCAAACACCACATCTGTCATACACACAGTTTTGCTCTCTATTGGTACACAGTTCCACAAAGACATAATTTCCTTCTTTGTGACCTACAATGACCTTTAAAATGTATTTTTAAAGATCTGTTGAGGACTTAATAAGGGCCAGACACTGCCCTGAGTATCTTTCATACATTTTATCTCTAACCTCCACTCAACCTTCCAAGGAAGTTATAAGCATCCCCATTTTACAGATGAGAAAACTGCTGTCTGGAACCCTCCTTCTTCAACTTGGCCAATTTGCTAACAAATAGAATAATATTCAAATCCAGATCCACCTGACTCCAGACTGCTCACTCATCACACTAGCCAAAATGTTCCCCTGGGAATGCAAAACACTTGGGGACAATCCTGGAGGGTAACCTTTTAGTCCACATCTGGGAATATGTAAGAGGCAAGAGGAAAAGGGTTATAGCAAGAGATATGACTATTGCAGAGTGGACGCCTACTGTTGATTCTGCCAGCAACTTCTTGAGAAAACAGACTGTTAATAAAACAATAAGAAAAATACGTCTATATTTGTGCATTGAGCCACAGGCACCGGGGCTGAGCAGGCAGGCGCTGTTTCAGGCCCAGTGAGCCTGCAGGAGAGGGAGAAGCAGATACCTGTTCCTATCCTCCTCTGGGCTCATCTCCAGGGCAGGGGTGTGTGCTCCCCAGCACAGTGGTTCCCAATCGCATAGGCACCACCTTCACGAGAATGAATTGAAGCTCATTAAAAATACAGATTCTGAGGCCCTAGTATGTGGGCCTTGGGACAGATGTTATTAATGATTCTACAGATAATTCTTATGCAGGACCTCCCTTGGGAAGACAGGGAGGCTTATCTCAAAAGATTTTCAAACCAAATGGAGAAGGGGGCAAAAGTTAGTACATTATTCAAGCAAAAAGTACAACTTTAATCAGGTGAAAGAGGTTACATAGTTTCTCTTGAGAAGAATTGTAGCCTAAGAAAAATCACAGTACGAATATGAGAAGACCCTAAGTTCTAGCAGGAATTTGCTTGAAGATGAGGATTTTATAAAAATCCTGTTCTTTCTCTGAGCACTGGTTTCCACAATTATAAAAAGAGGCCATTGGCTGTCTATCTGGCAAGGCTAGTGTCAATAATCGTGTGACAGATGATTGCAAAAACTAGCCCTCGTGATAAAGAAAACGCCTTCGTCAGCTGTACCCTGCTCATTCTGCCTCATGCCCAGAAAGGATCCGAGTAGCTCCAACATTAAGAAGCACCAGGAACTTTGTGGGCAGAGTCTAAAACTAACTCTGCTTCGAAATCACTGAGAATCATTACCAAGATATGTACTTCCCTATTACCGAGTTCTCCGCTTTCTCTCTTAGCCGTTTTGACATGAAATCAGTTAATGCTTTACGTGTATTACCTATATGTAAACATGTAAAGCACTGAACACAGTGACTGCCACTAGTAAGTGCTAGTAAACGTGAACTATTATTACTATGAAGACTCCTAAAACACTGCCCAGAAAAAGCACATGGCATTCTAGCAATAAGTCATTACAAAAAAGCCAATGCTTTTTTTTTTTAAACCATGCTATAGCCATGTTACAAAACATTATGCTTGAGAGGTCAGAGTGGCTGTTTCTGTTGGGCTGACAACATTCTTTGTTGACTAGCACCAATCCCGCATCCAGCCACTCCTGCCCATGTGCCCTCTCCGAGTTCTTACCATTCTTGCAGACGCTGACATTCAAAACTCCTGAGCCCAGGCAGTTTCCTTTAGGGATACAGAAGCCAGCATTGTCTGAGGTATTGGCTAATATTTCTGCAGGCACCTTATACCGCAAGGCAGGAAGTCCCTGTACGCGCTCATAGTCACTGAAAATTATATGAACTGACCTGTTAGGAAGTAAGAACAAAAAGCCAATGTGGGTACTAGTCGGTGTGATCTGCCGGAATCAGTAAAGGTAGCCAACCGTTCTTGGGTATAACACGGCTAAGAGCTTACAGGATGAATAGAAAATGAAGAGGCAAAAAAAAAAGCCTGAGAGAAGCTCAATCCCCTCAGTGTCCAATAAAGTAAGAGACGGACTGTAATGAAAGATGTTTAAGAGGCAGTAACTATGCTGACACCCCAACAAGGCCAAGAAAAAACATAATGTGTGATCGAAAATCAAGATGTCAGTTTGAATGGAGACTCACGCAGAAAGAAATGAGTGGTCTAGACCAGCAGGGACACATGCCAGTGTGGATAAAGCAGAGGCAAAGGAAGGGAAGCCAGGGGTGAGGCAAAGCAGAAGCAGAAGAGGCAGAGAATGGTGTGGCCTGGCAGGTTCTGAAGGCCTGGAAAAGTGCCACAGTAGACAGATGCTTGACTAGAAGATATACTTTGATACCCATTTCCACTAAATAAAAATAGTTTCCATATCTGCCCAAGTCACTTATTTCAATGGAGTCCAACATCATTCTGCCTTCAGTGGTCACAGTTTCAGACAGTGTCAAGTATCCTACTAACCACCCTTACACCTGCACAGCACCTGAGTGACCGCCAAGCACGTTCACATCGCTGTCTTAACTGACCCCCCAGCCCTGCCTCTGAAGGCATCTGAAGGCTGAGGGGAGTTGCTTTGGGGGCCTCACTTTTCCATCTCTGAACCAGAGGTGGGACCTGTCTCTTGCTGCGTTGTGACTTACACGGGAGTTGCCTTTCACTGCACATACCACCACTACAGCATTTTTCAATGAAAATTCTTAGGCAAACAGGAAAACAGAGAAAATGTAATATCTTTTATAACAAATACCACTCAGATAAATAAAACATGTATTTATGGATACAACTGAAGCTCTCTGTGCAGCACTCCTGAATCTAGTCCTTCTCTGGTCCCTAGAGGTAACTGCTGTCCTGAATTTGGGTTTATCAATTCCACGCAGGCCTTTATAGCATTACCTATGTGCATGGTCATAAACAACATGTGGCACTATTTGCTATTTTTAAATGTTATATAAACAGTATACAACATTCTCTTTCTATAATTTAATCTTTCATTCAACATTATATTTTTAAGATTTATTATATTAATGTGCATGGCTCTGGTTCTTACATTTTATTTCCTATATGATATTTTAGCATATGCATACACCGTCATTTATATTCTCCTTCTTTCAGGTACTTATATTGCTTCTGATGTAAGAAATTTTCATATATTGCGAAATGGGGAAGTCATTACGGCTTATGTATTGATTTAAGTTAAACTTTATGCTAACTAGAATGGCCTGTCTTTTGGCCTATCAAACATGTATCGTACATCTGCTTTAACCATTAAAGAAAAGAACGCCTTTAACAATCAAAATGGAGCAACTGTGGTTCAGCCATTTAGGACGGAGCCAGGTGGCCACTGTGGATGTGGTTTTAGACATGTCCCTGTATCACTGAGAACTTAAACTTCCCGAACTGTATCAGACTCAAGGACACCACCAGCTGTTCTCAAAACAGTATCTGCTGGCAGCTGCCAGCTGCAGCCGCATGGTCTCAAGGTCGCCCCTTGTAACTATGCAACAATTTCAGATGCCAACCAATCCTGGCTTAACAAGCACCCTTACTTCTCGCCGGCTCCAATTATAATTTTTGATAAAAAAACTCATATAACTAACTGTAACTTTGAGGTTTTTTGCTTTTAGAAGCTTACCTCATCTTGCAGTCCAGCAAAACACAATTCGAGTGCTTACTGAATCTGTGTCTCCCAGGCTATAACCCTCAGTTGGGCTTAAATAAAACTCTTTTCCATTCCTATTGTAGATTGTTTACTGATTGTTTCCAAGGACACTTCCAGTTTTTCCAAACCACAATCAACGTTGCAATGACCATTTCTGTATAAGTCTCCTTCATATATACACAAAGTTCTTCAGGCCAGGGAACCTAGGTAGGAGGGAAGTGTGGAATCATGGGGTTTGCACACCTTTGGCTTTACTAAGCATTGCCAAGCGGCTCTTCAGAAGTGGTGATACCGGGGTAAGAATGAGTCTCCTCTGTGTCAAATTTTCAGTAAGTCCCCTCTTGCCCTCCTAGGTGTCCTTGTCTCATTCACTGCACTCAAGCAAATTTCCTCTGCCTTCAGTCCTGCCACAAATACTGACTGAGCAGAGCAGCTGCACCGCGGCACAAAGAGCAGGGATGCAGAGGGCAGTGAAAGAAGGGCTGTTTCTGGGGGGAGGGTAGAGCCCAGTGGCAGAGTGTGTGCTTAGCATGCATGAGGTCCTGGGTTGGATCCCCAGTAATTTAATCTTTTTTAAAAAGTGCTATTTCTGAGGAGGATGATACCACTTGGTGGCTGACTTAATGCAAGAGAGGAGCGAGGTTTATGGTGTTGCCAATGACTCTGGCAAGGCTGACTGGGCGGTGTTGCAATTGTGTGAGATATGAAAGTCCAGAAGAACAGCCGTTCTTGAGAATGCTGACTCTACAGCGTCAAAGGCAATGAAGTTACTTCTGACTGAGGAGAAGTTTCACAAACAGCCTTGCAGGAGCGAGCAGGAGAGGAAAGGGAGGCTGCGTGAGTCAGCCCCTCATTGGAGCAGTCTGAGGCTGAAGGGCGGGAGAAGGCGCAGTGGTGACGGGGAGTTGGGCATCAAGGTGCAGGGCAGGACCCTTCTTCCCACAGAAGGGACTGAATGACACTCGTCTGCAGAGAAGGAGCAGGCAGGAGAGAGGGAGAGATGCAGGGCAGGCACAAGATATATCATCAGTGGGAAGGTCAGAGCTCAGCAGACTTATCAACTCTGAAATGTGGACAACGGTGTGATTTCTTTATCTCTTATGTAGTGATTACCTGTTGACTGGAAGCAGACCAGATCAAATTTCATGCTTGACAGAGCATATTATAATAACTAAGAGCCAGCATTTAATATTTACCATGTGACAAGCTCTGGGTTAAGTATGTTACTAAAGTAACTCATTTATCTTTAAAACAATTTCCAAGGTAGGCAACTATTTCTATCTTTATTTTACAAATGAGGAAAGTGAGGCACAGAGTGGTTAAATAACTCTCCCAAGGTCACACAGCTGTAAGTGGTGAAGCTGGTATTCAAACCAACGCAGCCTGGCTCTGGAGTGAACCACCACACTACACTGTGCTGTCTCTCAATGAGCCAAGATCACTGATCACCGATTATGCATACACATCCTTATCAAATAAGTACAGCTACACGCATTCCTCGCAGCTTTAGTGGTCCTGCAGTCAAAGAACTAATTTTTCAAGTTCTTACCTGCAAAAGTCAGATGGGAAGACATAAAGGACTTCGTCTTTGGTGATTAATGGGTGAAAAGAATCTCCATCAGTTCCATTGATCATATTGCATTCGTCAGCTGTCCACCAGTCAAGTGACCTGTTGTTGGGAGCACAAGAAAGGGTCTAGATGATCACACTGGATTTCAGGCTTTTTATAATGGTCGGGACTTTTCAAGACTTAACTGGGCGCTGGCTATCCACAGAATCTTACTCACATGCGGACACATGGGGTGATATTGGTTGGGGATGGGATCAAGAGGGGAAAAGCAGGCCCCTGACCCCAAATCAATTCTGACAGAGGCAACAGCCAAAAATCTCTTTCCTTCCTCAAAAATAAGAGTATCTTACATAGAGGTTTAGGAATATCCATTTACTTAAAGCAGTGATCTAATTTGGCATTCACAATAGCCTTGTTGACAGACAAGCTCTAAACAGATATGTTCAGATAGATAATACTCATGACAGCATTAACTCCCCCATAAACAGCTCTCTATTACAAAATTAGCAGAGGACTTCTCTTGGGCCACAAGAAAGCTTAATATTGAATCGACTTTATACACACTAAAAGCACAGTTGAGATAGTGGGTTTTTAAAAATTAATTCCTTGAATAATGGTACAAAATGCAAAAGACAGGAAAGGATGGGTAATAAATAGTAATTCTTCCAACTTCTGGTCAAGGTGGCACTCTAAGTTCATGTACTGAGGGTCTCTTCCAAGTGAAAACATACAGCAGTGGTTGATAAAACACAAGAGAGATAACATTTAAAAGGTCTACACTCAAACAAAATCTCCCTAGACAATGAAAGGTGATAAAAGCCACGTGGTGAGTAGGGCTAAAGCTGCTGGTCCACCAGGCTGCAGGTCTGGAAGCCAGGAGACAGATCTGCAAGGCCAGTTCCTAGGTTAATGAGCTGCAGGCCTGAAATCAGGGTCTGGGGCCAGGGATCCTCTGCTCACTAAGAGAGGCAAAGAAAGCAAAGCCGAGTCACTGGCGGGCAGGAAGCCCCACACACAGCCTCACAACCTGAATCCGAGTCAAGCCGCCTGCTGACTCTTTGGCTAGGTCTGTGATGACCTCTGCGTAATTATGAGGTAGAGGCCCACCATGTGTCCTGTTTGGGGGGCTCCTGGGTGGGCTACATGGGGGCAACTGCAAAAGTGCTGCCCAGGGCAAGGTGAGAGGATGGATGGATGGATAGATAACAGACAGACTTCCCGACTGCAATAATTCTGCTAATCAACATTTGTCTTTTAAATGAAAGAAACTTGTGCTAAGAGACAGGCAACAAAATCAACAATGAGGAGATGAATTCACTTTAAAAGAAATTAAAATAACTGAACAATCTGGCTAATACTTTAAATAAATATGTTGTTTAGTATCCTCAAAGAGACAAATGAAAGAACACCATCCTTAGAAAAGAATGGTAAATTCTCAAAAAAAATAAAAAAGAAAGAATGAAGTAAGAGTAGAGAGATCTAAAGAATGAAAAAGAAATCTTGGGAATAAAAATAATTTCTGAAAGAAAAACTCAATATAGGGATAAACTCTAGACTGTACCTAACTAAAATTGTTACAAACTGAGAGTGAAATAGATATTTTTAAATATGCAAAATCTAAGACAGTTCACTACCCACAGATCCTTCCTGAAGGAACTAGTAATGCAAGGCTCCTCAACCTGTTAACACTTCGAGCCTGATAATTCTTTGTGGGGGGCTGTACACTACAGGACAGTTAGCAGCATCCCAAGTCTCCATCCAGTAGATGCCAGTAGCCCCCTCCAGTTGTGACAACCAAAGATGTGTCCAGACATCACCAAATGTCCTCTAGGGGGGTGGGGGGGGCAAAACTGCCTCTATTTGAGAATCAACGTACTAAGGATCTTCAGCAAGAAGAAAACTAAACCCAAGGGGAAGATGTGAGAAGGCAAAATAATAATAAATATTTACTATAAAAATAATGAACTTTGTACTTATATTTGGCTTCCTAAGAAGGTGGAACAAGTGGCAGACAAGAATAACACAGAGGATGTGTGTGTGTGTTAAGAAATGGGTAAAGATATTGTCTTGTTTAAAAAAGGGAGATAATAGATAGCTTTCGATTCTGTTAGGAAAATACTATTAAATGTAAACTAAGGGTAGAATAGACATAAACCAGCTAAGGGTGAAAAAGAACGTAGAAATAAGTCTAAATATATCAAGTAATACATTATTATATCATAAATGTATCAGTAATTACAATACGTATATAAAAGGATTAAACTCTCCCATTAAAAGACTGGAAAGAAAATAACAAATTAGGTTTAAAACAAAATCCAGCTATATCCTGTTTACAAGTAAATTTCCCTCCCAGCCCAGTACCCAGTCATGTAGTTCCCTCTCCAAAGAAAAATTTAAATAAACTTTTCATTTAAAAACAATTTTAGCTTCACAGAAAAGTTATGAAATAATACTCCATACTAGTTTTTTGCCTGTATTCTGGGAAGCTTCGAAGTAAATTTAATGTTCAAGAATAGAATTCCTCTTACCATAGTCCCTGAAGAATCAGCTTCCTTTTCTCTCAAAGATTTTTAATTTCTATGACTTAAAAAAAAATCATTTTGCTTTATGTGTGGCTTTATTGCAAACTGCCTCAGTCCCTTTTTGGAAGTAGTTTGTAAGTCATAAATATTAAAATAAAATATTTTGAAATGCTATAATACTGAACTCAAATGTATTTCATCTTAAAAGAAAAATACATGAACAATGCAGAATCACTAAATTAAATTAAAAAGAGAGCCTCTTTCTTCCCCCCAAAACAAGGAATGATTGGAGAAGGATTTGTGCTGCAGCTGCGCGTCACTCAATGACGACTAAGTGGAAGAGTGAAATTCCCCACTGGCTTGTAAGTCACAACTGGATAAGCTAAATCTACAGATCATTCATATTTAACTCATGGAGTACCTTGCCCCAACCCTGATTTATAAAATAATTCTACATATTATATGTTACAGTATTTTACATGTTTATAGATATTTTTTAGTTTATCGATTTTTTTATCCAAAAAATGACGGTGCTAAAATTTTTCTGAAATAATGCAGAAGTGGATATTCAGTTTAAATAAAAATTAAAAAAATAATTACACCAATAAATCATTAGACTTACGTTTTCCCATTCCATTCCACAATCTTGGAAAAATTAAGGTAATTGTCCTCTCCGGTTAGAAAGACATAGTCTCCATCATTAGTCCCATTTTTCTAAAAATAAGTGAATACGGTCATTAAAGTAACTATGACAGTTACGTGTATTAACTTGCCTAGGCTTATGGTACCCAGTTGTCTGGTTAAACAATATTCTAGATGTTGCTGTATTTTGTAGATGTGATCAGCTTACTTTAAGCGAAGATTACTATGGAAAATGTGGGCTCATTCAATCAGCTGAAGGCTTTAAAAGCAAAACCTGAGGTTCCCTGGAGAAAAGGAACTCTCCTCAAGACTGTAACATAGAAATCTTGCCTGTGTTTCCAGCCAACTTGTCCTATGGGTTTCAGACTTGCCACCTGCCAGCCCCACAATCACATAAGCCAGTTTCTTAATACGAATCTCTTGATATAGATACACAGATCTCCATGGATTCTGCTTTTCTAGAGAACCCTAACTGATACAGTAACTAACACATTTAATCTTTATGAAACTGTCCTGATTGGGCCTAATGGCTACATGCAATTGAGCCAGAAATAGAGAACAGAGCGACTATTTTGCTAAATCCTATATTAACCATATTATTACTTTATGGTTTTAAAAACTATAAGTCCCATTAAATAATGGACAAAGGATCTGAAGAGACTTTTCTCCAAAGAAAATATACAAGTACATATACAAACAGCCAGTAAGTACATGAAAAGATGCTCAACACTATTAGTCATTAGAAAACGCAAATCAAAACCACAAGGAGGGCGAAGGGTATAGCTCAGTGGTAGAGCGCATGCTCAGCACCCAAGAGGTCCTGGGTTCAATCCCCAGTACTTTCTCCAAGCAAAAGTCAAGGAATAAACCTAACTACCTCTCCCTCATAAAACAAACAATACAAGTAAAACTCACAATGAGATACAACTTTATACCTACGAGGATGGCAATTAAAAAACAGGAAAATAACCAGCACTGATGAAGATATGGGGAAACCGGAGCCTTCTTACTTTGCTGGTAGGAATGTAAAATGTTGCAGCTGCTGTGGAAAATAGTTTGGCAGTTTCTCAAAAAGTTAAACATAGCATTGCCATATGACTCCAAAATTCCACCCCTATGTATATACCCAAGAGAATTCCACTCCAAGGTATGTATCCAATGTTCATACAAAAACTTGTGCACAAATGTTCATAGCAGCATTATTCACAATAGCCAAAAAGTAGAGACAACCCAAATATTCATCAACTGAACAATGGATAAACAAAGTGTATATCCATACAATGGAATATTACTAAGCCATGAAAAGGAATTAAGTGCTGACACATGCTATGACATGGATGAATCTTGTGATCAGTATGCCAAGTGAAAGAAGGCAGGCACAAAAGTCATATATTGTACAAGTTCATGTAAAATCCATTCCATTTATGTGGTTGTCCAGAATAGGCAAATCCACAGAGACAGAAAGTAGATTAGTGGTTACCAGGAGCTGGTGGGAGGGGGGAATGGAAGTGATTGCTAATAGGTTGTAGTTTTTGGGGAGGGAGAGGTGATGAAAATGTCCTGGAATTAGATAGCAGTGGTGGTTGCATAACCTTGCGAATATACTAAAAACCACTGAATTGTAAACCTTTAAATGGTGACTTTTAATGTTAAGTTAATTATATTTCAATAAAAAGATTTAAAAACATAAACCTAGGGCCAGGAACCCAAGTATACATGAGTAGCTGCACCAGAAGAAAGCAGTATTAATACAATCACATTTCCAATTAAAGGTTTTTCTTCTTGTATATTCTTTCGAAGTTACACTTCTTAAGGGCTCAGATAGACAATCCATATTCTTACAAATTCTTTACCTGAGGAAGGAGCTTTGATTTTGAGGAAATAGCATGGGTTACTCTGAAACATTTAAATGCTTAACCACTTGGCCTAGCTCACATCTGAGTTAAGTGGAAGACTTCAAGAAGCAAAATACTTTTTTTTTTTTTAGTAGTTTGGTCTGTTTCCTTTTAGTCATTTTTCTATAAAAAATTTGTTTACAGAACTAAGATATATATAATATAATATATAGTATATGCTATACACAATTTTTATACACATATACAATTGTGTATATACATATATACACATACACATATATATAGTTTCTTTACTTATGTGTGTAACATATTTCCAGTGTTAACAAAAGTTCTTTGTAGGCCTAATTTAATGAGTCTGTAATATTATGTGGAAATAACTTACTTAACCATTTTCTTATTATTGAATATTTACTTTTGAAATTTTTCCTACTATAAATAATGAATAAATATCTTTACGACTAAAAATCCTTCCTGTACTTTTAATTTCTAAATAGACCACTAAAAGTGAAATTACCAGATAAAAGAACATGAACATTTTTTAAACTTTTGATACATATTATCATATGCTCAAGGTCATCCAATGCAAGAAGCAAGATGAATTAGCTTACATTCCTCAAATGCCTTTCATTAAACACTGCTTATCGGATCAACAAAAAAAAGGGCTTCTTATCTCTTTTTGCTTTTCTGTACTCATTGAGGTGGCACTCGTTTTTTCATTCAGCCACTTGCCTTAAAAAACATTCATATACTCTGAATTCTCTTTTCAATTTTTTTGCCTACTTGGGTTCTTTTTTTTTGTCACTTCACATTATTTCACCAACTATATCAATATATCAAACGTGGTCCACATACGTAAGGGTCACGTTGTGTTTTCCATACAGGAAATTTTACGTGACTTTAAGACACGAGAGAGGACTTCTCTTTAAGTGCAGGAAAGCATGTGTGTTGCTTCTTGAAGTCCTCTGCTTAACTCAGATGTGGGTTAAGCTAAGTGGTAGGTATTTAAATACTTCAGAGTAACTCAAAAAGAGGTCTCCTCAGCTGTTACCAGCCCAAATGTCAGACTCTGAATGTGAAACTTTTGTTATTTGCAGACAAGTAGGAATAAATAGGTTTCGTGTTCTTGCAGTAGGGACATGGGTTGGAAATAAGGAATATATTACTGCAAGAGGTTGAGAAGTGTCCTGAGAATAAGACTACAACAGTCACACCAGTAGCATAAGACAAGCATAATCCATTCTCCCAGCAGGACGGGCTGCACTGGCTGACCCCTCAAAGATACTTCTCAGCCACTGTAACTATATACATCCGAGAACCACACTCACTGGGAGGTGCTTGAACTCTCTTATGCCAAGTAGAATAGAGGGCCCCTGAAATCAACAGGTACAGAAATGCCGACTGACTTTCCAACAAGCAAATAGCAGCATCTGATACTCAACCAGGTCCCTTTTTCCCGGGAGCTCTGTGACAACACACTGTCTGTATTACCTCATCCTAGTCACTCTCACATCCTGTCCCGCCCCATTAATTGTTTGGCTGTTTCATCATTAAAGTCTTTGAAGGAAAGTGTTTGATGGCATTAACTAAGGTTTTCTTTTTTCATCACAACGTGCAGTGGAGCAGGTGGAACAGGCACACACGGAATCAGAGGGGAATGTGGCAGAATGCCACTAGGATTAAGGAAAGATTGGAGGCACGGCTCAGGCAGGTGCAGAGCAGGTGATGCCAGTGAAGGCGCAAAACCCCACAGCCTGTCCCAGTTTGAGTGAATGACAGGATAAGTGTGAACTTCTGGGCTGCGGGCTATAGATAGGATTTGGCCAGAGCAGATGAAAAACCAAACCAAAAACACCTTTGCCTTTTGCCAACAACACTACAGAGAGTTTATTGGACTACAAAATGGAAACACATACCAGTTATTCACATTAATTCAGGGTCATTTTTTGAGCAATTTATGGAGGGGAAAACGAATAATGGTTCCTGGAATGTGTGTTACAATTTATAGTTTGCAAAGTACATTTGTGGACTCTCTCAGCCGGTCAAAACAACGTTTGAAGTGTGGATATTTTAAGTCTCAAGTGACAAATGAAAGTGAGGTTAGAAAAGTCACATAGCTATTAAATGAAAAAGTCAGAACACAAATCTAGGCCCTCTGATGCTAAGTCTTTGCACCTCTTGTGAAGATAATATTAAAAGTTGTTTACCATTTTATTTGATGGTTTCTAAGTTTTGTATATTCTTGAAGGTACAGGGGCAGTATTATCACCATTTGCCATTTAGGAACTGAAATGCTAAGAGCTTATGTGGTGAGGGTAAGATTCTTGAGTAGTTAGAGCCAGAGAATAACAACAAATATAAAGATGAGGAAACACATCACAATTCCATATCCTGCCCCGAATCTATCCTCACTTTCTGAGTTTAAGTTTGTCATTTACCGAACTACCAATTATTCATTTTACTCAAGTTTTTTTTTGTGGGGGGGTATAGTTTTTTTTAATTACTTTTAATTCATCTGATATTCAGGCAGCAATAACATATATTTTGAATAATTACCTGAATGCTGATATTTTTGGTTTCAAACCAAAGTAAATAAAATCAGGCAGGAATGATACAAAATTCCACTTATAAGAAATCATACATGAGCGATGCACAGAGTTTCAAATTATCCAGCTTCTTTCAGTATGAGATGTCTCAAATCTAACACTTAGCTCCCATCCATAATAGACTACCACATCCCTGTTTAGTTTCTTATTTGCCTCTGCCTGGCTGATCCATAGTCATCAAAATAAGACCTGGCATTGACCACTGAAATTTATGATACTTTGAAACACTGCACCCGAGTAATGACACAGCCAGTTTGTATTTTTTCATAGCTACACTCAATCAAAGTCAGTGCTGGTAGCATGTTGAAATTGTGGGAGAAGGTTTTCCCCCCTACTGAAATACTTTCTTATTTTTCACGTACTCTACCAGACGTCTAGAATTCCAGGCAATTTTGGTCTTTTCCTAGAAGAAACTCAAAGTGAAACTAAAATCTGGCTTGGGGTTCTCCCCCACCTCAGCTGAACAAAGAATCTCTGAAAAGAAAAATCAACTTACCCCATAGAACAGGCCAAAATAGGGAGAGATATCAGGTTTGAAAACGTTGATGAGGGATAAGATCTCATCTTTGTAGCCCCAGAGCAATTCATGGACCGTGCGCGTCACAAAGAGCTTCTGCTGATAGGCCTTCAACAAGGCTTCGATGACCTCGCGGAGGAGCGGGAGCCGGGCCCATTCCATGGCCGTCTGTGGAGCACAGGCAAATTCAGACAGCAGCGACCCCACCCCACTCTCCCACTGCCTCTTCAGCAAAGGGGGGATGCAAACTTAAATGCAAATACTGAGATCAAATAGCTGAAAAATCAGCCAGTGAGCTCGTTTCTAGCTGTGTGTGAAAAATAAGACTCTTCAGATATTGTTCTTTCTCAGTATTACATTTTGTAAGCGTGACCTTAGCATCCTCACTTGCAACTCGTTTTCCTGACACTGCTGAAGGGAAAAACTATTGCAAATACCTTGGCATCTTTCGCCACAAGGTGGCGGAATCTTCCCCCTGATCAGGGCCAGAGGCTGGGCCCTCAGAAACTGCTCCACTAGGCAGCTGGGCAGGGCCAGATCTGGGATCTAATATTTTCTAGGTCTTGGGTCCACTGTAAGTGCCCTGCTGCATATGTAGTGGTCACCTAGGAGTTAGAGTGGTGGCCTCAGAGGGGACTGGTGCAGATGAGTAGAAGTTTTCTGGGTCTCGTGTATTTTTATTAGCTGGAAATGCCATTATAAACAGAGTTCAGTGAAATCATGCTAGGCTGTAATCAACAGCCCAGTCAGTCTCTGCTATTTGGAAAGGAGGAAGAAATTCAATATGTAGTTTGAGAATTAAAAAAAACCCAAGATAGAAAGCTAAATTAAGAAGTGGGAGATAAACTCCATTGCTAGTGTTTCTGAATCAAAACAAGGGGCAAATATTTTTTAAATTATCAGCCACCCTCCAAAATCCTAGAGACAAAATTATTTGCTCAAGTGCTAATCCTGAACACATAGGAAGAAACTGTGAAAAAAACTCTAAAATTTGTGTTTTGTCATCATCTGAAAAGACCACATTGAAAGACTTCAAGAAAAGTTAAAGATGAACTTTAAAGAAGGGGAGGGGAAATAATACATATATAATTTTAATATATATTTTTATATAACTTAATAGTGTCTAAAAGTAAAACTATAATGGCCTTATCTTTTTCCTTTCTTCTAATAATGAGACTTAACGTGCCTACTTACCAATGCAGGAATATTTAATGTTCTAAGTAAGTCAATTTTAGGGTCTCCAACAGACTTGGCTCGTTCAAAAACATAGGCCTTGTTGCTAACAGCAGATATTGTTGTTCCATTATCTCCAAATTGAATATCTGCTTTGTTCCTGAGTTCCCTAAAAGAAAAGGATTTTTTTTTTTTTGAAAATAGGCACCATTTTACTAAGTAATACTTTTCCTTTTTTAGCATCAAAGTTATTTTCAGTATAACACTCCCAATATAACCCTTATGCAGAGAGACTGCAGATACTAACCCCTTAAATCCTGGAGATTTAAGCCATAATGCAGGAAGGAAATAAGCCCTTAGAGTCAAAAAACTGTCGTTTGTAAAATTGGAAGTTCAAAATTTGCAGCAACTGACTACTATATATAAAAGAGATAAAGAAGTTTACATTGTATAGCACAGGGAACAACATACAATATCTGTAGTAACATATGATGAAAATGAATATAGTATGTATGTCTCATTTAAAAACACAGGTATGTATGATTGAAACATTATGCTGTACACCAGAAATTGACACAGCATTGTAAACTGACTCTACTTCAATTGAAAAAAAAAACAAACACTGTTGTTTGCATTCTTTCCCCCATAATTTGGGAAATGCAATGGTCAAGAGTCACCTTGACCAGGGAATCAAAACAAATGAATTCTCTCTTGGGCTACGGTTTGGTCCTGAAATATTTTCAAATGTTTCAGTTCATAGATTCAGTTTGAATTCAGTGTGTTTACCAATGTCTTTTTTTTTTTTCAAATGTGAATTCAGTTGAAAATTCATTTAACAAAATGAATGCCCAAGACCTAGTAGTAAATTAGAGGAGTTCACTCTTTTTTCTTTTAATCTTTTATTGGAGGATAGTTGGTTTACAATGTTGTGTTAGTTTCTGGCATACAGCAAAGTGATTCAGTTTTACATATATATATTCTTTTTCATATTCTTTTGCATTATGGTTTATTATAGGATACTGAAATATAGTTCCCTGTGCTATACAGTAGGACCTTGTTGTTTATCTATTTGACCTATAGTAGTTTGTATCTGCTAATCCCAAACTCCTAATTTGTCCCTCCCCCCTCTCTGTCCCCTTTGGTAATCATAAGTTTGTTTTCTATGTCTGTGAGTCTCTTTCTGTTTTGCAGGTAAGTCCAATTGTATATTTTTTAGGTTCCACATGTAAGTAATATCATATGATATTTGTCTTTCTCTGTTTGACTTATATGATCATCTCTAAGTCCATCCATGTTGCTGCAAATGGCATTATTTCATTCTTTTTTATGGCTGAGTAGAATTGTGTTATATATACCACAACTTCTTTGTCCAGTCATCTGTTGATGGACATTTAGGTTGCTTCCATGTCTTGGCTATTGTCAACAGTGCTGCTGTGAACACTCACTCCTGTTTTTGATATCCAGTTCAACCTGGTTCAGTGCCCCTAATGAGGTATTAGCAAAACTGGCAGGAAGTGCCTGGAGCTAGGGCTGGGACTAGGGTGAGGGAAGTGAGGCATTTGCCTTGGGTGTAAAATGTAAGAGATGCCTAAACACTGAGTAATTAAAATAAGTAATATTTTAATGCAATTTTTAAGAAATCAAAATTAATGCAAAAAATTCATGATGAACAGAATATCAAAATTTTATACAAAAACATTTTGGTTTTTTTGTTCATCGAACACCTCACACCAGCCCTGACCCTGCCTGGTCCATAGCAGATGGTCACTAAATTCCCATGTCTATTCCTTCTCTCCCTCTCCTGTTACCTGTTCTTCCTGTTCCATCTAGGGCTGTGCTGTCTCACCTGGCAGCCCTGTGTGTACAGAAACCTTGAACTGCGGCTAGTCAGAATTGAGATGTGTTGTGAGGGTAAAATACACACCAGATTTCAAAAACAGTATCAAAAAAAAGTAAATATCTTCTTATCTTTTTATATCAATTACACGTTGAAATGATACTATTTTATTTTATTTTTAATTGAAGTATAGTTGATGTACAATATATAAGTTACAGGGGTAAAATATAGCGATTCACAATTTTTAAAGGTCATACTCCATTTATAGTTATTATAAAATGTTGGCTATATTCCCCATGTTGTACAATATGTCCTTGTAGCTTATTTTATATTTAATAGTTCATACCTCTTACCCCCCTACCCCTATATTGCCTCTCCCCACTTCCCTCTCCCCACTGGAACCACTAGTTTGTTCTGTGTATCTATGAGCCTGCTACTTTCTTAGTTTGTTGTATTTTTTAAATTCCACATATAAGAGATATCATATAGTATTTGCCTTTCTCTCTCTGACTTATTTCACTTAGAACAATGCCCTCCAAATCCATCTATGTTGCTGCAAATGGCAAAATGTCCTTTTTTATGGCTTAGTATTCCATTGTTTATACACACACACACACACACACACACCATATATATCTTTTTTATCTATTTAAATATGCTACCATTTTTAGATAGAATGAGTAAAATAAAAATATATTAATAAAACTAATTGCACCTTTTTAAAAAAAACTTTTTTAAATGTGGCTACTAGAAAAATCTGAAATGACATGTGATTCACATTATGTTTCCATTAGACAACACTAATCTAGAGTTTACAATTCTGACACAGGTACGAAGGCATCAGGTGATGGGACTACCCACCACCTCCTCTGAAGGCCAACCACAGCCACAAGTGGCATTTCTCACCCCCGAACACCTGTGGAGCCTGCTGTCTGTACCACGTCTCTGGCACTCAGTTATAAACTGCTTAGTGACATTCTTTAGACTATGAGGGAATTATCCTGAAGCCTCAGGGAGATTGCAAGCAAGCTTAAGAAATGTGCATGCCTCTTAAATCTTTTCTAGATTTTAAAATGAAAACACACTAGCAAACAAACAAATGCATATCTATAGATGTATAAAAGCAGGTGGTTCTTCTCTAGTGCTAAGCACCAAGCTTATGCACAGGAATATAAATATCTGACACTTTACAGCTCTCCAAAGAGGTTAACTACACTAGGTCCTTTGATTTCATTTAATCCTCACAACAAGCCTGTGGCACAGACAGAGCGAGTATTTTCACCCCAGTCTTACAGATGGGGACACAGGCCAGTGGAAGAGTCAGAACTTAAGCCCAAGTCTCCTAACTCTTGCTTAGAACTCTCTCCTCTGTATCATATGGTCTTTCCTAATTTCAAAACAAGAAAGAAGAATTGTCTAATAGGCATTTAATAGATGTTAGTAGGATGAAACCAATGAATGCCTCTAACAAATGCTTAATCTAATTATAAGAGAGAAAAAAAATCCATGCCCTTCCAGTTCACGAGGAACATGGACAAAATCTGACAAAGTGTGTCGTGTCAAAACCCTTGTGCGGTTTGCAGTTTGGGACGTTTGCAGTGGCCATTTGGTTGTTGGACACTCTCCCCTTTCTGCTGGTCAGGAGCCTCACTTCCTTTCCTCTCCTGCACCGGGCAGTGGTGTGGGACGCAGTTCCTTTCCCTCAGACCCTGAATTCTGAGCACAGAACCTCAAGATGGAAAACACAGTAGACAGAAGCTTCCTTCCAGGACACACAGACGAGGAGCCGTGGGCTCCTGCGACTTGCATCCATAAAGCTGCCCCAGCCCCGGCCCCTTTCTTCCAAGCACTCTTTGGCATCTGTAACCCACTTTATAGCCTTCTAATACACACTCTTTTTACTTAAATCAGCCAGAGGTAGTTTCTCTTGCTTGCAACCAAAAATCCCTCATAGAGAAATCATAACCCATGAGAAAACAGAGATCCAGCTAAAGGAAACAGCCCAGGACTAACTAGGAAGGCTCACAACTAGGTTTAGAATCTTGGTCACCTGACTTCATGTCCTAGGTTTTTCTTGAGTCTACACCTACGGGAATGTAAAGGGCTTTGTTAGAAGCTGAAGGAGAGGAAGAAATTTTTAAGGCAAATCCCTGCCTCAGCCAAGCCTGGTGCCTGCAGAGAGGGGTGTCCCGCCCCCGACTCTAGTTCCAGAGCCTCCCAGCAGTGACCAGGACAGACTTTTCCAGGTCGAGCTGTGTATAATCAGGACCGAGGACCTTGGCCCAGCTGACCACCAAGGAACTAGAAGAAGCGCCCCCAGCATGAACACCAGTTTGCACTCAGAGAAAGTCAGGCCAGGCAGCCAAGAGGTAAGGTTCAACATAGGTCCAGAAACCAGGGATCAATGCAGCCAAGAGTTCTAGCTCATGACAAAAATCAATGACCTTACCAATGCTTTTTCTTTTTTTTAAGTGAGCCTTAGGTCATACACCTAGAAACCTGTATAATTCCAAATCTAGAGCCATTTATGTCTATGCATGTTTACTGACTCTGAAGATGACTTTTTAAATATTTTCTTTATCGCTTACCCTGTAAGAACCTGATGCTTTAAAGGGAAATTGAGCATGGAGGCTCCAGTTGCTTTCAGCCTTGTATGTTGCCTTGGTTTCAAAATAAACTTCAACAGGTCAAAGCCAAGTGTTCCCAAACCACAAAAATATTTAATTCCCTTGACAGACACGAAGGGTCCACGGCAGGTCACTTGCAGCTTAACCACGTGACTTCCCCCAAGCCACCAGCCGCCCTCAGGCATGACCGACACACAGCATTTGCTGAGCAATCTAATTGAAGGAGATCAGTGTCACCGGACTGTTAGGAGTGGCTCCAGCTCTGCAGAGGCCAGGAAAACCAAAAGGAAGGATGGCGAGGGACCTCTGTCTCAAAGCAAAATGTGACAGTCAGAGGAAGCCCCAAATGCTTCCCCTTCCAAGCACTCCTGTCCCTCTGGCAATGACCCTAGGGAGGCTACAGCAAAAGGAGAAGACGTTTTAGTAATAAAACCAACAAGTCTAGTTACACATATCTCCCCGACCGCTAATCAACAGTAGTCAACTAGAAGCGGGGCGCTTTCCTGGTGAACAGCAGACTGAGAGCAAGAAGTGATGGATTACTGCTCTGTGGTATTGGAGAAGACGAAGGAAGCTTCGAGAAATAGAAACCGAATGCAAAAACAAAAAGGCAAAGCAAAATTGTAGGCCTTGACAATTAATTAAGGAACCATACTTGAAGGTGCCTGGTATTGTCCCTGGTACTTAGTAGATGCTAATAAGTCCTCCTGATGTCAAAGGGCCCAGGTCATCAGAGGCTCAGGCTACTGTTTACTATTTGTTAATCACAATGACGGCCATAGTCACTAAGAAAAGGTTGAGTTATACCCCATGAACTATTTAATCTGGCAGGGAAATACATATTGATTTTAGAGATATTTCATTTTAGACCTTTTTTTTTTAAAGAATTCTTACTTTTTAAAACAAAAAAGAATTTTTAAACTTCTGAACATTTAGAAAAAAAAAAATCTCACCATCACAGAAGGCAAACAATACACCCAAGATAAGGAAACCAAAAGAAATCATTTTAATCAGCTGGAAAACTAACATCTCTGCAATATCGAATTCCTCAGAGGTGCTGGATAAATTTGATACATTCAATACCACCATATAATCCTATCTTCCAAGTCATCTCTGTTCTCTTTTCACCCAGCACTCTCTGTTGAGGATTCCTGTAAGAACTGATGGAGCACAGTGGGTAGAGTGTGGGTTGAGATCTGACAGCCAGGCTTTGCATTCAACCCTGGCTTCATCATTAGTAGCTTCTGTGCCCCAGTTTCCTCATCTGTAAAACAGAGATAATAGTGTTCCCTTCCTTGTAGGGTTGCTGTAAGAATTAAACCCACATAAGCTTGTCATCCAGTTAGAAAATTACCTGGCACATACTAAGTGCTTTAGGAAACAGCAGCTGCTAATATCATGCGGAAGGGGGCTTGTGCTAAGTTCTCCATATGGCGAGGTGCTAAGACCTGGTCCCTGTCCTCAAAGAATACATGGCAGAGCACAGCAAGCTGCCATTTAAATGGCAGCCTCACACACAGAAAGAGCTCTGAATCTGGCTCCACATTGCTAAGTGTCAACTGAAAAAAATAAACAATCTAAAAGTTGAGAATATGTTTTATTCTGTGGATATTTCTGAGGACTTAAGCCCGAGAGACCGCCTCTCAGATAGCTCTAAAGGAATGCTCTGAAGAGGTGAGGGAGGAGCCAGAATACACAGTAGTTTTGACAACAAAGATCAGGTAGTCAGAACATCAAAAGATTACTGTTAATTAAAGAAAATCAGGTATCTCAAGTTAAGGAATCTAGCATTTTTCTATGTATGGGAAAGTACAAGGCTCTGGGCTCACTGAAATCATTCCTTTCATATGCACCTAGCTATCTAGGGCCAGTATCCTGTTCTTTCCCATCCTGAGTTTCCTCGGTGCACTGCTGGGGGTGGTAGCAGAGGACAGGCTGCCTGCTTGTCTCCATCCTGAGTTCCCTCCAGCTCACTGTTGGGGGTGGGGTGGCGGTGGGGGCAGTGGTAGCAGCTGATGACTTGATAGCCACAGCATCCTTTGTTTACTGAAATGGCATGCAGTATTTTTCATTCACATAGTGGGAGGGAAGGCAGCTAGGGTGGGCATCACTGGGCAGGAGCACACTTGGTTCTGGAAGGAGTAAGCTTCCCAGGGGTGGGAGAGTGGAGGGGCTTCCAGGCAGGCAGAGAGAGAGCCAGGCAGGCAGCAGCACACGACAGCACAGGATGTGTTTCCTAAGTAGAGAGTGAGAAAACTGTTTGGACAGAAGATGGCTCATGGCAGAGGTGGTTTAGAAAGAGCAGCCTGCAGCTCAGGGCAAGACTGTGCTGAACAGACAAGCCAATGGAGAAGTGAAGTCACAGGGTGCATGAGACAAGAGGACCAGGAAGAGAGGGCAGAGCGAGGGAAGAGGGCCAAAGGCGGGGGTCTGAGCACACCTGCCTTTAACTTTCCATCACCACTGCCTTGTCAACTAGGTGAAAGACGGAAAACTGACAGCCCAAAGGAGGACTCTGAGAAAAAGCACAGGGGAAGCATGGCCCACGTTTGTTGGGGGTGTGCAAGAAACAACTTCACTCCTGAAGCTGGAAATGGTCCCCTGTCCTCAAAGCAGGACCCTGACCCCACTGGCCCTCACAGGCGAGTCACCCAGGATCACCATGTGCATTTAAAACCCACCGGGTCACCACTTTCTTGCACAGGGCAAGAAGGTGATCTTTTTCTATTTTTTTTTTTTTACTTCTGATTTTTTTAAAAACTAATATTATCTAAAGCTGTTTTTATTTTGAGAAAAAAGGTCATGTCAGAAAGACTGATTCAGGTTCAGGGAAAAAGATAAGCATTCTCTTACAATAATGGTAAAAATAACTACTGCATTTAAAATTTTTCTATCTTCTTTTTGGTTAAAAAAAAAAAATGATACCACTTGGCTCAGAGTTGAGTAAAGGCCCAAAGGGATAATGGGACAGGATTTTAAAGTTTAAACAAAGTTCCTACCTTGGCTAAATTGCAAGGAGACAATCAGATCTATAAAAAATTAAACGTAAAAACAAATTGAACTACAAGAAAATAGACTTGGATATCAAACCTTTGAAGGAAGTAGGACTTTTTAAGCTCAGAAATGATAGAAAAATTCATAAAAGAATGGATTTGATTATATATAAATTTTAAAAATTAAAAAGACAAACAATAGAGAAACAGGTGCCACAACTGTGGCAAAGGGTTAACCTCATTAATATATAAAAAAGTTTACCAAGTGGCATGAACACACCAGAACCCAGATGGGCAAATTGGCAAAGGATAAAAGCTAAGAATGTGGAAACACAATCTGTCAGCAAACATGAGGAGAACACTCAGTCCACATGGTGATCAAAGGAAGGAACAAGAACTGACCTGCACGTCCAGGAAGGGGGTGGTTAAGGAAAGTGTAATAATGTAGTCCCTCTATCTATTGAATATTATCGTCACAAACATGTATTTGTAGAAAGACCAGACATACACGGGAAAATACCTATGATGTAACACTAAGTGACTAGAATACACATGTATGTACATGCACCAGTATATCCAGGATAACCGTGTAAAAGTAAAACTCACCCACGGAAAGGTGGCTGCGAAGATACCCACTAAAATATTAGTGCCACAGAGAAAAAAATGTGACAATGAACATATGTATGTTCATGTATAACAAAAATTGTGCTCTACACTGGGATTTGACACAACATTGTAAAATGATTATAAATCAATAAAAAATGTTAAAAAAAAAATTAGCGCTGGTTGCCTTTGAGACAGTGAAACCATGGAAAGTAGCAGTACTTCTTCTTAGTTTACTGCACTTTCAACTTGACCTTTGCTGCTTACATATATTATTTTATAATATAAAATAAAGTTTACACTTTTAAAGGTAATGCTATATATGATACTGTAAATCCTGATTATTTTATAATCCAGTATTACTTAATGGTCAGTGAATAATAAAGAAAACACTTATGAGGTATTTATCCCTCACATCTTTTTCCTTACCATCAAAGCAGTAAAATGACCCTATATTAACAGTCCAAACAGCAAAGCTAAGAAACTCAAAGAGGAGATATTTAATGGGATGTTGTAAATTTAACAAATGTGTCTTAGTAACATGAAAGTCAGCTGACAGAGCCCTTGGACAAATTAATTTTTAAAAAATTCTTGACACGTTAAATAGTAGGCAAAACAGAAAAAGAAACCTGATGAAATGAAAAATCTCAAAAAGGCTGCAGAAGCCACTGGATACACAATTTTAGGCAAATACGTCACTAGGCAACAGGTTCATGAGGCAAATTAGCTTTGTGTCAACAGACCTGTTCCAGGACTGCTCAATCCACAGCTTTATAGGAATGTAACTGATGCGCTGCATTCCTTAAACCAGACGGACTGGTTTTTACCTACATGTGGAACTGCCATCATCTTTTCCCAAAAACATTAACATTCTGAACTTACCAATATGTGACAGTTTTGTGTGTCAAATCAATCAGACCCTGTACAGCCCAGCGTGGCCTCCCCCAGCTCAGACGCTCCCAGTCTCAGACCCGTCCACATGGACCAGTGAGGGGCCGCGTGTCCTCCCCTTCTCTGCACACAATCAACAGTGTCAGTGGACTCAGTTGGGAGGGAACTCACAGGACTATCGAATGCTGGGGCAGAGCTACTGGAGTGTTCTGTCTTTCCTGTGTAGCTAAACAACAGCATAATCAAGTCACAAGTGACAAAGATCAAACGACTACGAAAGGCGCACTAGAGGGGCTGTAGGTCTCCCTAAACAGCCAAGTTTTTCTACAAATCCCAGCTCACAATCCACTCAACCCTGTTAGGAACACTCTACAGTTTGCACTGCACATGTGAGTGTCCCTACCTAAACAAAGTCATTCATTCTCAGGACCCTATTCCCCTTTCTTGACCCTCTCCTTGGCTCCTGGGTTTCCCTGATTGAGTCCTGGGGTTCCAGGTGAGCTACTTGTGTCCTGTGGATTTAAACAGCTTCTCCTTTTGTGTCCTGTGCAGGTAAACCATGGCTAAGGATGTCTCATTCACTTATTCTATAAATATTCACTGGACACTGGATATTCAGAGATGAAAGGATTTGGTTCTTTCATTTCACTTTGTCCCATACTGGAGAGAGTATGTTCAAAGTCAGGGAAAATCTCAGGAAGAGCCGAGAGAGGTGGTGAGAAGTTCATTCTTTTTTTTTTTTTTTCCAATCAAATATTCTTTATCATTTTTCTACAGTTGTTCGAAGAAAGCAAGAAACTGATTTTCTGTTAATCATGATTATATGTCCCCTTATGAACTCATACTTCAGTTATCCTCAACTCTTTCCTTCAAGTTTCCAAAAACAAAACTGCACTCCTATAACACAGTGAGTCTTGTACAATTTACTATGGAAATTTCTAGGGCTGCACATTCCACTGGAAATAATCCCTAAGAAGGGCAGGTTGCTTCTCCCAAATGTCTCTCCAGGCCACCAACTGCTGGGTCTCCTCTCAGTTTCTTCCTCGGGCATTCTATTATCCTAATTTTACAGGTAGCAAAACAAAGAATCATAATAAAGTGGCAGAACTGAAGTGGCAGTAGATTAGGACCTGAGGAGTTCATTCTTGGCTGAGGAACAGCACGCATACTGACAGGGTAGGGTGTTTGGGGCCATGCAAATACTTGGAGTTCGGTTAGAACTGTGCTGTCCAATATAGTAGCCACTAGGCACATGTGGCTATTACACACTTGAAAAATGGTTAGTCTGAAATTCAGCGTGCTATAAATGTGAAACACACATGGATTTCAAAGACTTCATAAGAAAAAGACTGTAGAGTGTCTCATTAATAATTCTGAATATTGATTACATGTTGAAATTATACTATTTTAAATTGTATTGGGGTAAATAAAATATTAAAACTAATTTCTCCTGTTTCTTTTTGCTCTTTTTTAATGTGACTCCTAGAAAACTCTAAATTGCACATGTGGCTTATGTAAAGAAAAAAAATATTGCCTGCAATTCCAGTTCTACAAGGATCAAGCCATAAGCCCCTGACAGTGCGCTTGAGGGGAAATTCATGGAGAAAAACGGGTAGCATTCTGTGCTCAGGATACCAGCCCCTAGATAGCTAAGGCTCAAATCTAAGGAAATATTTCAGTGACCTCAGATTCTTGCATCTTCCCATACACAGAAAAGCACTAATATCATCAACTTGAAATGTCTGTCCTTTGTGATTAGCAGTAGTCTTACGGTGTTCAACTAGGTGTTTTTTTTTCCCAAGCAAAAAAAGTTCATATATATCCTGGCTCCTCTCTTAACTCTCTGGGACAGTGTCTCAGAGCTATCTGAGACACTGTCTCCTGGCTATAGTCCTCAGTAAGACACTGAATAAACTCAACTCACAGCTCTTTATGTTGTGCCTTTTTTTTTTTTTAAGTCAGCAGTTCTGGCAACCACAAAAGGACCCAGAGCAGACGTTTCTCCTTTGCCTGAATTCTACAAGGATCCAGAGCCTTGGCACGAGCAGGGCCCCTTGTGTCAGTCTGCCTCCTCAGTGAGTGCAGACAAATTTAAGTGAGTCTCTCCTGGTACTGGATCTCCCACTCTTGGCTGAAGATTCTGTTTATTCAGAGGTTGTTAAACTCCTTGCTATGTGCTGTAGGTTATCCTCAAGCTTAGGTTCAAGAGGAGGTGCCTATATTTGTTCAGTTGAAAGACACT
The DNA here is from genome assembly GCF_009834535.1 of Camelus ferus. Classification (NCBI taxonomy): domain Eukaryota; kingdom Metazoa; phylum Chordata; class Mammalia; order Artiodactyla; family Camelidae; genus Camelus; species Camelus ferus. The sequence continues at coordinate 49,155,597 of NC_045697.1, read as the reverse complement.
GAGGTTACTCCCAGTTGAGAAACACTGGGATGATTTTGCTAAGCTGAAAGGTACTAAGGCGACTTGGATTGTGTGACTAGGTAGGAGACTAACCAGATGTCTTTTCTTAGTTGGGCTACCTTAACAGACTCTGTGGGGATAGAAGTGGAGATATCACATGAGAGCTCTGCTCTGAGGAAGAGGGACAAGGCTACTCCCAGGTGTTTACGGCTTTCTCAGGCAACTGAAAATTTTATGGGAGTGTTGGAAGCAGAGTCCTCATACCTCACTATGGTCCCATAGGGAAATTCACTCATTAATTAAAACCTTGCTCGTTTGGGGACCATGTATGACAATCGGCCACTCGTTGATCCCAACACCCATGGTGGTTTTAGACTGCCAGAGGGAGATACCAAGACACGTGAAAGAGTGTAAATGACTCTAGGGAAATGACCTAGAGGAGCTAAGCTCACAGGCAGCACATTGGCCTATCACACCATTTCATTAGTAAATGTTATCCCTGACAAATTCAACTTTAAAATGGGAAAGAGTTTCTCAGAGAAAAGAGGGACATCAGAAAAGCCAATCACCAACTAACAACTAAAATCCAGCCAGGTTTAGGTATGTACAGAATTTATACTTGCAAGTAATTACCTAATTGAAATCTTGCCCTAAAAACAGCCAGGATGGGGCTCTTTCTGACATTCCAAAACTAGTTTTTGCATACCGAGTTAGCAAAAGCCAGCTTGATAAAACATCTTTACATCTTACAAAAACAAAAGCCTTCCTAGGAGGAACTTGTATTTCTTTCCCTATGCCTTTAAGATGTAAATGTTCTATGTGATCTTCTTAGGCATTTTGTCCTGTGTTTTGAGAGCGCAGTCTCTGTCATGAGTAAGGTACACATACAGTGTAGATGCGATAGCCAGTCAAGTAGACTGGGATTATGAACAGTCTTTTTGTCTGACTGTGCCAGCTCTCAGGAAAATTTGCATAAGGGGTGCTAGCCCATAAGGGGCCTTTTTCTTCTTAATCTTCATTTCATCCACCCATACAACAAAGGCCTTTACTATCTTAGATTATTTTTGGGAGTAAACTTTCTGGATCTTGTGAAGGCTGCATCCTTTGCACTCTCCTGTTGGGGGTGCCTGTGGCATCTTCCTGGTTATCACTATTAAGACACTATTCATCAATACCAGATGATGGATCCTTTAAATGGCAGAAACTTCCTAATTGGTAAATTTTTAGAGTGCTCTCATTATAAATAGCTGCTTTACTGATACCTACCTACAAAAAGACCAAATTAAAAGGTAGATACAAAAAATGTAACAGCTAGCCTTAAGAACTTCCTTAGTTTAAAACAAAACAAAATGGTTTGGGAAAACTTATTTGTGGTCTTGGCTTTCCTTCAATGGGTCTTAGGATGCTAATAAAAACATTACGTTAATTAATGTTAATTAGGTTGATTAAAAAGGGAATAGAAAGAAGATGAGGCAAAACTCAACTGACTTCTTCCTAATAAGGTGGAAATTTTAAAGGGACTCATCCCAACAGGATGGAAATCTTTAGATGGTGATTAAAACTGGGATAAATAAAATGGACACTGATGAGATTAACACAAAGGCTTTGATACAACACTACCTGAAGTTGAATGGGCCAAAGACCTATTGGCCCATGGGACCAACTGGGAATAGGACCCCATTGGTACCCCTAACAGTAAAGGGCCCCCCAAAAGTCTGCTTTATTTACTCCAGCTAAAAAAAAAAATTTTTTAAGGCTAGAAGAAAATTACACTGAGATACTTGACCAGAAATAGCTTGGGGCAACAGTTAAGCCAACTAATCAAGTTAAAGATTCACAAAAGGGCCTGGGTCTCTTGGCTAAAGTTAAAAGTACAAGAGTTGGTAGAACTGAGATAAAAATTTATTTTTAAAAATTAGTGTATTTGAAGAGGATTTATGTAAGATGGTTACATCTCTTTTGCCTGATTATACTGTGGGATAGACATTATGTCTCACTGGTGAATGTTTTCCCTTCCTGGTATAACCTATTAACAGGGCATACAAATCTGCCCCAAGAATACAATACTAAACATTCTAGAGGAAACCAACAGAGTTACCTGAGCCCACAAAATATGAAGTAAAAACTGGGGGCTAACATTCAGGGGTTAATAAAGTAAAAGTTGAGATTCTTTTTTGCCACTAGGGTAAAGTGTTCAGGGTTTGACTTGTGCAGAAAGAGGACCTTTGTTGAATACCTTGTGCAAACTTTTGAAGGCATGATAGAATATACCCTAAAGTTCTAGAACATAGAACTCTTTATTTCCAGTCTAGTTAGAAATCTCACTGATACAAAAAAACAAAGAAAATGTAGTTGGGCAAATCAATCTTTTGATATCATTTAGGCAGCAGACCAGTTCTTTGGGGAATTAAAAGCAATTGTCTTTGATTGTAAATCTCTACAGACCAGAAATGTAAATACAGTCCATAATGACATGAGACTGAGCCTAATTAACTCAATTAGGTAGAGTCTGTAACCAAAAAAGGGGGTGGGGGGAAGGAAGAGGACTTTTTAAACTCAAACTGCTGGAACAGTTCCCTCACCCAAAATCTAATTCACAGCCTCCTTAGGATTTATCAAGAACCAAAACAATCTTAAAAGTCTTTTCCACAAATAGTAAAAAGGCTTAGTCATCTGAGCAAATAAATGTTAACTTATTCCAACTATTATTTATAAACTAGTAAGTTTTTATTGTACTACCTGATTCAAGACTAAGTTATAAAATGAAGCTATGAGACTTCTGGTTATATTTATGTGTACATTATAGATAAGATATGTCTCTGCTTCCAGATTGTACCATCAATATTAATTTATAAAAGAGCTCTTAAAAGTAAGCACTTATACAGATACTAATATATCTAAAATAGATAAACAACAAGTTCATACTGTATAGCACAAGGAACTATATTCAGTATCTTATAGTAACTTACAGTGAAAAAGAACATGAAAATGAATATATGTATATTCATGTATAACTGAAGATTATGCTGTACACCAAAAATTGACACATTGTAAACTGACTATACTTTAAAAAATACATATATATAAAAAAAAAGTAAGCACTTATAAATTAAATATGTCTAAATGAAACAGAAACTAACCAAAAATAATTTCAAGTTCATGTGATCTGGAAAGTATTTAATATTAAATTAATATTTGATTTAAAGTTTAAGTTTGTTGGTTTAATTAATAGACATGTCTTACTTTTATTGCCCCCCATCAAATATGATCATATTATTTCTGTTATAAAATTTATGAGCAAGAAAAATAGCCTGGGATGATGGTTGATTTGGTCTAATGTCTCCTCAAGTTTTCATGGGTAATCTAAACATAACTGTTAGGAACAAATGAATTAAATAGATAAAACTGGGGGTAAGAGCCTTTCAGTGAACTCCTTAAGAATTACTATGTTTCATGGTATGTCTACTCAAGATTAGTTTCTCCAGATTTTTGGTAACTTGAAACTTTATAGTTTTGCTAAGTTAAATGATAGAAATGTATTAAATATCTAAATCATCCCAAGTAAAGTAAGATACTGAAGCATTAATTACTGAAAATAGGCTTTCTTTTACAGAGAAATTAAAGATATTTAGGATCATTAATAAATATATTTGGTACACATTGAAAAATTTTCCATAAAAAGGCACATGTTTAAAAAAATCATCAATGGTACTTGTAACTTTGCCAATCTACAGAATGCTAATGTAAAAGTTCATAATAGCTTACTATCTAGTTTTCACTAGAAATTAAAGGTTTTTAAAATTTTTTATTTTTTTGAAATATAGTTGCTTCAAAATATTGTGTTAATTTCAGGTATATGCAAAGTGATTCAGATATCTATATATATATAGATATATATACTTTTTCAGATTTTTATCCATTATAGGTTTTATAAGATATTAAGTATAGTTCCCTGTGCTATACAGTAAGTCCTTGTTATTTACCTATTTTATATGTAGTACTATGTTAATTCCATACTCCTAATTTATCCTTCCCCCACTCCCTTTCCCGTTTGACAACCATAAGTTTGTTTTCTATGTCTGAGTCTTTTTCTGTTTTGTAAATAAGTTCATTAGTATTACTTTTTTAGATTCCAGATATAAGTGATAGCAGATGATATTTGTCTTTGTCTGACTTAGTTCACTTATTATGATAATCTCTAGGTCCATCCATGTTGCTGCAAATGGCAATATTTCATTTTTATGGCTGAGTAATATTCCACTGTGCGTGTATATATATATGGCACATCTTCTTTATCTGTTCATCTGTTGATGGACATTTAGGTTGTTTCCATGTCTTGGCTATTATATATAGTGCTGCTATGAACATTGGGTGCATGTATCTTTTTGAATTAGAATTTTCATCTTTTCTGGATATAAGCCCAGGAGTGGGATTGCTGGATCATATGGGACAAATCCAGTTATAGCACATGAATGTGCCTACTGACAGTGAGCCTGAGGGGAATTCAGGATGCAGAAAAACAGGAAGCAGTCTGTGCTTTGGATACCAGCCCTTAGATAGTTAAGATGTATATTTAAGTAAATAGTTCAGTGATCCCAGATTCTTGCATCTTTCCATACATGGAAAAGCACTAAGATTATTAATTTGAGATGTCTGTTCTTGTGAGTAGCAGTAATTTTTTGATCTTTGACTACATGTTTCTTTTTCCCACAAAAAAATTCATGTATATTCTGGCTCCTCCCTTATTTCTTTGGAACAATTTCTCAGAGCTGTCTAAGAGGCCCTCTCTTGGGCTACAGTTCTCAGTAAGACACTGAATAAACTTGCTTCAGTTTTTACGGTGTGTGTGTGTGTGCGTGTGTGTGTGTGTGTATGTTTTAAGTTGACATTCATATTAAATTTCTATTGGATAATTGTGGTTAGAGTATGAAATTGGCTTTGGTTAGAGAATAAAATTCTAGGTTGAGAGTGCCAAAAAATTAAATTAAAATTAAAATAAAACAGAGGCTAGACATACAGAAGGAGCCAGATTGCTCAGGCCCTGGACATCACACTGGGAGAGGCACTAGAACCCTGAGCAGGGAAGAAAGGAAATGTCAGATATGTGCTTTGGAATACCACAGTGGCAGCAGAATGGGAGAGACCAGGGCAGGGAGGAAACCGGAGGCAGGAAAACTCATGGAGGCAAAAATGAAACAGTCAGTGAGTGACCAACCTGTCTTCCAACCTAAAGGATCTGCTCTCAGGGTTTTTACCTTCCCTCTGCCATGGGCCCCTGTGTCAATCTGATGGATTCTTTCTTACATAAATGTTTTTACACACAGAAAATAAAATACCTAGGGTTACAAAGGAAAACAATTACTAAACTTCAGGTGCCATTGTAAAAATCTGTGATATGGCAATATGTATGCTTCTTTATTGATTCTTTAAATGAGACGCAGCAGCAGGTCTAACAATGACTGTAATTTTGAAATATTAATGAACATGAATGATACTTCAAGCAACAGCTATCAAGAGACACAGTATCTGTTTCCTTTAGTGGTGAATCCACCGTACTGCTAACACTGCTGTGATCTGTTGCCTATTTTCACACTCAAAGGAAATGTTAAATTTTAGTATGTGGCTAATGAAGATGAACTGTAATTTTTTTCCCGAAGTCACAGAGAACCTTGAATTCTATCAGTGGACCCCTTAGGATCATGGATGGTTCAAGGCTTAAGAATCCCTGTGAGGTGTTCCCAGGCTTTCCTCAGGAGTCAGTTGAGGTCCTTCTAAGATGGGACATGCAGGGAGTGGGGTAAGAGTCAGATACTGTTTTATTCCTAGGATTGAATTATTCCCATAACCACATTATGACAGCGCATTAAGCCAGCAGACACAATGGCCCAGAAGGTGTCTTAATGGAATACTATGTTTCCTTGGGTTCTGATTAGAACCCAGGCCTTTTTCTGAGATGAGGATAATGACCACAGGAACAGGCCCAGGAGACCCAGGAGGAAAACTGTTTGCTGGGGTTTTTCTTTAGTTCTCAGGTGAGTTCATTCTTGAAAGGAGGCAGCCATCCCACTTACCAGAAGGAATTCAGTTAAAAAACAAAACCAGCAAAAAGACAGATACTGTGTATGATTCCACTTATATGAGAACTCTACAGCAGTCAAATTCATAGAAACAAAGTAAAATGGTGGTTACTAGGGGCAGCGGGGAGGGATAAAAATGGAGTTATTTAATGGCTATACAGTTTCAGATCTGAAAGATGAAAAAATCCTGGAGGTCTGTTTTACAACACTGTGAATATACTTAACACTACTGAACTGCACTTAAAAATGGTAAAAATGGTACATTTTATATGTGGAGTTTTTGAAAATCACCATAAAATGTGGTTAAAATTGCAGAACAAACCAACAAACAGGGCACTCAGATCCTAATTCTGGTTCAACTTCTAACTGTCCCTGTGCTGGACAGCCTCTAATGCAGACCTGCTCTACCCAGTACACAGTGTTTCTTTAGGCATTAAACATACAAAAATGCTTTTTAAAATGAGGACCCAAGTTTTTTTTTTTTTTAATTCTACCATACAGCAACAAAGCTCATCTTCACGATTCTGGGTCTTGATTTGCAGAGGCTAAGACAATCCACTAATAATAACATCAGACACTAATTAACACTAAATATGTGCTGGGCACTAGCCTAATCACTTTATAAATACTGACCCACTGACTCACTCAGTCCTCATAACAATTACAGGATAGAGGTCCTATTTTTATCCCCACTTTATAGATAAGGGAACCGAGGAACTGAAGCACAGAGAACTAGTAAGTGGCAGAGGTGAGAGTCACCACAGGCCATTCAACTCCAGAGTCAGATCATGAACACCTGAGGCAGGAGCCAGGATTTTTATCTCAGAATTCCAGCTCTGAGATAGCATTAATTCACAATGAATGAGTCAGTGGGCAACCATTTATTGAGTAACCAGTTAGGACAGAATTGTGAGGTATTTTTAGCATGTGGCAGCTTTGAAGAAGAAAGATCTTGCTGTCTGCTTCCTCTACTATTTTTTTTTTTAAACTTGGTAAAGAGAGGGGTGGGGAGGTATAGCTCAGTGGTAGAGTGTGTACTTAGCATGCACTAGGTCCTGAGTTCAATTCCTAGTACCTCCATTAAAAAATGAATAGATAAATAGATATATAAATAAACCTAATTACCCTGCCCCCCAAAAAAATCTGTTAAGGAGAAACTTTGTTGGAAAGATTATTGCAAGAGGTGTGGGAGAGGTTATTGCCCTAGGGGGTAGGGCAACAGTAGAAAAAATACTCTGACCATAAGATCCCCAACAGCTTCCTTCTAATCTTTTTTAAAAAATGATTAAAGCAATTCTCCTAACTCACCAGCATTTGGAATTGGTGGTCACTGCCAAAGACTCTAACTCACGCTGCCACCTGGTTATCTCTTGTACTCAGGATGGGTGGGGAAAGGAGTGAATAAGAAGAGACAGAAAAAAGACAAATGAACTTATATATAAAACAGAAACAGACTCACATAGAATACAGACTTGTGGTTGCCAGGGGGAGGAGGGTGGGAAGGGATAAACTGGGAGTTCGAGATTTGCAGATACCGACTGATACATATAAAATAGATAAACAAGTTTATACTGTACAGCACAGGGAGATATATTCAATACCTTGTAGTAGCTTATGGTGAAAAAGAATATGAAAATGAATATATTTATATTCATGTATGACTGAAGCATTGTACTGTACACCAGAAATTGACACAACATTGTAAACTAACTATACCTCAACGAAAAAAAGAAAAGGAGACAGAAAGCCTGTCTGCAGACAAACAATGAATCCTAGGAGCTGGTCTAAAACTAGCTAAGTGGGGAAGGGAATTAGGAAAAGACCCTAAAAGACATCAAAGAAAATCAAAGGGCGACCTTAAAAGGTCAGACAGTGGGGAGTAGCTCTTCAGCACTCAGTAACCACATTCTGCCAACTCAGGAGGAAGCAGCTGCATTTCTAAACAACACAGGCTGAGACTGGCCCCGTCCACAAAGCCATTCTTTGCTGTGGTATCACACCAGCAACATTTCAGACAGAGGCAGCCAAAACCTGTGCTTCCCACACAGCACACAGAGGATGCTCATGGGAAGAGACAAGGACCCAACCTGGGGGGAAAGGGGGACACTCCATACTTCTGGTTGCTACGGCAGGGAGGTGGTCAGGACTCACCTGTAGGTGTATGGCCCCACTTCTTCCAATCGAGGAATCTCCCCTCTGAGGATCTCCTCTGGATTGGTGACATTGAAGAAATAGAACTGGGAGTACACAGGCAGAGGGGGCTTCCTCCAGGAGTCAAAAGTCTCAGAACCATTCCTTAACACGATATTCTAGGGGAGAAAACCAAAAGGAGATTTACAAAGTGTAAGGCAGTTGGTTTTGAACACCGAGGCCGAGAGAGGGACACCCTGCCCTTTAACCTCCTGGCTCTCTTATTTTTTTTCATAGGCATTCAACTACAATTCGTCAAGATCAATGCCATGCCTTATGTCAATATGAATCCCACAGCTCTAATAAGCCATAAAAGGACTTCAATAAATATTTGTGGTAAAGGAAGGATGCTAGAGTCATAGCTCATGGCTGGAAAACCATAGATTACCAAAACCAAGGCCACAGCTTGAGTACCCGAAAGGCCTTTTTCACTTTGTTATGAACAGTCTACTAATCGGACAGCTGCTGTGGAAGTCAGGCCATTTTGAGGACCATCATGCGATCCCAGCTCACCCACGTGAGAGAATAGGGGGAGAGGCCAAGAAGGCTACTTTGGTCCTTCCATCTGAGTAGAACCACACCCATCCCTACTACCTCAACCACCATGTTTCACATGCATTTTCTCATTCAATCTCCAACAAACCCATAACGTAGAGATGCCTATCCCTGTTTAAAGATGAGAAAGCTGAGTCGCACTGGGGCTGTGCTTAGGGTATTCTTTGTCTACAATTCTTCCTTTGTTTCCCACCCTTATCACATATTATGGGCTAAACTGTGTGCCCTAAAATTCATATGTTGAAGTCCTAGCCCTAGTACCTCAGAATGTGTATTTGGAGACAGAGAAATTAAAGGTTAAATGAAGTTATTAGGGTGGGCTGTAATCCAGTATGATTGATATCCTTATAAGAAGAGATTAGGACACAAATACACACAAAAGAAAGGTCATATGAAGACACAGGAAGAAGACAGCCATCTACAAGCCAAGGAGAGAGGCCTCAGAAGAAATCAACCCTGCTGACACCTTGATCTCAGACTTCCAGCCTCCAGAACTGTGAGACCGTAAATTTCTGTTGTTCAAATACCCAGTCTACGGGATTCGTTAGGTAACCCCTATGGGAGTGTTCTACCCACCCTACAGACTTCAGGTGTGGCCAAGTGCCTTGATCTGATCAACAGAACGTGGGTAGATGGCAATGCCCCACCTTTGAGGCCTCAAGAGGCAAAGCAAGTTTCCACCAGCCACCCTCTGCCAAGAGAAGAGCATGCCCTGTCCCAGGTAGCTGGTGATCCTTCAGCCAAGGTCCTAAAATGGTGATGCACAGACCAGACATGAAGCTGGGAGTCCAGCCTAGGTCAGCTGACCCAGCTAAGCTCAAATTGCAGCCAACCTGGCCACAACAAGTGGGAAATAAATGTTACTGCTGCAAGCCACTGAGATTTGGGAGTGTTTGTTACCCAGCATTGCAAGAGAAGCCTGATTAACACAGCACCCAAGGTTAATAGAGAGAAACCTAATATCCAGTAGTCCTAATAGTCTTTAACTTGTTAATAAACAAAAACTGCATTTTTTAAATTCTTATTTTTTAATTGAAGTGTAGTCAATTTACAATGTTAGTTTCAGGTGTGCAGCAAAGTGACTCAATTATACATATGCATACATTCATATATATTTTTTCAGTTTCTTTTCCATTATGAAAAACCGCATTTTTAAAGTTAAGACTACAAGAAAGATAAAAGCACAGACTAAAAGAAAACAAGCCAGAATGTGAAGAGTGATTAACTCTGCATGTTGGAATCTGGATTGTTGTTATTTTCTACTTGATGAGAGTCTGTATTTTCCAAGTTTTTTCTAATGAATTTAAAAAAAATTAACAGGGAGATTTCTGGTCAAGATGACAGAGTAGTAGGACCACGAGCTCACCTCTCCTCGTGACTACAACAAAACCACAACTGACTGCTAAACAACCATTGAATAAAAAGACTAGAACCTAGCAAAAAAGATCTCCTACTGGAAACATAAAAAGGGAACCACAATGGGACAGTAGGAGGGGTGGTGCCTGCGATATAATCGGGCTCCATACCCCCAGGGTGGGTGACCCACAAGCTGAAGAATAACTAAATCACAGAGGTGCTCCCACAGGAGAGTTCTGAGCCCCACATCAGGCTCCCCAGCCCAGGGTTCTGGCATTGGGAGGAGGAGATCCCAGGACATCTGGTTTCGAAGGCCAGTGTGGCTTAGCTCCAGGAGCACCATGGGACTGGGGGAAACAGACTTCATTCTCTTGGTAAGGATACACAGAATCTTGCATGTGCCAGGTCCAAGGGTAGAGGCAGTGATCTCATAGGAACCTGGGCCAGACCTGCCTGCTGGTTTTAGAAGTTCTCCTGGGAAGGTAGGGGACAGTTGTGGCTCACCCAGGGGACATAAAAGCTGGCAGTGGACATTCCAGGAGTGTTCATCTATATGAGCTTTCCTGGAGGCTGACATCTTGTTTGGGTCATTAGCACCAAGACCTAGCCCCACCCAACAGCTTATAGGCTCAAGGGCTAGGGAGCCTCAGGCCAAACAACATACTGGGTGGGAACACAGCCCCTCCCATCTGCAGACTTCCTGAGCCACAAATGCCTCTAGACATGGCCCTACCCATCAGAGGTCCAAGACCAAGCTTCACCAGCAGTGGGCAGGCACCAGCTCCTGCTGCCAGGACCCTGCATAAGCCTCTAGTCTAACCTCATCCACCATGTGCAGATACTAGAAATAAGAAAACAACAATCCCAAAGCCTGTGGAAGGAATCCACAAAAACAGGCCAGACTCTACACTGGGACTGGCTGGGCCCTGGCCCTTGGGTGACAAGAGAGGAGTGTACTGCTGGGACGCATAGGACATCTCCCACATAGGGCCTCCTCTCCAAGGTGGAGAAACATAACTAACTTACCTAAAATAAAAATAGAAAGATAGACGATACGAGACGACAAAGGAATATGTCCCAGGCTAAGGCACAAGATAAAATCCCAGAAGAAATAAGTGATAAGGTGAAAGGCAATTTATCTGAGTAAGAGTTTAAAGTAATGATGGCCAAGATGTTCAGAGAACTCAAGAGGAGTACAGATGCACAGAGTAAAGTTTTTAGCACAGCTGGAAAATATAAAGAATGCCCAGAGTTGAAGAATAAAATTACTGAAATGAATAACACACTAAAAGGAACCAAGAATAGACTAAATGAGGCAGAAGAACGAATCAGTGAGCTAGAAGACAGATTAGTGGAAATCAGTACTGCAGAACAGAAAAAAGAAAAAAGAATGAAAAGAAATGAGGGTAGTTTAAAAGAACTCTGGGACAACATGAAGTGCACTAATGTTCACATGACAGGGGTCCCAGAAAAGGAAGACAGAGAGAGAAAAGACCTGATAAAATTTTTGAAGAGATAACCAAAAACTTCCCCAACTTGGGAAAGGAAAGTCACTCAAGTCCAGGAAGTGCAAAGAGTTCCACACAGAATCAACCCAAAGAGGAACACACCAAGGCACATAGTCATCAAATTGACAACAATTAAGGATAAGGAGAAAATATTAAAATTAGCAAGAGAAAAGCAACAAATAATATAAAAGGGAACTCCCATAAGGTTATCAGCTGATTTTTCAGCAGAAACTCTATAGGCCAGAAGTGAGTGGCATAATATATTTAAAGTGATGCAAGGGGAAAACTCACAACCAAGAATACTCTATCCAGCAAGGCTCTCATTCAGATTTGATGGAGAAATCAAAAGCTTCACAGATAAACAAAACCTAAAAGAATTCAGCACCACCAACCCAGCTTTACAACAAATGTTAACGGAACTTCTCTAGTCATCAAACCACAAAAAAAGAGAAGAAAAAGAAGAAAGAGGGAAAAAAAAAGACCTACAAAAGACTGTTCTGGCAACACAGGGTCTTTTATGGTTTGATATGAATTTTGGAACTGTTTGCTCTAGCTCTATGAAAAATATCACATTTTGACAGGGTTGCATTGAATCTGCAGGTTGCTTTGGGTAGTATGGCCATTTTGATAATGATTCTTCCAATCCAAGAGCACAAGATATCTTTCCATATCTTTGTATCATCAATTTCCTTCATCAATGTTTTTACAGTTTTTAGAGTATAGGTAACCTCTTCGGTTAAGTTTATTTCTAGGTATGTTTTTGTTTTTGATGCAATGGAAATGTTTATGGCAGTTACAAAATTCTGGTTTTTGCAGTGCAAAAAAAAAAAGTTAATGAAGGGCCACAAATGGCAAAATATCCTTTTTATGGGTGAGCTGTATTCCAATGCACATATATGCTACATCTTCTTTATCCATTCATCTGTTGATGTGCACTTGGGATGCTTCCATGTCTTGACAATTATAAATGATGCTGCTGTTAAGTAGTGGGGCGAATGTATCTTTTTGAATTAATATTTTTATTTTTCTCAGTATATGCCCAGGAGTAGAATTGCTGGGCCATATGGTGGTTCTGTTTTGGGTTTTTGAGAAACCTCCATATTGTTTTCCATGGTGGCTGCACCAATTTGCATTACCACCAACAGTGTACAAGGATTCCCTTTTCTCCACATCCTTGCCAACATTTGCTATTGGTGTTCTTTTTGATGGTCATTCTGACCGGTGAGAGATGGCATCTCATTGTGATTTTGATTTGCATTTCCCTGATATTTGATGTTGAGCAAATTTTCATGCTCCTGTAGGCTATCTGCATTTCCTCTTTCGGAAAAATGTCTCTTCAGTTCTTCTGCCCATATTTTAAGTGGGTTGTTTGTTTGTTCTTTGCTATTTAATTGAAGTACAACTGATTTAAAATGTTGTATTAGTTTCTGGTGTAGAGCATGGATGGCCTTGGAGGACACTATGCTAAGTGAAATAAGTCAGACAGAGAAAGACAAATACTGTAAGATATCACTTATATGTGGAATCAAAAAAAATACAACAAACTAGTGAATATAACAGAACAGAAACAGACTCACAGATGTAGAGAAGGAACTAGTGGCTACCAGTGGGGAGAGGGAAGGGGGAGGGGCAAGATGGAGCTAGAGGACTAAGGTACAAACTATCAGGTATAAAATAAGCTACAAGGGTGTACTGTACAATATGGGGAATATAGCCAATATTTTATAACTATAAATGGAAAATAACCTATAAAAATTGTGAATCACTATATTGCATACTTACAACATATAACATTGTACATCATCTATACTTCAATTTTTAAAAATATGATATTGTAAAATAAATCCATAAACTAAAAAAAACACTAACATGGGGAAAATTTTTTAAAAGAGGAAAATGAGATCTACTGATAAACACAATGTAAGACCAGTAGTGACACAATAACTAGATTGCAAGAGAAGCATCCCCTGATATCACCTGTCACTCCTCTACTGGAGAGGATTTCAGAGACATCAAACAGAGAGACCAGCTTCAAAACATAATAGAAACCACATGCTGAAAATGTCCTGTGATGCAGCACACAATGGGATGCCAATTTTTAGTAGTCCAGGCTTCCAATTTAATAGAAGCAATGTTGCAAGGGAGCTTAATGATACAGCTCTATTACTCAATGGAAAATATCCCAAGAACCTCTGCAGGGGGAAAACAGAGTACAGAAAACCTAAGCTTGTCAAAGCAAAGGCAGTCATCTGGAGGGCTGGAAGTAAACTCCCACCCATGAGTTGGCCACGTCATAGAACTGGGGATGCTTGTGGTTTGGCATCAGCTCAGAATGTCTAATCATCAGATTTTTAACCAAGCAACACATTATTGAAATCTCCTTGGCTTTTACTATCAGTACTGATTTGCTGAGTTGAGGTCAGATTGATGAGATAGAAAAATTTAAAGACAAATCATGAACCCCCTTTCCTCCAAGCTCTGGATCCAGCTCAGACTCCCTCCTTGGTAAAGCGCCCCCCTCCCCAACAGCACACATTCACCTCTCCTTGCGCCAGTCATAGAACAGCCTAATCGGTCATTTCAGGTAGTTTTTTAGGCTTTGCGGTCTTTTATCTTATCTCCTAAACAGGAATCCTAGCTATCTGAGGAGAAGCGAGGGAGAGTCAGGCCCAGAGAGAGAGGACATTTAATGATAGAAGTTACATGGTAGTTTCTCTGCTGTAAAGTATACATACAGCACCTAGAAACAGCTCAGTGACACAAACATAACCCACCTACAACAGATATGTTAGCTACCACAAGTCTAACATGTCAATGATAATCATTGTCTTCTAGAGGATTTTGAAGGCCAGTATATACCTTTAAAGTCATTTGATTTCATTAAACTAAGAACTTTTTCTTGTCCAGGAATTTCCAGAAAGGGGCAAGGTAGTAACTTCCCCTCCCCCCCTTACCTGGATGGATCAGCCCTTCCTTTGGACCCCGTAACACATTACATAGGAATTTCTTAGGGAAAAAAGGGTTCAGGACAGAAAACATCTTCTAAAAATTGAAGTTAACAGGAATCAACATAAAGCAGGTGAGATTAGCAACAGAAAATGAGAAGGAAAGTACAGCTATATTAGGTTAACTGCTGGCTTCTTCAAACAGAAGGTGCTGACCTACAAAAAAAAAGTGGAAGTTTTTTGTTTTTCCTTAAACTCTCCCCACAGTGACAATGCAGGTTTTAGAGACACATTGGTTCAATCAACAAAAGAGTACTAGAAAACTATATTTTCCCTTGACTGTTTTTACAAGGTGCCGGGAGAGAAGAACTTGATGCCAGGCAACCAGCGAGAGCAGAGGAAAGGCACAAACGGTTAAAGGCAAAGCCGCAGCCCAGGCCCTGTAACAGCAGCTTGATCGCTACACGCCCAAGGAGCCTTTAAAGCATACCTAGGGAAAGTGGTTGTCCCCGGACCGGTTCAGCCACATTCAGATACGGAGAGAACAATAGCTTGAGAATAGAATCAGAAACACATAGATCTAGCACCTATTAGGTTGTGTATCTTATCAGTAATCCAAGCACCCTAAAGAGCTAAGTGAAGCCCGTTTCTTTTGTGGGTGGAAAGAAAAATCTATGTTCCTTTATTCTAACAACTATTTAAAGTAGTGCTATACCATATGAGATCGCTCATATGTGGAATCTGAAAAACAAAAACAAACAAACAAAAACAAAGCGTAAATACAGGTAAATACAGGACAGAAATAGACTCATAGACAGAGAATACAGACTTGTGGTTGCCAGGGGGGTGGAGGGTGGGAAGGGATAGACTGGGATTTCAAAATTGTAGAATAGACTACACTGTATAGCACAGGGAAATATACACAAAATGTTATGATAACTCACAGAGAAAAAAATGTGACAATGAGTGTGTATATGTCCATGAATGACTGAAAAATTGTGCTGAACACTGGAATTCGACACAACATTGTAAAGTGATTATAAATCAATAAAAAATGTTAAAAATAATACAGTAGTGCTATACTCATGGTTTTCTTGCAAAGTATAGATCTATGCATGCAAATCATCTGAACACTATGTCCGTGCCCAGCATAGTAGGTAGGAGATACCCAGCAACACAGATATGGTTTCTGTGTTCCAGGAGTTTACCCTCTATTTAGGGGGACAGTGATACACACATGCAAGATAGTCAACAATATAAAGTACATTGTAATAAGTGGCCAATGAGTATACCAGGCAATGGTCTCTATAGTGTTCAGACAATGGATTCTATGAACTGAAATGGAAAGGTAGTGCTTGAAGTGAGCTAGGAAGAATGAATAAAAATTTGGCAAGCAGAGGAGGTCAAGGGGGTGCACGCCTTATGGACAGCTAGGGTTGATTCAACTACCCTGCCTGGCTGGACAGAGTGAGCCCTTCCTCCCTGTCTGCTCCACATCCATCTCTCCTAGAGACCTCTGCTTAAACAGAAAGAGTGTATGTGGAGAATGAGAAAATAAAAGATACAGAGGAGGGACAGTATGAGGTGTGTCTAGGTGTGGGCTTTATAGGGAGTAGGGAGATTCATTTGGAGAGGTAGGTTGGGGTCACAAGAGTCAAGATTTTATCCAATATACAAGGTGGGGCTTTGTGCTATGGAAGGTTTTTGAGATGCAGAAAACTATCAAGAGCCAGGCATTATGTTGCCAATTCATCTCATCTAATCCCATAATAGTCTACAAGATGAAAATCATCTTCCCCATTTTACACTTCAGGAGACCAAAGCTCAAAGAGGTTGGGGGAATGCCTGAGGTTTGCTAGTGGTGAAGCCAGCGTCCCATCCCAGGACTCACTGCAAACCTGTGCTCCAAGGGGCCCCAAGCTCCTGGATGACAGCAGTAGTTCAGGAATCTCCTCCTCCGTGTTCCAGGAAATGGATGGTGGCAAAGAAACACCCTCCCCACGTGACTTAGATTCACAGACGGCTCTCTGTTTACCTAAGACAAGGTCAGACACGGACCCTCCAGATTCCCATCTTTTGCCTCGTAACTGATAAGCTGAACAGCTTGTTCCCACTGATCAATGGGAACAAAATGCTTGCTCATGTACAGCACAGTGACTATGGTTAATGACACCATGTTGGACACTTGAAAGTGGCTAACAGTAGATCTCAGGTGTTCTCAGCGCACACATAAAAAGTAACTCTGTGAGGTGATGGATACGTTAATCAGCTTGACTGTAGTAATCATTTCACAATGCACATCAGGTACCCCACTGTCCTCCTTAAATACCTACAATTTTCATTTGTCAATCATACCTCAATAAAGCTGGGGGAAAATGCTTGTTAACTAAACTTTGGTTAAGTTTCTTTCCTTCGCAGCCCTGTTAACTCCTCTCTATAAAAGAAAAGCCCTTCTGGCTAACCCTTGACACAGGCAAGAGGCATTTGAGAAGGTTACACTGGCACAAGTGGGAAGGAGAGCTTGGCAAGGATTATTGTAAGGGCTACGTGAGAGCGCTTATCTCAGGCCATGCTCAAAATACCCCACACACGGTGCCTGTGATCTTGACTATTTCCGTCTTCAGCTGGAGGATGAGAGGATTCCAGGGCTTGGTCTGAAGCAAAAAAGGAATCTTGTCACTTTCTTGAGTCTGCTCAACCATAGACAACCCAGCAAATGTTAAATGATAAAAGAGAAAGAGGGGAAAAAAGTCTTTAGTCATAATCCTCTCCTCCAGGCCTACATAACATTTAGGTTGAAACAAGAAGGAATTAGCATAAAATCAGAAATAACCAAAATGTTGAACAGGACAAGAATGACTTAGTAAATTATGATAATTCACAGGCTGGAGTAGAAAGCAACCAATAAAAACTACGTATAAATAAGAAACCTACCCATATTGTATGCTAAAAGGAAAAAGCAGACAGTGTAAAATAAGTCTGGGCGAGACCAGTGGATAAAATGCAAACGTGAAAACGTTAAGGCGGGTGACATAGAGATAATTTTATGATTGTGATCTTTTAGTTACCCTCAAAATCTCTAAGCCTCCACATTAAATCTTTAATAGCACTTATCTCTGTGGAACAGGATTATGAGGGGGTCTTCCATTCTCTCTGTGAAGTTTCTCTACATTGTTTGGATTTTTTATAAGAAAAATAAATTACTTCTGTAAGCAGAAAAAATAATTATTCACTTTTGATTTTTTTAAGTGAAAATCTAAGAAAGAGACTCAGATTCTCTAAAAGTGTAAATAGACCCGAAGGGAAAGCAGAAGAAATGGATACAGAGAATAACTTCATCTAAGCTTTTCCTGGGGCCCTGCGAAACAACGGCGAGGCTGACACCGCCGTCAGCTGTGGTCAGCTCTCCCTCGCAGGCTCCAAGGGCCCCCACCTCCCACCCCAGGCTTTGCAGTGTTTCTTTTCTTCTTACAGTCAGGATGGCTGATTGAACACCCAGTGTTCCTCCATACTTCTCCTGACAAGCATCACGGTGTGTGGGGAACTTAGTGTAGGAAAGGACTTGCAACCTCATTTACCTATTAAAGTAAAGAAAATCACCCTAGAATTATGAGCCCCAAAAGAGCCAGTCAGGGTGAGTGAACAGATGGTTAACTGCTTGAGTTTATCTGCCTGATTTGCATCCAGCTTTCCGACAAAAAAAAAAAAAAAAAAAAAAGTCGGAAGAAGGGGAACCGTTTCCAGGAAGGAGGGCAAAATCCTTTCCAGAAGGAAGGGTAACACTGGCTGTTCTCACAACAGTCTGACTTGAACTAGTTCCTCCAAGCTTCAAGTTGATGACGAAGTTTTAGACTCGAAATCAACATCTGGCCTACTGGAGTCCTTTGCTAAACAAAGCAAACGAAAAAAACCTAACAACAAAATCGATCCCTGACAGCTTGCCAGAGCCACGCTGACTGCAGATGCTGTTACAACCTGGGCTTCCCCTCACTGCCTGCCTCCACCCCAGTCACCGGCCTCTCCCTGGTCACTATCAGCTGAGTCAACCCCCAGACGTGTCTCACAGCACCTTTGATCCCATTCAGATCTTGCTCTCAAGAGCACTGGCTTTTCTTGAACCTTTAATATGTCTCTTTCTCCACCCCAAATGGCTAGATGTTTGTCAAGGAACTCACTGTAAATTCCAGAGTAGATGGCATGGTGCGTGTGCGTGGGTGCGTGCATGCGTACGGGCGTGCGTGCGTACGTGCGTGCGTACACACTAAGTAGGGAAGGGAATGTGAGAACAGAGGGGAGTTTATAAATACAGCTGCCAACACTTCTAAAATAGTTGCTTCTTTATTTTTATCTCCTTCCCCTGACATTCAACTCAGAGAAGGACAATTACCATTACTCCCATGGCCAGCGGCTATTTACTGAAAGTCTCCAGAGGTCAGGTCCTGTGCTAGGGCCTTATGTCCACTAACTCTAAGCCTTGCGCTGATGCTGCAGGGTATGAATTCTCACTTTTGCAAATAAGGAAGTGGTGGCACCGGCTTTCCCAAACCCACAGAGCCAGTAGGTCACGTCAAATCCCCCCACGTTCAGGTCTGTGGGTTTGCAAAGCCCATGCTCAGCCATGGTAGCTGCTGCCAGTCCACCGCAGCCCCAAAGCAGAGCCTCCGGATTTAGTGAGTAAAAACACAAGATGCCCAAGGATGTCCCAACTGTTGCATGGGCTATGTCAGAAATGCTTTCATTCTTAGGATTAAATGCTGAAGGATTCAGGGGCAAAGTGTTGTAATGTCTGCACCTTATCATCAGACAATTCAAGAAAAAGTGCACTAGAGAGCAATGAATATAGTAGGACATTAAGAACTGATAAACTGAAGTGAATCAAAATATTGCACAGATTCACTAAATATTACTCATTGTTTATCTGAAATTCAACTTTAACTAGGCGTCCTGCATTTTATTTGGCAACATTACTCCAGAAAGATCATGAAAACTATGGAGAAGTCATCACCTGGGCTGTGACCTTCCTGGGGAGTCAGCCCTTACCTCTGGAAGAAAGAAAGGGAACTAGGGCAGCTATGTGAGGTCACGGTGAACTCCTGGGCCGGAACGGACCCTTGGGGACCTAAGAAAGGGAGAACTGAGCTCTCGAGTGTCCAGGTGGCTCCTCTACCTCATTATGCCTGCCATTATGCCTCTGTTTTAACCTTGAACTCCAGTTTCTGCCCCGGATCCTCAGGGCATTCCCTGGAGCTTGCTCTGCAAAGGAAGGACTCAGAAACTAACAAGTAATAACCCTAACCTCAGGCCAGGAGGATGTTTGGTACAGAAGTCATCCATTCCACATGATATAATATGCCTGTGTCCCTGGTCACAAGGTGCCCATTGCTTAGTCTAAACATAAAGCCGTGGCTTGGGAACAACTGATCCTCCTCACTGAGGTGTCTGCTGTGGTGGTGAGGGTCACCAGACAGCCCTGCAACCAGCAAGTTTTCCACTTACACTAAATTAAAAATCACGTAAGGTCCTAAGTCGGTTTTACAATGAGACTTTGGATATTGTTTATTAATGTTAGCCAAGCAGAATATTATGAGTTTTTCCAGGCATAATGGGGCAGTACCATCAAAAGAAATCTTGGAAAGATGATCAAGTTATGTGGTTAATCTGCACTGTCAACAGTCAAATCATCTTTGGACCGAAAAACTTACTTTTCAGTTAATTAGCCAATATGTATATAGTGGGAGCTTTCTCTATGCCTGACAAGCATAGACCCTGTTCCCAAGAAGACATGTAACCAAGGACACACAATCAGCATGCATGTGACCGTGGACACTTACATGCACGGCCCAAAGAAGGCTTTGCCTGCAGTTACTAGGATCATTCCAGCTGCATGGACCCATCCTGTAGTCCCCATCTAGAAACCTCCCAGGCTGCTCAACATCAGTGTGACCAAAAAAGGGACTCATGAGTTTCTCCCCTAACCAGTCACTCAGTCTTAATGCTTTTACCTCCTCTTCGCTGCTTCTGTTCCTGTGCCCATTTCATCACCAGCATGGACTGTGGCAATACTGTTCAGTGTTAGGCAAGCTCCTAACAGGTAACTAGGTGATAGATAGTTTCCTAACTGGCCTCCTTCTCTCCAGCCATGCTCCTTTCAAAGTCATGATCCACCTCAGCTTCTAGAGAGTTCTATTAACAGTGCCTATCAGGGCAGACACTCCTCACTGCTTGCAGGATAAAGTGTGAGGCCCTTGACATGTGTGGTAAGCCCTGCAGTGATCTGATGCAGCTGTCACCTGCCATCATGTGTCATTCCCCGGCAGGCCCTTTATGCACCAGCAACACCAACAGCCCACCTTTCCGCAGGTATGGGCTGGATTATCTGCGTCTGCTGGGGGCTGACACGACTTGGTATAGCTGCAAGACACAACCCCTCCAAGCCAGCCTGGCAGAGATCTTCCAGGAAGGCAGCACGAGGAGGGCTGCTGAACCAGCTGTCCTGGCCTAAGCCACGTCCAAATGATAAAAATAAGCACTCAGGGAGTTGCGTAAGGCTTTGATGGGAGTAAGTCATACTTTTAAGGAAACTTCCAGGCCTCAAGAGCACTGCTGGTTGTTTTTTTAGTTCAACAAAGTGCTACTTAATAATTAAACACAAATTCAGCATCCATGTTGTCATCTACACAGTTTAAATTTACCCAGAGATAATGCAGACCAACTTTGAGAACCTGATCTAAAAGCATGTAGATAATTCTCGGTGGGCTCCAGATTAATAAAATTCACCAAATATCAAAACGCCAGTTTGGCTGTATCATTTAAAAAAAGTCTCCCTGTAATTAACCAAACCCAACGCTGACTCTTGTAGTAACGTAAGTAATTTGCACTACTTACCTTTTAAAATTCTCTGTGGAGGTAAAAGAAATAAGCTGCCATTAACATCCTACCCTTATTCTCTGACCTTATTTTAACTCTGGAACAAATGCACTGGCCTTTAAAAAAAAAAAAAAGTCACAGTTGTTGAACTCATTTTGCTCTAATGGCAACTGTAATAATTTCAGCTAATGAGATCTGACAGTTGAGGCTCAAATGTTAGCTGATGTGTAAGCTGCTACTCTATCTATAAATTACATAGAGGACAAGAGGGTGGAACAGCTATCCCAAAAAAAGCTCCTGCCATGGAACACCCGCAAGAGTTATTTTTTAAATGTTTCCAGGTAACTGCAAATGTGAAACCATGGTTGAGAATTACCAGCCTAAAGGGAGAAAAAGCAGCAGCCAGATGGAAGCTTTATCAAAATGATCCGGTGAAAATTGGGGACATATATGTGGAGGTTGGAGGGGGCTGGGGAAGTGGTCAAGGAGTGGATGAGAAAAAGGATTTTTAGGATGTGGATAAATAAGAAGCGTGGCCATGACAACAATGCCTGGTCCTGTGTGTACCTTGTGGAGCCAGGATTCATATTTTAACAACCTGTTTGGTTGTGATTATATCTCACAGATGAAATAAGTGATGTTTTCATCACCTATTTATATCTACGTCTCCTCTGCCTTCCATTACTGTGCATTATCAGATGTATATTATTAAAAGCCACATCCTTTTAAAATGGCACTTGCAAGAGTAATGATTACATTCCTATAATGATAGCATCCTGCCTTATTTAGTGTAAAACTCGGATGCCGAAGGGGCCAGGTGGCGAAGGTCAGTGACGAAGCAGGTGCAGTTTTGTACATGTTTGCAGGCCAAACCCTAGTAATAACGGTCACTTCTACACAGAAATGTGCCGTCTCCCATTATTTTAAACACATGACCCCTTCATCAGGCTATCTTTCATTTTCCTTCTCTTGGTAAAGAGCATCAGAAACAGTATTTCTCTACTCTGTTAAGACAGCAGAGCAGGCACCATGATGAAGGGCACCTTCACTGGGCCTTGGAGTCAGGAGACAAGAGGAGTGTGGCGGTGGTGGGAGCAGGGGGGAGGTCCCGTCTGCAGAGTGGCCTCTACTCTGCCCAGGCTGCTGCCACACAGGACTGTGGTGGGACCAGCACTGCAAAGCAGCCACGTGTTTCAAGGGAAGCCGGAAAGTGGATTATCAGGTGAAGTGTCCAGACTGGAAAGGCATCAGACATGACCACTGACCTACACAGTGGAACAAAAATGTGAAGCTGAGTAACGACACACAAACAAAATCATCCCAGAGATGAATGTTTCACCCTTCCATTCATCCAAGCGATGCTAACGGCCATCTATTCTGTATGACAGCCATTCAGCAGAATGGGAAGGTGCTATAACGCTACCTATGGCAGAACCCCTACCTTCAAAGAGAGCTTTCAGGCTAGCTTTAAATACTAAATTACATCATGTGGATTGAAAACCCCTGGCAGGGCTGAGGCTAGAGGGGAATTATTGAGTCATTCAGTTACAGAGATGCTAACGTTCTAGTCTAGCTTGGTCAAAACGCAGGAAAAGACAGGTTCACTGAAACTGCATCACTGATGGCCCAAACTACTGTCTTTCATGCTGGACTCGTGGGGAAACTAAAAAGACATATATAAAATGTATAGCAAACTAAACAAAATCCTGATGGTTTGAAAACATTAATAATATAGTTTCCAAACTGGCCTTACAGAAACAAAACAGGGATATTGTGCAACTTTAAAATTTATTCTAAAAATCGATGTAATTAATGAAATATACACCAGATCAGTAGGTCTCAAAAGTGTGATCTGAGGACCTTTGGGGGTCCCCAGGAAAGACCCTTTTAGGGAGTCCTCAAGGTAAAAACTATTTCCATAATGATGCATCATCTGCCTTTATCACTCTCATTCTCTCATGAGCGTGTGGTGGAGTTTTCCAGAGGCTACACAGCTTGTAATGGCGTCACCGCTCTGACAGCTAATGGAATATGTGCTTGTGTATGCTTGTGTTTTAAAAATGTATCGGTTTTAATTTCTAATACTATAAATATCAACAGATAAACCTACAGAAACATAAGTTCTTTGGGGTTTTCAATAATTGTTAAGAGAATAAAGGGGCCTGAGCCCCAAAAGTTTTGAATTAGATTATAAATTCCATAAGGGTAGGGACTGTCTGGTTTACTGCTGTATCCATAGCTCTTAGCACTCTGCCTCACAAATGGTCCCTGCTCAGTAAATATCTGCTAAATAAATGGATGACTGACAAAGTATATACCTAAACATGCTCTTAGACACAGAGAGCAGACACTGAAAGCAGATTTATCCTCCTTGGTTGCTTTTGACTAGTTACCAGCTTTGATAAAAACGGTCCCTTCATTTAGAGCATCATGTGTATATAGGATATATCTTGAGGATGTAGGCCATAAATGCCTAGTCACTTGGCCAACATCCTATGTTTTCATTAATGATCTTATAATCCCACCTGCTGATTCCTCCCTGGGAAACAAGCAAGTGTCTGGCAGAACAGATGGCCGCTTTGCTTTGGCCTGACAATGCAATCTTGCACATTATTAAGCAAGGAAGCAAAAACAATTCTAACAAGCAAGAAAATTCCCCTCTCTACAAAAAAAAAAAATCTTTCCTTTAAACTTGCAGAATAATAGTAACTACTAGTAGTAATAGCCCCAATCAGAATGACCATCTCTTTTATATGTCAATTATACCAGCTGAAATAAAAAATAAAGTGTAAGAATAGAACTCCATTTCTGTAAAGTATATGCCACTATATATGCATAAGTAAAACATACAGAATAATGAACAATATGTATAACAGTAGTTATCTCTGTTTTATTAATTTTTGTTCGATCTGCCTTTTTATAATGGCATGTGCTTTTTATCAGATAAATAAACAAAAAAAGAATAAAATACAAAGGCTTCAAAAAAAAAAAAAAACTGCCATCTTAAGGAGTGAAAACATAGGCTAACATAATCACCATCCAAACCAGTCATGAACTTCATGGTTAGCTCCCTAACCTGGGTGCCATTCCTAAGGAGTCTGATTCTGCAGGGCTGGTGGGATCTGTGTTTTTTAAATCTCCATAAGTGATTCTGCTATGGTTCCTAGAGTCTAGGGACTACACTGAGAACTACTGTTCTACTCCATTGTCTTAACCATTAATAATGAATGCACTCACAGGCCCCATGAATTAGTGAGATGTTGGAAGAAACACAATACAATTTTTTAAACTGAAGTATAGTTGATTTACAATGTTGTGTTAGTTTCAGGTACACAAAGATATTCAATTATATACATATATACATTCTTTTTCAGGTTCGTTTCCATTATAGGTTAATACAAGGTACTGAATATAGTTCCCTATGCTATATAGTAGGTTCTTGTTGTTTATCTATTTTATACATAATAGTGCATATATGTTAATCCCAACCCCCTAATTTATCCCTCCTCTCACCCCTTTTTCCTTTGGTAACCATAGTGTGTTTTCCATGTCTGTGAGCCTACTTCTGGTTTGCAAATAAGTTCATTTGTATCATTTTTTAAGATTCCACAAATGAGTGATATCATATGGTATTTGTCCTTCTCTGTCTGACTTACTTCACCTAATATGATCATCTCTAGGACCATCCATGTTGCTGCAAATGGTACATAATGTGATTTTGATATCACCAGATCACATTTCTAAAAGCCAGGGAGGAGCTGGAAATATGGCTTAGGAGCTGAAGAATCTTCCTGCAAGGATACAGCCTCTGTTTATCCATCTGTGATTTCTGCTTGTACTGAGCCAATCTCATTACTCTGCCACGAATCTGGAAAGGAGAAACTGAGGGATGAAGCCTATTCATAGGAGGCTCAGCAGCTGAGGGCTGACTGGCGGTTGGGGCTGGGGAAGCCCCAGATGAGTAAACAGCTGGGGCCCGTGGAAACACTGGCTGGAGGGGAAAGCAGAGGAAGGAGTGGGAGACACAGAGTGTGCCTGGCTCCTGCTGACTTTCCAGTTTCTACTGTTCTTGTGGGAGGCCACACTGTGCTGTGCTCCTCACCCTTTGATTTCTACAAGCTTCCTCTTCTAGCTTCACAAAAAGGTAAAAAAACTTCCCTTTCTTGAGCTAACTTGAGTATTCTCCTCATTTCCTCAGAGAGCACTGCTCCTCTTTAGTGCCAAGAAGTAGAAGACAATGTGGTGTGTGAGGGTAGAGTTTATTGTCACCAGGAATCTTTTGAAAGGAAAGAAGGTGCTAGCAATTATTCCAGGAAAACAGGTGTAAATAAACTAGGACACTTCAGGCAATGGGACATTTGGTCATCCTCAGGACAGGAAAAGTGAATTAGAAGCTTGCCCGCCTAACCTCTCCACTTGGTCTTTGATAAGTCACTTATCTACGTTTCCAGTGTCACGTAGCTATAATGATAATTCTATACCTACCACATTCATTTTAAAAGTGACAAAGTCTGTTTCCTTGACTATAAAATAACAAATTAAGTTATGCTTATGGTTTTTTCTTAATCTAAGATTACATCTTCATAATTCTGAAAAAAGGCAACTCAGAAGATGAGGCAGATAGACAAGAAGGAGTCCTTTAAGATTATATGTAGTTGCTTGTCTTCACATAAACAACAATGAAGCTATTTTACTCATTTGACTTTAAGAAAGAAGACCACACATATTCACCAATCAATGTTATTTTGTTAAATATATTTCTGGTAGCATTAGAGCAGCTCCAAAATTGCTCTGGCTCCCCAAAGAGGCCGGTTGGTACTTGCCCAGAGCCTCAGGTTCAGGCAAAGGGTAAGTGAATCTGACTGTTCATCTCATCCCTGAGACCTAACGCTAGGGTCCTTCCTTGGTCTGTGAATAGGAAGCAAAGTGTGAACAGCCCCTTGCCCTCTCACTGTTTCCCTTGCCAGCCCATCTCTTATTAGCCAGCTCTGACTTTGGCCAGTTCTGTGTCCCCATTTCTGAGAAATGTTCAAACTGTCTGCAAGTCTAAAGGGAAACGTAATACTCTGAGCTGCAGAGTTTTTCTCAAGCAAAGATCACAAGCCTGTGTCACAGAATCTCCAAAATTTGGAGTTACAAGGAACTTGATTTACTATACATGCTTCAGTTCCTAGATGAGAAAAGAATATCTAGAAGCAATAACCAATGTTGATTGTTGGCTCTACAAATATGTTGCCTATACAAATAATAGTAACGAATTTAGGCACTTGGGAGGGATTGTGCTAGATGCTTTACGTCCATCATTTTACGTCATTCTTGCAGCAACCCTAAGGTAGGTGTTCTCATTACCCTCATTTTCAAAGTGAGGAACCTGAGGTTTTGAGGTTTTAATTTTGCAACTTGTCTTGTCTAACTTAATCCAAGAATCTGTCAATGACAGAAAAAGAAATTTCAACCAAGTTCTGCTGACTCTCAGGACACTGTTCATTCAACTAAAACGATCAAAGGTGAGGCAGTAGGCATTTAGCTACCTACCATGTACCAGGTACTACACTAGGTGCCAGGACAATTAGTGGGGTTACCAAAAGAAATGAAGTATAAAATCCCACCCTTCCAGGCTCTAGGGAGGAAAAGAGGTTGCTGGGTCTCTGCAAAGCTCTGTCTTCAGGGAGGTCAAAATGGTTCCACAGAAAAGGCATGGTTAATGCTCAGCGTGTCCCCCAGGACTGGAGTGTGGGCAGACAAGAACAGAGACATCACTCTGCCTCTTCTGCAACTGAGAACAGTACAGAGAAATAATTACAGGGCTTTCTCAATGCAAGGCATAACCATAACAAGCCAAGAATGGAACCACATTGTCTCAGTTCCCCCTACTCTATCCAACAGTCAAAATTAAAATCTCCCTTGAATCACTGCTAGTCACTGCAGGGCTCAGGGACAATTATTACAAGACAGATTCTTCTAGTAGGAATTATGTCACTTAGCATCTCACTTGTAGCCCAACCTACTCAGTTGAATTTCATCCCTCTTCTCTCTTCTCTTTTCAATGTAGACAAGCCAGGACATGGACAATCTTCAAGCAAAAAAATTAAGAACTGGGAGTATCAGGGTGGAGTATATTACAAGTGTGTTAAAGTTTTGAATGAAATTTTCCATAACAAGACTAATGCAAATAATGATGGCGGCGATAACTGCCCTCCTATACTGTGCCTGACTGTGCTCAGTGCTTTACAGAGACCACCTTACTCAGTCTCAGCACACACACAGGCAGATCCTGGGTATGTGTGAAGCTTATACAATGTGCCAAGGCCCTTCCTAAGAAAAAGAAACTTTTGGATACAGGTAGGTAGAGGGCCTTGGAAGGGCCTGTCCAAGTGAGGGACCCAAAGCTTAAGCTTTGTAAGCTTTGCGATAAAGGCACCACTGAGACAAAGATAGCTCACATCCTCGTTTCTCCGAGTAATGAAACTGAGGCTCAGAGCAGTTAAGTAACTTGGCCAAAGTCAAAAAGCTTGGAAATGTCAGGGCTAGGATTTGAACATAGGGTGTCTGACTTCAAATCTCGTGTATTTTTTCTTTGCTTATGTGGCCTCTAACAGAAATAAAACTGTTATCATTTACAAAGCACTAACTCTATCCCATGAAAAGTAAGTCCATTTTCTCTACTCTTATAATCCCTTTATTTACATGGGTTGTTATTATCCGCATTTGCAGATGGGGAAATCTAGAATTAAGAAAGGTTAAGCACTAGCCTACGGTTACCTGGCTAGCACATGGTGGAGCCAGGATTCATGCCCACGGGTTGACATGCGGTCCTTACTCTTTCCCACTATCCTACAGGTGAGAGAGCAGAACGGTAATGATAGTAATGTATGACTTCTGGTTGACTCACAATATTCCCACACCTGTTCACTGAAACTAGCCCTGTAAGTTTCACACACCACATTATTCCTTATTGTGGTTAGGCAATTCTGAAAGTCTACTTCCCCTGTACTATAATGTATTAGGGATCAGAGTCCATTCGTCATGGAAAAAACCATCTTGAAAAGCCAATCATCAAATGTCAACAAAACTCAAGCCCCAAGCTGCCTTACAACCACTGTCCCTGCCCCCCTGCCCTGCCCCTCATGAAATGTAGACCCACAGAGCATCTGAAGGCTGGTAATATCTGAGGCACTGGGGAGATCACTCATCTCACAGGGCTCTCCTGAAACAGCCTTTCAAAGCCACACAAGAAAATCCAATTGTCTATAACTGGATTGCTTAAGTCTAGTCACTCAAGTAAGAGGCTACATCCTTAAACAATCTTGCCATGGATGTGCAGGTGTATGGGAGTGGAGAGATTCAGTTTAGTTTTTTTTTTCCCCCTTGAATATGGGTGTTCAGGGAAAACATGGCCTCTGAGAAGCTTAGACTGGGGCCTCGTCTCCTCTTGGCAACGTGAACTTTTAAAAAATTCAACTATACTTTGCCATGACATTTTTTTTAAAAAGCTGCCTTTAACTGTCAGATTTCAAGTCATTGATGGCTTTTAAAAATCTCTTTTAAAAGGTGTATGTCTGTTGCCACCTGGAGCGAGACAACTTTGCTAACTGGAAGTGCAGTGATCAAACTGGACCAGGCCTGGGTGTTTTTATCTGGCCCATAGCAACTGTAAACCATGGCTTTCTTGTTAGCATGGGATTGTGGGTGCTAACAAGACAGGCTGCTCCAATCATCTTTTTTTAAGGAAAAAGTGATCTCAGTAACTCTCCCTTGTTCCCCCTTCCATACAGATTGCTGGATGTGGGTGAAAGGGCAGAAGAAATGACCATCACTGCAGTCATAGGATAGAGAAGTCTTTTGAAATGACCAGTTCTCCAGCTCTCTTACCTAGGGGGAAGACACAGGCTCAGATTATTTTAAGAATCTAAATGCATCTTTGCCTGGAATTTATGGCTTTTTGAGAAGAGCAAGAATCCACTGTGAGACAAAGCAATGCAGACTATTGGTGCAAGATACCAAGCTAAGTCAGCCAGTAAGCACAGACTCTGATGGCCTGAAATGTCACCCAGCCCAGAGGCCTGGCCCTAGCTACCGACTGCGCGCTGCTCAGCCCAGAAGGCAAGAACACGATTGACCACACACCACTTCAAAGGCCTCAGCAAGCAGCTAACAACCTGCGGCTGTGATGTCTTTCATTTAGTTTTGTTTCCTCACGAAGTGGAAGGGAAATGAGTTTGAGTCCAACAGAGACGGGGACGTAGCGGGGATGCAGAGGGAGTATGACAGAATATAAGTGAAAGCCTTAAAAATATCTAGATCTGTAGTCTCTTCTATTACTATAAAGGGTACACAGTCATTCTCATTCCTCTCCATTCTTCTTTAACCCTTACCAACCAACCCCAAGAAGACAAGGAAGAAAGGAAGGCTGTAGTCCGGAGGGTTCGCCAGGGTCCAGATCCTCCCTGCACAAGGTTCAGCAGTCGGGGTTGGCGGGGGGCGAGGGGGTTGTAAGTGTCTCCCCAACAACCCGCGAGCGCGCGTGCACACACACAAACACACACAGCCCGCCACGCCTCACCTTCTCGATCGTCTGGTCCACGGCCTTCTGGAAGACTCTGGCCACCAGCAGCGTGACGCTGGTCACCAGCAGGAGCAGGGACAGCGTCCCCACCGCGTAGAAGCAGCACCTGCCCATTCTGCGCGCGGCTCACGGGCCTGGCCGGCCACGGGACGGGAAGGAAGGAGGGAGGAGCGGCCGCCGCAGTAGCGGCCGGTAGACCGGGGACCGTCGGACGCCCGCGGCCCGGCCGGTGCGCGAGGCTCCCGGCTCCGCGGCTGGGCGAGCGCAGCCGCCCTGCACCCGGCCGGCAGGCGGGGAGTGGAAGGGCCCGCTTTGGTTTCGCTTTCCCGGGCCGGGGCAGCCGCGGCGCCTGACGCAGCTCGCGAGGGAGAGGGAGCGCGCAGGGCGGGGATGCTGGCCGGCCGGGCTCGCCGCAGCCCCGGGAGACGACAGGCCGCAACTGCGCGGGGAAGCGGGCGGGGCGGAGGCTGAGCCCGCAGTCATGTGCCCAGCGTCGGCCGCCGCGATTCGGCCCGCGCGACCCGCGGCCAGGCCGGGCGGCCCCCAGCGCCCGCGGCTCCCTGACCCCGGCCACGCCTCCGCCCCCTCGCCGCGGGCCCCGCGGTCACCCTGGAAAATCGCCCGGCTTCCTCGGCTTGTTCCACCCCCTCCTCAGATACGAGCTGCAGGCCTACCGAGTGCCAAGCGCGGGGGATTCAGGATGGATGCGACATTGCCCCGGCTCTAGATGAGCTCATGTTCGCGGGGACACTGTTAGAGCGATTAAGGCACCGTGTAACCAGTGCGTTTACGAAATGCGTGCTCAGATCTGTGCAAGCACCTCTGCCCGGGGGACCGAGGACCCCACAGTTGAACTGGGTCTTGGAGGATGTGTAAGGGTTTGTCACGTGAAGGATGTGTACAAGCGAGAAGAAAGAGCTGTGTTAAGACATTGTGGGAGAAAGAGCAAAATTGTAGGGAAAAAGAAGTAAGTACCTTTTTACTCTAGGCTCAGCTGTGTACAGTGTGGGGTGGGAGGTGTGGAGGACCCTTGGAATCAGACCTTAAAGAGCTCTTGTGTCCCGTAGGAGAGTTGGGACTTTATTCTGCCTCAGTGGGCAAGAGGCTTCAAGCAGTTAAGGAACCTGCTTTGCGCACCAGTATGTGCCAGGCAGCCAGGCCAAAGTCTGCACTCAGCAGGAGCTCAATAAATGCTGAATGAACGTCAACTGTATACCAGGCCTTGGCTAGGTGCTTATACACACCTATTTCATACCCACAGCAGCCTTGTGAGGAGATGGCTGTTCATCTCAGTCCCCCCACAGCAGTGCCAGACAGGAGCACCATGTAAGAGACTTATAAGGGAACGCGGACAGGGAGCTGCACCTGGGATACAGGTGTGACTTTTGTGAAGGAGAGAGGCAAGAAAGGTTGAGTGGAAGGAAGCATCTTATAGGACAGTGTAGCTCTAAGACAGTTCAGCAAGGCCACGAGGGGCCCTCAAGTGTAACTGGCGTGTCCCAGGAGTCCAGCATCCCTCAGAAATAGGCTTCTTGTACTTAGGCACGGACTGGAAACAGCCCCAGGAAACTGACCTCCATACCAAGCTGTGGATGAGAATCTGAGGCTAGATTTTAGGGTTCAGCAGCTGAGGGCTGTTGGTCAGTTAGGCTCTGCACTGGAAGATCAGAGAAGTACATTTTCTTGGCCACTATGGTAGTACAATTCCCATTTTACACACAAGGAAACCATGGCTCTGAGAAGTAATAAGTAACCTAACACGCTCAAACAGTTGCTGAGTGGTGGATCCTGCCTGGACCAGAATGCTGGCCTGGTGGCTTCCAAAGCCCTCACTGTTTCTACTCTTTGCATTACTGCCTCCTGGCCGCCATCACTGAAAATCTGGGAACAGGGAGTTCAGCTGGGAGATCCTGCTGAGGATTTGGTGAGATGTTGGGGTGCATTAAAACTGGTGGCAAATTCTTTGACACTCCTTCTATTGAGAGGTGGGATCTATACCATTTCCCTCGAACTTGGGCTGGATTTAGAAATCACTAAATCACCATATCCTGGAACTTCTGTAGATAGATCATAAACATCTTGCAGCTTCTGCCTGGGTCTCTGGAAATTACTGCTCTTGGAACCCTGAGCCACCACTATGCCCAGATACCCTGAGGCCCTATGCTGGAGAGAACAAAGGAGAGACCACGGGAGATGCCCTGCCAGCCCTGTGCTGTCCCAGCCATTGGAGTCATGGGGCCCAGACACATGGAGCAGAGTGGTCCCTCCCTTGCCCTGTCTGAAATGCAAAATAAAGGACTGTTGTTGTCTTAAGCCACTACGTGTTGGCGTGTTACTCAGTTTTAGATAACCAGAACAGATTGTGAGGGCAGGACAGAGCCTGGGACTTTGACAGTGACAGTGGCTGCCCATTCCCAGCTCTACTGATCTGTAGCTACCAAAGGTCTTCTAGCAGCAGGCCTAGAGTACCAGGCCTGGGTGGGGTCTGAAAGTATTTAACTCTTCCATGCCTCAGGGCCACAGTGCCCGGGTGGTCCCCAGTCCTCATGGCACCCCCAATTCTGTCACGACTATGGTCTTTTCTGCTCCCATCTCTGCTTTAGATTCCAGCTCTCTACCCAAGTTCTGTCCTGTGGTCCAGTTTGCTTCAGGGGCTGTGTTAGCCCAGGAACCCTCACTTGTCCCCTTCCTAGGCATTGGCTAGGGTCCTCTGCAGCCTACGTGTGTCTTCTCCTTCACTGACTGAAAAAAAAAGATTTGGTAACCTGCATGCTAGAATATTTGGCACCCAGTGGTTCATGCTCACATTGAACTCCCCTCCCCCATCTCCTGACAAAGACCAGATTTTCTGTTTGTTGGCTCCATTCTGGAGAGCAAACTCCATAGTTACTCACCCACTCCAGCCCTGGGCCACCAATCCCATGCACTGTTCCTTCTCATTGTTCATTGAGGTCCCTTCTTGCCTCTTGTCTGGGCCACTAGGGGAGTAACAGACTGTGGGGATGAAAAGATGGACCCGTATTTGATAAACACATCTCAGTGTTGGGGGAATGTCCTAACAAGGGTTTCTAACTCTGCTGCCCTAAATTTACCTTCCCTTTGAGGCTCTCTCCCTGATGCAACAGCATCCGTTGTTTCCACCATGTCAGGCGGTTGGTAAGCCGCTTTCCCTTTAAAACTCTGGTCCAAACTGGACAAAAACCTCTTTCTTGGTTCCTCTTAGCACAGCTGACCAGACTAGCATTTTAAAACCATACAAAACACTAAGAGAGAACAAAAAGGATCTAAATTACAGAAAATATAAACAGCTTAAAAAAAAAAAAAAACAAAAACCTCATGTTCCCAAAACAGCGATCTGTGATCCCACAGCAATTTCTTTCTAATCATAAAGTGCTGGCGACTTTTTAGCACCTGTCCTGGCTGGCTTTCTGCTCAGTTTCAGCTTCTTCATCCCATGGCAGCTACTGACAGGGACTTAGCCCAAAGCCCCGAGAATTCTCACACAAGCTTCCAAAGCCCCTTGGGACCCCCTCCTCCTATCTGTCCTGTAGGACGTGTTGCCTCCTCTGCACACTGGCATTATTACGTCCTCTCTTTGTGCTGTTGACTCATCTCCCCCGACAGATGCGCCTCCATCTCTACATACAGGGAGTGGCTGCTGCGTGGCCATACAGTGGATATATTATTACTCAGCCTTAAAAAAGAAGGAAATCCTGACGTTTGAGACAACATGGCTGGACCTGGAGGGCATTCTGCTAAGGGAAACATGCCAGTCACAGAAGGACAAATACTACATGATACCACTTATGTGAAGAATCTAAAACTGTCAAACTTATAGAAGAAGAAAGTCGAATGGTGGTTACCAAGAGCTGAGGAGGGGGGAAACGGAGTCGTCTTAGTCAAAGCGTACAAAGTGTCAGTCATGCAAGATGAGTAAGTCCTAGAGGTTTACTGTCCAGTAGAGAGCCTATAGTTAACAATACTGTATTGGATACTTAGAAATTTGCTAACAGAGTAGATCTTATGTTAAGTATTCTTATCTCACACACACAAAATAATAATAAAGAGGGATGTTTATGGCACTGATCATGGTGATGGTGGGTATACACTTATCTCCAAACTTACCAACTTGTGTACATTAAATATGTGCAGCTTTTTATATGTGCATCATACCTCAATAAGTGCTTTTGAAAAAAGGAATGAGGGTCCCAGTCAAATATAATGCCTGAGTTTTATATAGAACTTAAGGAGGCTGAGCAGGCCCAATCCTCTGAAATAAAATCTTAAAATTTGATGGTACAAAATAATTACTTCTTAAATTGAGTTCCAGTCCTTCCAAACAGCATCCAGTTCCTGGGCCTCAGGGGATGTCTCTCTGATCATCTCTGTA
Organism: Camelus ferus; assembly: GCF_009834535.1. Lineage (NCBI taxonomy): Eukaryota > Metazoa > Chordata > Mammalia > Artiodactyla > Camelidae > Camelus > Camelus ferus. The sequence goes on along the minus strand of NC_045697.1, from coordinate 49,121,143 downwards.
ATTTTCCCCTTTCCCCCTGTCCCACCGCCCCCCAGCTCTGTCCTGAAGGGACCCCTCGGGTCCTGTGTAATCACCAGATTTTCTACGGGGTTGACAGCATAAACCAACCCATTCTTTCCTTGCTAATGGTGAACACCTCTCCAATTCTCTATTCACTCTGTCATCCAAAGTTAAATATTACCTGCTATCATGACTATAAAAATGCCAGGTGTAGCTAAAGCCCTTGCTAAGAAATGATGTGTCCTGTGAATGGGCCATAATTTCTGTAATAAAGAAGAGACAATGACAACAGAAGCCTAGATAGTTATTGTTGATAATATAACTACTCTGATTAATGACCTTACCAATATTTGTTCCCATCTTCTAGACATTTCCCAAATTTATTTTAACTAAGAGCTTTATTAAAATTGCCCCAAAAGAACACTGTAAAAACAGTTTGTTTTGTTTACCATCTATGGTAAAACAAAATATTAGAAGAAAAAGGAAAGCTTTTCTCTGGATCTTGAGAAAAAAAGTAAAATCTTGGATACCAACAGTACCAGATATGGTGGACATATGAGAGTGAGATGGAGAGCTTTGCCAGACCCTAGAAAGTAGTGCAGTGGTACACAGTGGAGCTGGTTAAGAATTTTGCTAAAGGTTTCTATTAAGAACCTTTGCATGTGGGTGAAATTTAGGAAGAGAGAGGGCGGGAAGGACGCACGGAAAGAAGGAGAGATTGATTTGGGGAAAGGAGTTCTGTTTTTAAAGCCTCAAATCTGTTTACACTTTGTTTAGCAACAGCTAGCAGCTTTAGCAGTCTTCATTTTCTATAGTCACCTTACCTCATATCTTCTTAGGGATCTATCTGCCTTCTGTCCCTGTTGGTAAAAACTTCTGACGTGCTTATGAGAGGTCGGATGAAATGGGTGTGGGCCATTCTACCAAAAAAGGCATTATGTACCGGACAGCAGTTTAGGGCTCTCTGAATTGGATTTTATTTTCTTAGATACTGAGGACTTTTTCCTGAGTGGGTAAGTTTTTGGTGTGAAGACAAAAAACACACTGGAAAATTAAAGAAATCATCTTATTCAGGCTACTGCTATGGGAAAAATGTTCATTAAGGAGGAATGAATGTCTTAAAGGAAGATAGTCTGGAGTTTTATAGAGGCATGTAATCAAGAGAGTCCTGAGTTAGGATGACGACAGGTCTTATTTCCCATAGGCGGGGCGGTCCTTTTAGCTGGAATGCAAAAAGGCCACGAGGTATCTCAATTGTTTTTGGGAGCACAGGGCTCAGATAAAGTTCAACATTGTCAGTGGACACGAAAGCCCATTTGTGTTTGAATCCTACTTCCATCATTTTGTAGCTGTGTGACCTTAGGCAAATTACTTAACCTCTCTGTGTGTCAGACTCTTCATCTATAAGATGGGAATAATATGTAGTACTTACCTGATGGAGATGTTTTAAGGATTAAATGAGATGAAGCAAAAAAAGTGCCTGGCACTATATATGAGTTCAATAAGTATTATTAACATTCTTAAGTATTCTGTATAGGACAGAAATTAGATTTACAAAGATGGACAAAACTTGCTGGTGCACTCATGTGAAACTTTACAGAAGGCCAGAAGCTTTATTCAGATAAGACAGATTGGTTTCATGCCTCCCTAAAAAGTTGACACATAGAAATGCTGAATATATACACAACAAAATAACTCAGAAAACTTTTTTAAATGCTAAATTATAAAGACAATTAAACAATAGTTAAAATCTTTATGTGTGTAAACAGTTTTCTTTTATATATAGTGGACCAGTGGAATTTGTTTAAATGAATAGTTTGAAATGATGCCCCTTCTTTATGTCTTTTTGGAGAATGTTAGTCTTTCTTTAAAATTGTCTTGTGGCTGATTCAAATAGTATAATTAAATTAAGATAAATTTCATTTTAGGGAAATAGTTTATTAAATATAATTTCAAGCTATCTCTCCTTAATAAACTCAAGGTGGGCTTTGAGGAGGGAAGCCTCTATTGTTTGTCAGGAACACTGGTCGGCACTTGAAATATTTTCCTCCTTTTCAGTAATCCTGTGAGGTAGGGGTTATATGCCCATTTTACATCTGAAAAAATACTAGATGGGAGGAAGCTATAGCTCAGTGGCAGAGTGCATGTTTATCATGCATGAGGTCCTGGGTTCAATCCCCAGTACCTCCATTAAAATAAATAAGTAAATAATAAATCTAATTATCTCCCCACCCAAACAAACAACAACAAAAACTAGAAGAACCTCAGAGAGATTGAATAACTTGCCCAAGATCAAGAAGCTAGTAACTAGGGGTTCGGATTCCCAGTTAAGGGCTCAAGAGACTGTCAGCCTGCTGAGGGAAAGGAAAGTGGTTTTCTTATTACCACCTCATTACCATGTCCTCCTCTCTTACAGAGCTGGCATGGGGGTCTCCAGAGGCACAGATCACTGAAATTCATTGACTAGTTTTATTTGGAGGCCCATTAGAAATCCTCTGAATTACAGCTCTAATATTTACTGCAACCTTAACTATACAGTTCTAGGCACTTTACATATGATAACTCATTTAAACTTCACAAAATCCAATGAGGTAAGTACCAGCATTATTCTCATTTACAGATGAGGACACTGAGAGTTCAGATAACTTTTCCGAGATTGTACGGCTAGTAAGTAGTAAAGCCAGGGTTCAAATCTAGGCAGTCTGGCACCAGCGGTCACACTCTTACCACTGTTCTGTAAGCTCTGACACCAAAACAAAATGGAATAATCAGTTTGAATTTTGCATATGTGTGAAGTGGTTTGGAGAGATTAAAAAACATTTTAATTACTGTCCCAAACCAACAGAAGCCTGTCAGGCTGGCTATTCAGGTTAAGTCACTCTCTAGTTAGCACAAGAATTTTCCAGGAAAATAATGAAAACAAACAGACATTAGATGATTCACCCCAGTAGAAGCCCAATTATCTATGTTCCTGCATTTCAGAAGTAATCTAGATGTCTTGTGACCTTGACCAAGTCTGGAACTTTTCCATATTATCTTTATTTCACGTAATGAGATGATCAAAGGTGGTATGTGATAACACAGGTTAGAAACTGCTATAGTCTGGTAGAGTCCACATTTAGGGAAAAGTTGGCTTGACTTGGTACAAAGAACAGTGAGTATATGTATGACTCAGGATTAATTTAATCCTTTACATTTAGTCAGTCTGTCCCAGTCCTGTTCCATATATTGTCAGTATCATGGAAAATAAAGTCCAGAGATTCTAAGGACAAACCCAGGAGTCTGGGCCCATGGATGAGTTTGGTGTGTGTCCTCCAAGTCCACAGAGACTGAATACAAATTCAACCAACATTTTTAGAGCCCCTTGTAAGCCACTATGCTAGGAGCTAGGAAGAACAGTAAATGGTTTACAGCCTCCAGAAGCTCAAATTCAATGGTAAAGTCAACCATCCCAAATATTTTTGGTGAATAAAAGAATTAATCATAAATTATCATGAGGTAAGCAACAAAGATTTACTATATAACACAGGGAATTATATGCAATATCTTGTAAGAACCTATAATGGAAAATAATCTGAAATATATACCTGGATCACTTGGATGTACAGTTTAAACTAACACAAAATTGTAAATCAACTATACTTCAATAAAAAATTATAGTGATAAATACCATTGAGGGCATGAGAAAAGTCTTCCCTTCCTCAAGCCATTGAATTTGCATTGAGAACTGGACCACTCTGAACCAGACCCCTAGGGAGTGCCATGCACTGATTGACTCAGGCTGGGTTATTGTCCATACCTGAACCAATCATGAGTAGAATTCGATTATAGTGGTTTCTACCAGAGTCAATCATTATAGCTGCATGCAGTCATTCTCCCCAAATGAGTGACTACTACATAATGGGGAAATGGTAAGGTAATTATTGAAGCATCTATAATGCCCACTAAAAATGCTAAATGCTTGATACTTAGAAGGGTGCTCTATTGGAGGTAAAAGAAAGGGAAGGAAAGATTTCATCTCTGGAAAGGTGTGTGGTTAGCGTCGAGACTTCAAAGATAGTAGTGAAGACTAACTATTAAGCGATTTTTAGGTGAATGGTACAACATGAACAACATTCAGAAAGAAAGAGCATGGAAGGGAAAAACAGAAAGTAGAATAATACAATTAGAGAGGAGAATGAGTGGGAAGTAAGGGAACTGTGTGAGCAGGCCAGCCTTGGGAGGTTCTGAATGTCAGTCCGAGGAGCCTGAATGTATTCTCTATCTAACGGGGAGCTGTGCAAGGTTTTAAGGAAGGTTATGGCATTATTAGTCTCTGCTCGCCAAGATTCTAAAGATTCTTTTGCATCAGGGTTGACCCAGGTCAGGCTGAATGTTTCCAGGTCACCCTGGGTTAGGCTGGTGTTTCCAAGTCTGACTCAAGCTTCAGGGACTAGGAACAGAGTTTCCTCTGCCTGTCTGATTTTGATCTAACTTGGGGAACCTGTTTCTACCATTCTACAAATATAAGTGTTATCTTTCCAAGACAGTTGGACACTGCCCTGTGGGCTTTCTGGGGGGTCCTGCCAGGGCCCCTGGGGAGTCTGACTCCTCAATCCACACTTACTTTTAACATAGCCACCAGCAGAAGGCAGTGTTCCTAGCTCAGCCTGTCAATCCCCAAGAATTCAGCAGGTAAAGGCAACTGCGATGCCACAAGCAGATGTAAAAGAGGTAATTCAGGTAGGGGAGGGAGGGAAGAGCTTAGTGGTAGAGTGGGTGCTTAGCATGCCTGAGGTCCTGGGTTCAATCCCCAGTACCGCCATTAAAATAAATAAGTGAGTAAACCTAATTACCTCCCCCTCAGAAAAAAAGAGACAATTCGAATGAATTAATTGTACTGCTTGGGGCTAGATTCCCAAGGAAACCTAGGAGGAATGCGATGGGAAGGATAAAAGGAAGGTGTTTACCCACGTCAGGGGTAGAAATAATCTTTTATGATATAATTTTGACTCCAGGTGTATTCCAGTAGTAATAAAAGCACATTAAATATTCACCCGGCCAGATGCAATCTGTTCAAGTCCCGTGAAATCCTTTATGGAGGTTACACTCTTTATCTTGATTTTCAGGGAAACTCTCATCTGAAAAAGCTCCAGGGCTAACAACGCTCTGCTCCTGTCAGAAGGGAAAAAAGGGCAACCTCCTATTCCCTGGAGCAAACAGGCCAAGAATAACTGAAATGGAGGAAGTGCGAGACTTCAAGCTTGTGCTGCTAACAAATCTTTTCTATGCTTATAACAGAGGAAGGGGTGCAACCAACCTGGGGCTAAACCCAGGGAATGCTTTTGAGTCAGAACTCCTTGAATGCTTTCTTGGTGATAGGCACTTGGCTAAATACTTCATACTTGATTGGCCAGTATGGTAGCCACCAGCCACATGTGGCCACTAAGCACCTGAAATGTGGCTAGTCCAAACCAAGATGTGCTTAAATTTTGAAGACTTAGTATGAAAAAAAGAATATAAAATACCTCATTAATATTTTTACATCGATTGCATGTTAAAATAATATTTTCGATATATTGGATTGAATGATATGTTATTAAAGGTAATTTTATTCTTTTTACTTCCTAAAATGACTACTAGAAAATTTAAAATTGCATAAATGGCTCACATTTGCAGTTTGCATGGTATTTCTATTGGAGAGTACAGCTTCAGATAATCTCCATTCTGCATCCCTATAACAACCGTATAACATACTGTTATTAGGTCTGTTTATTGAAGAAGAAACTGCTTATGTGTAGAGACTGCAAGGGACTTGCCCATCATTAGTAAGTGGTGGGGCTGTGATTCAAATCCAGGTTGGTCTCAACCACTATATTATATTGCCTCTTCAGCTTGCTTTATGAGTCAACATTTAAGTGTAGAACTCCCAGTAGGATGTGGTTCCCCCACTAATTGCCTGCATGAACTTGAGTGATTATCTTAATCTTTTCATGTCATTAGACATGACCTAATAAATCTAATAAGTCAATAATGAATCTTGTTTTATTTGAACCACTTCTTTGCCTTCACAATCTATGGAAACAAAGATTCAGTTCAACTTAATAAATATCTCTTTAATATCATGTACAAATTGAAAAAGCCCAAATAAACACCATCAAATATGTTAATTCCTGAAAGGGAGTTAATTATGTTTGGAGTAACACCACAATGAATGAACAAAACACATTTAGCTTTTCCAGTGGTAAAAAGAGAAGAGCAATGCTCACTTTAAGTTTAATGAATTACAGATACAACATGGTTTTGAATTGATATTGACTATATTGCAGGTTCTACATATGATCCTTTTTTAAGTATTCTTACAACCTCTTACACAAAGAATCTTCCAGAACTTGAATGATTTTGGACCAAGGAAATCATACCAACTCTAAACATAAAAATCAAGGAAAAGGAAAGTCTAGTGTGATGGTGAAGTATTTAACTTCTATTATTGTCATATTTTGATTTAATTACTCTGGTGAGAATTCAAGTCCTCCGTAACACACTCCAAATGCTTCTTGCTTCTAGTCTTTTAGTGCATATATTGATCATAACCTGAGCTCCACTTGAAAAAGCAGCCCACCCTTCAAGGCCACAGTTGACCCTTAAAAGCATGAAGGAGTAATCCTTGGTATCACTTATATTCAGTGGTGAGACTCCAAGTCATAATCTCTGCTCGTGCTTGAGTGCAACTGACAAGAATATCAGACCTAGAATCCCCTGCAAATGAGGCTCATGTAAATTTGCCACAGAATTTCGACAGCACCCCTGCTTTCTCCAGTACTGGTCACTCGGTTTGGCCCTTGCCTCACCATCTGTCCCATGTTGTTCTTATTATTGCATCTAACTTGGCTTTGGAGCAGATGTTGTTTCAGCATTCCACAAGCCACAATGTGTTCTTGGAAATTATGTCTCAGTGACACCTAGTAACTATTTTCTGGCAATGTTTTTTTCTTTCAACTTCAGGTACAGCACGCTGATTAAATCTTATTCTTTAATTCATGGTGCTCCATTAGCAGTTGGGTGTGTAAGGCCCTCTCTTAGTCATTCATTCATATACTCCTTTTCTTCTCCATTTTCCACTTTTATTCCTCTGTCCTCCCTATTAGCAATCATTCTTAAGTGTATGAAGTAAGTATATCCTTCTCTCTGTATGAGTTCTGTAAAATGTATATTTTTGTTTTGTGTGGAGGCATTTTTAATATACATAAATCATGTTGTAGTAAAAATCTCATTCTTTCTTTCTTCACCTAGTGCTACATTTTTTAAAAAGTCTGAACCATGTTGTCAAGTAAAATCTAGACTGCTGTGTCTAACTGATGCCTACTTGTCCATCCATTTCATCCATCCACACCACAGAAATGGACAAGCACTCTGCCCTCAACTCACCGATACTGCTAACAATGCTGTGATGAACATCCTCATACATCTTCCCTTATGGGTGGGAATCCCTCTGGATTCCTACATCACACCCCTGAGCAGAAATGCTGGGGTAGAAGTAACATATACATCAGTCTGGGTCCTACTAGGATAACAGAAGTCACTCTGAGCATGTAAAACCAAGGGACTTTAATGCAAAGAACAGATTACAGAGGTGATGGAAGTGCTAAGAGCCAAACAAGGGATACAAGGTATCCGAAAGGTTAGCAATAGCAGGAATGCGCCCAGCACATCCAAACTGCAGGAATTACTTGTCATAGAAGCCTGGGTCTGATGGGAGCTGGAGCCATGTCAGGGTACCTGGGGGAAGCTGGAAGAAAAGGAAGAAATATAAGTACCCCCTGGAGACAGGGGAAAAGAGAAAAACACCCTGACTTTTCCTTCCCCTACCCCCAGTCTCCTTTCAGTAAGTTCTGCTAGTTAAACTACCCCAAATGCAGCCTGCAGGTGCCAAGGCAGAGCAGGGACAGGTGAGGAATAAATCAGAGAGCAGACGGTTGTAACACACTGAATAGTTGATTTGACTGAGTCCTGCTAGATTGCTCTCCATATTAACCTGCACCAGCTACATCCTACCAGCAGTATATCCCCACATTCCATCTACTCTTTACTGTCCACCACTCCAAAAAGTAGCAGTAGAGATCTCTTCCATCTTCCTTTGAATGTGCCTAGCTTATTGCAAATGCCTCGGGTATCTCTCAAATCTAGCAGCCTGCTGGAGCTCGAGGACCCAATCATCCATCAGGCCATAACCTCTTGAGGGCAGCAACCTCTTCAGTTTTATTTGTAAGCCCCTACTTGTCATTTTGCTCCATGGTACTGACCAAGTGATAAATACACTGACTTGCTGATTACTAGTGTCATGCCTTACCCTTTATTGTTATTATTTGGCTTTCATAGATGGCAGTTTTCAAGAAGCCACTTGTGGCACTGTGGAGAGAAGTCTCTAGGGAGAGTCTGTGGGTGAGGGAGAGAGTTGACACTCAGCCAACAAGCACAGTTTAAGACCATAATGGTTGTCAAAACACTGTGTTGGCTGGTAAATAGGCTCTCCTCTGAGCAATGCCGAGTGACCACTGTGCCCTGACTGCCTCAGCCACCTCCTTGGACCCAACCCTCCTGCCAAGATCAGCAGCTAAAGAGGTGATCCCAGCAATGGCCAGGGGACTCCAGAACCCTGCTGCTGCAATCTGGCTGGCCAGTCTCCGGATCGGTTCTTGCATATGTCATACTGGCTGTTAAATATTTTAAATATCCTTCCCCTGGAGGAGTATCACAAAAGACATATACGGGGAAGTCTGCAGACTTTTGGGTGTCCTATGACTCCCAGAAGCCACATTTCTATGTGTGATGATGGCAGACAGAATTCTCCAGGATTACTTTCCTGATAGAAAATGTTCCATATGTTTCTTGTTTTTCTATTCACGTATAGCATACACAGCAAAGTGCGCAAATCTGAAGTGTACAGCTCACTGAATTTTTATATGTGTGCACCCCCATATCCACCACTGAGATCAAGATATAGGACATTGCCAGCATCCCAGCTGGCTCCATTCTGCCTCTTTGCCATCAATTACCTTAAATAACCACAGTTTTGCCTGTTTCAAAACTTCATGTAAATGGAAGCATTAAGTCCATACTCTTTTCAGTCTGTCTTTCTTTTGTTCAACATGAACAGTATTCTTCCTTTGGGGTTTATTTGGCTATTTTTCCAATTTGTTCATTTGGGTTCTTAGCTCATTAATTTGCAAACTTTCTTCTTCTTTCTTTTTTTTTGCATTTTTTAACAATTTAAAAAAATTGTGGCAAAATAAATATGACATAAAATTTGCCATTTTAACCATTCTAAGTGTACAACTCGGTGGCATTAATACATTCACAATGCTCTGCAAGCATCACGACTATCTATTTCCAAAAATTTTCACCAACTCAAACAGAAATTCTCTACTCAGTAAGGAGTAACTCCCTATTCTTCCTCCCACTAGTCCCTAGTAACCTCTAACTTACTTCCTGTCCTAACGAATTTGCTTATTCTAGACATTTCATATAAGTAGAGTCATACAATATCTGTCCTTTTGCATTTGGCTCTTTTCATTTAACATAATATTTTCAATTCATGCATGTTGTAGCATGTATGAGAACTTCATTTCTTTTATGGTTAAGCAGTATTCCATTGTGTGTATAAATCACATTTTGTTTATCCATTTATTTGCTGATGGAAATCTGAGATGTTTCTGCCTCTTGGTTATTGTGAATAATGCTGCTGTGAATATTCTGTACAAATATCTAAGTCCCTGTTTTCCAGTTCTGAGGGTTTTATACCAAGACTGGAGTTGCTGAGTCATAGGGTAAGCCTATGTTTAGCTTTTTGAGGAACTGCCAAACTGTTTTTCACAGCAGCTGCACCATTTTACATTCCACCAACAATGCACAAGGGTTCCAATTTCTCCACATCATTTCCAACCTTTGTAATTTTTTGTATTTATTTGTTTGTTTCTTTTTATAACCATCCTAGTTGGTGTGAAGTAGTATCTTATTGTGGTTTTGATTTGCATCTCACTAATGACTAATGATGTTGAGCATCTTTTAACATGTTGATTGGCCACTTGTATATCTTTTTTGGAGGAGTATCTATTCAAGTCCTTCATCTGTTTTTTAACTGGACTGTTTGTTTTTTTGTTGTTAAGTGATAGGAATTTTTAAAAATATATTCTGGATACTATACTCTTATCAGATATTTGAGTCACAAATATTTTCTCCCATTCTGTGGATTGTTTTTTCACTCTCTTGATAGTGCCGTTTGATGCACAACACAATGATGGTTTGTGATTTTTATGAAGTCCAGTTAGTCTATTTTTTTTCTTTTTTGCTCCTGCCTTTGATATCATATATAAGAAACCATTGTCAAATCCAAGGTTATGCAAATATGCTCCTATATTTTCTTCTAAGAAAGTTATAGTTTTAGCTCTTAAATTTGTCTTTAATCCATGTTTGAGTTGATTTTTGTATATTCTATAAGTTAGGGGTCCAGCTTCATACTTTTGCATGTGGCTCTCCATTTTTCCCAGTATGATTTAATTTTTTTCCTTTTTCAGTTTTATTAGGTAGAATTATTACAGTTTGACTGCACATACATATTATATTGCATGTAAATACATATATACAGTATACTGCATATTTTTTAGTTTACATATATGTACTAATTATTGTTTCTAAGAATAGATTAGATCTTTAGCTTTTTAAACTTATATAGTTATCAAAGGAATAAAGCCAACTATCAAATAATAATCAACAGAATGCAGTAACCCAATCATAAAGGACAGTCAAATGTGCTTACACATATTCAAGAAATCAAAATAATAGTTCATTTGTGTCCTTACTATTATTGTTACTATTTTTTAGATTCCTCATATAAATGATGTCATATGGCATTTATTCTTTCTCCTTCCCGCCCACTTCACTTAGAATGATAATCTTTAGGTCCATCCATATTGCTGCAAATGGCATTATTTTATTCTTTTTTTATGGCTGGGTAGTGTTACATTGTATATATGTACCACATCTTTATCCAGTCATCTGTTGATGGACATTTCGGTTGTTTCCATGTCTTGGCTATCATAAATTGTGCTGTTATGAACATTGGGGTGCTCCAGTATCATTTATTGAGGAGATAATTCTCTCCTCATTGGTCTTGCCACTCTTGTCAAAAATCAATTGACCATAGATGTGAGAGTTTATTTCTGGGCTCTCAATTCTATTTCATTTGTCTATATAGATGGTTTTGATCATCGTAGCTTTTTGTATGTTTTGAAATAAGGAAATGTGAGTCTTCCAACTTCACTCTTCTTTTTCAAGATTGTTTTGACTATTTTGGGTCCATTGACCCAAAATTCTATATAAATTTTAGGATGAGTTTTTCCATTTCTTCCAAAAACATCACTGGGGCTTTGATAAGGATTGCATTGGATTAGTATATCACTGCGGGTAGTACTGTCTTCTTTATATTAAGTCTTCCAATTCATAAACATGAGATATATTTCCATTTATTTAGGTCTTAATTTTTCTTCATTTTCAGTTTAATAATTTAAGGTGATTTCATTCTAAGTATCACTTTAGCTTTATCCTACAATTTTTGGTATTCCTACATTTATTCTTTAATTTCCACTTTGGTATCTTCCTTATTTGTGTGGTTTTATTTTCAAATAAATGCTTTTAAATATGATTTTATTACTGATATCTAACTTAACTGCAGTCTGATCAGGGTTGTGGGTTAAATGATACTAAGTCAGAGATGTGTTAAAACTTGCTTTATGAACTTGTATATATAATGTTCTATATCCTTCTGAAAAGAATGTGTTTTCTGTGATTGTTGGATGCAAAGTTCCACATACATTCATTAGATCAAGCTTTAAATCCTTTGTCCTCACTGATTTTTTTGGTCTGTTTGATTTATTACTGAGAGTTGTACTAAAGTCTTCCCATTAGGATAGTGTATTAATTTCTCTTTATAGCTCTATCAATTTTCCTTTTTATACTTTAACTTGTGTTATTAGGTGCACACAAGTTTAGAATTGTATATCTCTGTTTACTGTGTATGCATTCTATCATTTTTGCATAATGATACTTTTAATATTTTTATATCTCTAATGATCTTTTTTGTCTTAAAGTTTATTCTGCCTGATATTAATATGGTTATATCAGATTTCTTTTGGTTAATATCTGCCTAATATATATTTCTTTATATTTCTTTAATCAATATATGTATCCTCTTCTTAATTAAATAAAATAATTCAGTATTTTAGATGTCTTTTTTATTAATCTTCACTAATTAGAATTTATTATGATTTTATACAACCTACTTTTTAAAAGAATACCTACAGATTTATAATTTTCCTTGTTCAACATTTCATCTGATATTAATATTCATGTTGGGATCATTTCTCTTTTATCTGAAGTGCAACCTTTAGAATTTTCTTTAGTTATTGTCTTTTGATGATAAATTCTACCAGTTTTTGTCTAAAAATGTTTTTGATCCATATTATTGAAAGATAGTTTTACTAACTATTCAATTCTAAATCAACCGTTGTTCTCACTGAAACCTTGATTATTTAATGTCTTTGTCTTCTTTCACTGGTTTATATGTTAGCTTTTAGTCTGTTCTTTTTGTTCCTTTGTAATTAATCCACCTTTTCTATCTGGCTACTTTTAATGTCAACTATTTGTCTTTTGCATTTATGGTGAAATGTTAAGTGAGATTTTATTCTTATTTATCTTATTCAGGGTCCATTGTTCTTCCTGATATTGGGGATTTGTTTTTTCAATCAAGTCTGGAAAATTCTTAACCATTATCTTTTAAAATATCGCCTCTCAATAGACATTTTCCCAAAGAAGACATATAGATGGCCAACATACTTCTAAGCAGATTTCCATAAGAAGATGGTTGTTCAACATCACTGACTATCAGAAAAATGCAAATCAAATAAGATATCACCTCACACCTGTAAGAATGGCCATCATCAAAAAGACTACAAATGACAAATATTGATTAGGATGTGGAGAAAGAGGCACCCTTGTACACTGTTGGTGAGAATATAAATTGGTGCAGCCACTGTGTGAAACAGAATGGAGGGTCCTCAAAAACCTAAAAATAGAACTACCATATGATCCAGCAACTCCACTCCTTGATATATATCTAAAGAAAACAAAACACTAATTTAAAAAGATACATGCACTCCAATGTTCATAGCAGTATTATCTATAATAGCCAAAATATGGAAGTAGCCTAAGTGTCCATCAACAGATGAATGAATAAAGAAGATTCCACACACACAATGGAATACCACTCAACCATTAAAAAGAATGAAATTGTGCCATTTGTAACAACATGGATGGACCTGGAGGGTATTATGCTTAGTGAAGTAAGTCAGATAGAAAACGACAAATTCTGTATGATATCACTTATATGTGGAGCTTAAAAAAATAAAAAAACTAGTGAATATAACAAAAAAGAAACAAACTCACAGATATGGAGAACAAACTAGTGGTTACCAGTGGGGAGAGGGAAGGCGCATGATAGGGGTAGGGGATTAAGAAGTACAAACTACTGTGTATAAAAATAAGCTACAATGATATATTGTACAGCACAGGGAATAAAGCCAATATTTTATAATAATTTTAAAGTGATATAATCTATAAATTTTTTGAATTGCTATTTTGTACATCTTAATATAATATTGTAAATCAACTATATCTCAATTTAAAAAATAAATAAAAATAAAATATTGCCTCTCTCCAATTCTACCATCTTCTTAAGGAAATCTCCTTAGAACTATGTTAGGTCTTACTCTTTTCCTCCATATCTTCATATCTCTTCTCTTTCATATTTTCTATATGTTTACATTTTTGTAGTGTACTTTGGCATTTATTCAGAACTATTTCTAGTTTACTAATTCTCTCTTGAGCTGGTCTAATCTATTTAACCAGTCCATAGAGGTTTTAATTGCAATGATTATATTTTTCATTTATATCAGCTCTATTTGGTTCTTTTTCACATCTACTTTAAGAAATAGTTTTTATATTTTGCTCATATTTCCAATTTCCTCTATTATTTCCTAAACATACTGTAAATGTTTATTTTATGCATGTAAATATATACATTTATACATAACTAGTCATATTTATTTATATTCTGCATCTAAACATTCGATGCATACAATTTCTAGAGATCTGATTCTTTGTTGTTTCTGTTGTCCCTCAGTCATTGTGCCTTATTTCCTCATGGATTTTGTCATTTTAGTTGGTGAGCTCATGTCCATTGTGAATTTATCTGTAGCAAAAATTCTGTGAGAACTGGGCTGAGTGTATGGTTGTCTAGGCTCACTGCAGTCCAGAAGGGATGATTTATAGCACTTGGTCCAGATGCCAAGGGTCTTTACCAATCCAAGACCGTTTTATAACATCTCAGCTTAAAGTTCTGTTGTTTTTGTTGTTCAAATGCTTTTTTTTTTCCTGGAAAGTATGTGAACTAAGTCTCATTGCAGTAAAGTGTTTCAGAGATAGTAATTAGTCCTTGAGTGGGAAAAATCCAGTAATGTTTGACAACACTGTTATGCATATTTAAGTAATCCTATTTGGAAATAAAATGATCACACTACCTGCCAATAAGGCTAGAAAAAGCAGCTGGAACTCCTCATCCTCACTCTTAAATAACACCTACTCACAGATTACTCTATGCAATGCATTTTACCTTTGTGTTGCAACAGAGAAAGAAGAGGGGAGAGAAGAGAATGAATGAGAGATCCTCTGAATAATGACTGTAATTAAGGTACGGAATGTGGTGAAATAAAAAGAATCTTACTTATTTTCTACCAGATATGAAATCAAAATTACTATATGGAGCAAATATCAACTTATGAGGATGCAAGAATCATGAAAATAGGTGGTTTCTTATTAATCCAGGCAACAAACACTAGAAACTAAGTAACAAGATGACAAAGACAAGTCTGTTTTATTCCCTATTGCATCGCCAGTGCCTAGCATGGCAACCACAGAGTACCTACTGTGTGCCAGGCACAGTACTAGCAGCAAGGTGGACATGACCCTTACCCTCAGTCCTATCGAGAAATCTTCCTTCCTCAAAGTCATAAAAGCCTGAATTTGCAGTCAAACAAACTAATATTAAAGATATTATCAAAGATAATAAAAACAACTAATCGCGCTCTTTATCATGACTATATCCATAGCTTTCTCC
This sequence comes from Camelus ferus, assembly GCF_009834535.1. Lineage (NCBI taxonomy): Eukaryota > Metazoa > Chordata > Mammalia > Artiodactyla > Camelidae > Camelus > Camelus ferus. Next base: position 49,105,935 of record NC_045697.1, on the reverse strand, counting down.
TTTAACTGACTCTTCTACAACAGCTCTGTGAAGTAGTCAGGCAAATATTACCATCCCCAGTTCACAGCTGAGATAATAACAATACTCAACAGTTACTGAGGGATTCTTACTTGCCAGCACTGCATTAAATGCTTTACATTCATTATCTTATTGAATTTCCCAATAACCCTATAGGCAGATACTATTATTTCCCCCATTTTCAGACTAGGAAATAATGAACCTGAAACAAATTTAAGCAACTGTGCCTGGGGGTGAATAATTATGAAGAGGCATAACTGTGATTTATTTAAGGTAGTGGGACTCCAGGGCTTTCCATTGTGCCCAGAAAAGGCAGCTGAACCCCCACAGCAAGTGAAGATGCGGGAACTAGTACCAGCCAAGGCACCTTTACGACAATCCAGATACTTAACAGGTGCCCAAAGGTGAAGCTAATTTATTCCCAGAGACTTCGAAGAGAAGATTCATCTTCAAATGACTACAAAAAGTATCCCACCATGACACACACAATTTAACTGCAATAATTTGGGGAGGGATGTTTTTGCTTCACTTCCTTTAGAAGCAACGCTTCCTATTTCAATCAAGAACACCAGAAGTAGCAAGAGAACTCAGCAAACCCAAAGTACATCCCCATGCAATCCATATTTACGTGGGCATCTGCCTATCAGGGCCAACAAGATGGCAATTTCATGGCTGAGGTGTCGAGGCAAAAGAATCAACACAAGGGCTGGTGAGTGTCGAGGCAAAAGAATCAACACAAGGGCTGGAAGGGACTCTGGAAAGCAGCTGGTGACGAGCTAGACACCACTAAGCAGCGCTCGATTTACAGAGGCGGTGAGGCTCACGGAGTGCCAGGATTTCCAGAAAAAAAATCCGGACTAAAAGGCCTTCCCAACATTAGAAATCAGGCTATTCCTCTCCCTCCCTTTCCACTCTTGCTCTTTCTCCAGCGGCTTTCATCCTTTCTTCAACAACACATTTTTTGAAACAGTAGTGAGCAGAAAAAACAATGAACAAGCCTTTCCAACAGATTAAAACAGAATTAAACCAAGAACCTGATCCTTCGCGCTTCCCCTACCACGATCCACGCCCCGGGCGCTGGTTAGAAGGCTAGGGTGCGCCGCGGTTGCAGGGCGCAGGGGCGCCCAGGGGCCGCGTGTTCTCCGGGATCAGCCAGATTGCGCGGGGGGGGGGGGGGGGGGCGCGCCTGGGCTGCTCCGCGCTCCAGGCGAGTCTGGGCAGAGCACAGCTCCGCGGTCTCCTAGCGACCCGAGGGCGGGGAACACGCACCACCGGGGACCGGGTGGGCAGCCGGGGCACCATGGCTGACCGCGGGCGGCTATTCCCGCCCGCGCCGCGGGCCCGGGTGCCGGTGGCGGTGGACTGCAGGCCCTGGTAAGCGCGCGCCCGGGGGAAGGTGCATCCTGCCCGTGCCGCGTGGGGGCGCCAGCACCCTGTGCTCGCGGGGGTTGGGGGCTGAGGGGTGGTCATGGAGGGCCTGGCGGCCTTTCCTCCTCCGGGTCCCCGCACTTAAATGATCATAATATAAAATAACCAGCTCGCGACCCTCCTCGCTGCCAAGGACAATTTTTTTCTGTTATCCTCACACCCCCCCCCCACCCCCGCCAGGGGATGTAGATTAACATACCTATTCCGGATGGGAAAGTGATGGTCACAGTCCTCTGCGGAGGCTAGTTTAGCCGGCGACCCAGCCTTCTTCGGTTAGACAGCGGGATCCTCCATCCAGTGTGAGGGGTCTGCTGCGCTTGAAGCCTTTGGCCACCTAGTTGGTGACTGTGGCCGAGTCGAGCCCGTGTCTAGGGAGTGCCTGAGTACTGGGGTGGTCTGCTGCCGTTCTGAATGGTTAGTGGCAGCGCCACAGGGAAAGAATTCGAGGCTTTTTGTCTTTGCTGATTCCTTGAGCTATTTATGAGAATGGAATTCGGCTCTCTTGGAGGGAGCACGATATGGTGGTTCAGATTCCAAAGTCTAGATCAGAAAGGCAGGAGTTGATGGCCAGTTCTCCTCTTGTTTGCCTGGTGACTCTAGGCAAGTTAGTTGCGCTTTCTGGGCTCAGTTTTCTTAACTGTAAAATGCGGACAATAAAAGAAATCAGCTTTATAGGATTGTTGTGAACCTTAACCAGCACAGCACATGTAAAGCAGTTACTGCCACGTATATGCACATGCACATATACATGTTAGCAATTGTGAACTCTTTGAAAACCTCCCCACCCCATTTTCAAACTTTTTGTTTTGAAATAAGTATAGATTCACAAGAAAGTGCAGAAATAGTGCAGAGGTCCCATGTACCTTTCCTCCAGTTGCTTCCAGTGGTACCATCTTGCATAAGGATAGCACATTACCAAAGCAGATTTCCTGGCACATATGGAAGACTATAGATTTTACTTGAATTTCACCAGTTTTTACTTGTACGTGTGTGTGTGTTGTGTGTGTGTGTGTGTGTGTGTGTGTGCATGTGCGCGCGTGTAGTTCTGCAAAATACTGTCATATGTATAACATCGAGATATAAAACTGTTTCCTCACCACAAGGGAACCACTTCATGCTACACCTCACCATCACTCATTTTCCTCCCCACAACACTTGGCAACCACTAATTTGTTCTCCATTTCTGTAATTTTGTTCTTTTGAGAATGTTAGATAAATAGAGTAATACAGTATAAAACTTCTTGAGATAGGCTCTTTTTCATTCAGCATAAAGCCCTTGAGAGCCATCCAAGACATTGTGTGCATCAATAGTTCATTTTTACAACTGAGTAGTATTTCATGGTATGGATGTACCACAGTTTGTTTATCTATTCATCTGTTGAAGGACATTCAGGTTGTTTCTAGTTTATTACACATAATGCTACTATTAACATTTGTGTACAGGTTTTTGGGTGAACATAAGTTTGCATTTGTTCAGGATAAATGCCCAGTACTCTTTTGCTATTCTTAAAGATGGCAGTATTGATGTATCATATAGTGACTGTGAAAATAGTCAATGTTTAGAAAAAAATGTTTGAGTTTTATTTTCTAGGTCAAGCAAAATTTTTCATGAACTTAACAGAATGCAGAGAGGTAAGTTTATCAGCTGTGAGAGGCAAAGTGGGGTAGTGGGAAGCCCTCCAGCCAGACTATTGCTTTATTCACTTCTTTGGAACTCAGTTTTCTCACTGCAAAGTGAGGAAGGTGGACTAGATTTCTTTCAGTGTTTCTACCAAATCTAACATTCTATGAGGCTTGAGTTACCTGCCACACTGTCCCCATTTTGAGTTGTATGACTCTGCTTAAGTAAAACTATTGGTTATCAGATTTGATTTTATGAAGTGCTTGGATGTTTGAATTAGTTGTAAATGTGTGGAAAACAGACTTTGTAAAAGTATTTAATACTGTGGAGGGTAACTTGCTAATAGGTCATGCTGAGTGGGTCATCAAATCTCAAGGTTAGATGGAATTTCAACATCCCCACCACTTAGCTACTTAAGAGTGATTTGTTAATTGCAAAGAGGAACTTTTCATAAATTCATGTTTTTGTGTCCTTTCATCCAGATCTTCACAGTAGAGATGGATTAAGCCCTTAAAACACACATGTGTATGCACAACAAGCAAGAAGTTTCTAGGACTCACAAGAAAAGAATAGGGATCAAGCTGGAATCTCTTAAAAATGTTTTGTGCCTCTAAGGATGAATACAGCAAGGCGCAGATTTGGTGTAACGAGTCATTATAGATGAAAGGGGCCTGGAAGTGGAAAAGACTTCAAGGAAAGACACCAATACTATAGTAATATCTGACTAGGGCAGTGTGATGTATTAGGACAATGAGTGACCTGCCATTAAGGTGCTCAGTTTCCAAGTCCTGACCTTGGCAATGGCTGGATATATTAGATTATCTAGGAACTGCTCTCATTTTCTTTCCTATATTCCCAGCTACCTCTTCCATCTTGTCTTAATGCTAACTATTCAGTGCAATCAGGGGCCTGATGAGTAAAGAAATGATGAAGCAGGCAATAGGGAGTGGTGGAGACTGTGACTAAGAGAGGACAGGACTTGTCTAAAGATGGCAGTCATGATACCAATTGTGGCTCCATAGAAAGGTAGACTCAGTGTTCCCAGAGTTCCTGATTTTTGTTCCAGACTGTTTATGTGAACTTTTTTATATGTCAGAAACTCTAGTGTAGTGGTTAAACACCATTCTCCAGAATCACACTACCTGCATTAAAATCCCAGCTCTCCCATTTCTTAGCTGTCAGACCTTTGACAAGTGTTTGCTTTGTTTTTGAGCTTCTTTGTGCCTCCATTTTCTTATCTGTAAATGGGGATAATACCGGTACCTACTTTGTCAGATTGTTTTGAGATTTAAATAAGTTAATATATGTAAAACACTTAGAATGGTGCCTGTTAGAAAGTTCTCAATACATATTAACTATTATGATTCTTCTTAAAACACAAAGGGGACAAACAACAGGCTTCTGGGCCTGATGCAGCCCACAAACAGCTAGTATGCACCCTATGACCCACCCTGAGTTTAGAGGAGAAACTGAGGCCCACAGAGGTTAAATGACGTGTGAAGGTCATTCAGTTAGTTAGGGTTGAATTGTCACCAGGAACCAGCTTCTTCCCACTGCACTGTGTCCCTTTAAAAGATAAGAAAGCATCCTAGGAGGGGCCCCAGCTTGTGAGTATCCTTCACAAAGAGAATGGATAGATGGACGGTGGAGATAGTAGTTGATAATAATGGATTAGATTTACACATAGTGACACAGATGGTCCTTTATAATATCATGCTTGGTAAACAAGTAACAGAGTAGTGCCATTTACATAAATTAAGAATACACGTCAGAGAAAACTCTACTTTGAAAAGATACATGCACCCCAATGTTCATAGCATGTTCATAGCAGCAGTATTTACAGTAGCCAAGACATGGAAGCAACCTAACTGTCTACGACTGGATAAAGAAAATATGGTATGTACATATACAATGGAATACTACTCAGCCATAAAAAAGAATGAAATAATGCCATTTGCAGCAACATGGATGGATCTGGAGACTGTCATTCTAAGTGAAGTAAGCCAGAGAAAGAAATAGCATATGATATCACTTACATGTGGAATCTTAAAAAAAATGACACAAATGAACATATTCACAAACCAGAAATAGATTCACAGACATAGAAAACTATGGTTACCAAAAGGGAAAGGAGGGAGGGATAAATTTTAACATATACACACTACTGTATATAAAATAGGTAGAGAACAGGGTCCTACTTTATAACACAGGGAACTATATTCAGTATCTTATAATAACCTATAATGGAAAAGAATCTGAAAGAGAATAGACCTATGTATTTATATAACTCAATCACTTTGCTGTACACCTGAAGCTAACACAACAAAGAAATAAAACAGGAGACTAGTTATAATGTGCCATGAATCAACCTTCTCCTCATGACCCTCTTCCCCCACCTCTCCTCCTCAAAACAGGTGAAGGCCAGCCTCCTCACAATCTCCTCCCACCTGACCCTTGTGGTCCATACCTCAGGGCATGTTGCCTTTCAGGTACAAAAAGAATCTGCCTTCTAAGAGCTTCATGAAGCACAAGAGCGGGCTGACGTGTCCCACCTCCCTGAACAGCCGGCGGTGGAGGTTTGTGAGAACGGGGCTGGATGACTTCAGGAAAGGCTGCCCGCCTTGCGAAGATCCGATCACCCGGGGCCTGGCGGAGGGCTTTCTCCCCAAGATTTACCACAGAGCTCCCCGACCTACCCCAAAGAGGAGGCACAACATGCTGCCCAGGGATGCAGCCCTGTGTTCCAAGCTCTCGCCAGCCCAGCAGGCACGGAAGGCATTCCTGGTGGACGTGGAGGCCCAGCTGACCCCACACCCCTTGGCTCTCTACCCAGATCTGGAAGAAGACATGCCTGCAGAGGTGACCTGTCCCAGGGTTGTGGGCAGGCTTCAGTGGGGCCTGGAGAACATTGCTCCTTAGATGCCTGAGGAGTTCCCTCCTGGGGGATCATATTTATAGGGTGGAGAGGATGATGAATGTCTCCCGGGGGTGAGGGTTCTCCTGGGGTTTGGAGCAGCCTTCCTCTCTCTGCCCCCAGGAAATACAAATGGCAGCAACACACCCGCGGTTCCCTGTGCTTCCTGTGATGCTGTCCGACTCATAAAGTCCCAGCAAACCAGACATGTTTGACTTCTTTACCCCTGAAGTTCAACTGGTCTGCTTAGGAATTGTTCAGTCTTGCTTCTGTCACTTCAGCCTGGTCTTAGGAGGTGTCCATAGAAATTATTAACTGATGGACAGAAGGCACATGAGCACCTGAAATGTTACCAGGAAATTCACCAAACTGTCAGGACTAGGGCTGGGCAGCAGCAGCTCCATTATGTCACCAACGTCCCAGGCATTTTTTAACTTTCAGTTCCAATATCCTTAGCATGTGTCTCTTGTCCTTATAGCTCAAAATGGCTTCCACACCTGTAGGCATCTGGGGGTGTTTTGGTCTCTTTTTCAAACAAGAAGGGGAAGGGGCAAAGGTTAAAGCCGGCTGATGCTGTCTTTTAATTAGGCAAAGAATAGCTTTCCCAGTAAACATCTCATTCAGCGGACTACTCCCAGCTGCTAGGGAGTCTAGAAAATGGAGTTTCCTGGTTGGGCATTGCAGCACTGAACAAAATCTAAACAAAATTTTGTTAGATTTAAGTAAAGTGGACAGAATGGATATTGGGCAGGGAACTAATGGTGCCTTCTACCCTCCCCCGGCCCCACTTCCACAGTCAGTTCCATGTCAGCGAGCGTGACAGTTGTTGGGAAGGTCAACTCCTCTGCTCAAAGCTTCTCACTCCGAGTGAAGTCGTTGCCGTGGTCTGAAATGCCCTGCGTGTCCTGCACTCTACCCAGCCCCTGCTTTGCTGCCTCACCAACCTCACTGCCCACTCCTCTGCCGTCGCTCACCCTGGGGCAGCCACTCTGGCCTCCTGGCTGCTCTGCAGACATGAACAAGCTTGTCCAGTTCAGGTCTCAGTTCCTGTGTCTGGAGCACTTGCCCCCAGAAGTCTGCCTGGCTCACCGTCACTGCCTTCAGCTCTTTCCTCAAATATTTCCTAATTGGAGAGGCCTGTATAAAACAACATTTCCCTTCTCCCTTCGTCCTCTATCCCTTACCATGATCTATTTCCATCAGAGCCGTTGCCAGCACTGGGCTCCTCGCTAGAATAAAAGTTCTATAAGGGCAGGGCCTTTCCAGGGCAGGGATTTAACTGTGTCTTTCACTGTGTGCCACCAAAACCTGGCATATGGTAGACACTCAGTAAATATTTATGGATAATAAATGAATGAATGAATGAATGAATGAATGATCAGTGTCAGGGAAGCCTATAGAAAGGACAACTGGAATTTCTAGTCAATGATTTGCCCCCTGGGGCTTTCCTTCACTGCCTCATTCAGGCCAGAGCTTCTGAGTCCGTGACAAAGGGATTGTTAGCGCTCATCCTTAGAGGGTACGTGGGATTGTGGCTCTTATGCCCACGTCTGACCCCCTCAAATAGACGTGTTGGCTTCCTTCTGAAGCAGGATCTCTTCTTGTGGTGCTATGATGCCAACAGCAGCTGTAGATGCAAATTTCACCCAGAAAAACAACACCTCTTTTTTCATGATTCCAGCAAAATTCCGTAACCCAATTTCCCTGGGTATCACTTAGGTCTTGTACCTATTCCTAAGCCAGTCACTGTGGGCCTGACTGGCTTGGCCAACCTGTGGACTGACCTGTGGAGCAGTCAGGCCACTTCAGACCACAAGGGCTGAGAGTGGAAGGAGAGGAGATTCTCCAAAGAAAAAATCTAGATACTGTTACTCGTAAGAGGAAGAACGGATGGCGGGCAGTCAAGACTCAGAAATCCTCTTGAGGCACCTTCCTCAGCTGGGGTCGAGGGGGCCCAGAGGCAGTGTTCCATCAAGAGGAGATAGAACTTCAGTAAACGGCTGCAAAGCCAATGTCTAAGTGATGGACGTTTACCAGCAGCAATCAGCATGGTACTTGCACTGAAATTGTTGAATGGCTTTGACCAACTGGAAAGGAAAAGCAAAGGAGCGAGTAGACCTGTTCTGTGTCAGAATCAAGGGACCCCATTTTCAACACATCTTTCTCCCCTCCAACGCTGTTTTCTGTTTGCAGCTCCTATTAAAGGTGCTGGACGTGCTGGATCCTGAACAGAAGCTGGAGGACACATGGGCTTATTGTCAAGGCATCACGAAAAGAGTGAAGGAACCTACAAAACTTTTTAAAAAACGTTCTACCCTGGAACCGTAAGTATCGTTCGTAACCTCTCACTCATTCCTGTCCTCTAATGAAACATTCTAGTAGAGATCTTCCTTGACTTACAGTGGGTTATATCCTGATAAAGCCATGGTAAATGGAAAACATCCTAAGTCGAAAATGCATTTAACACACCTAACCTACCAAACCACATAGCTTAGCCTGGCAAACCTTAAACATGCTCAGAACACTTACATTAGCCTACAGTTGGGCACAGTCATCTAACATGAAGCCTACTGTATAATAAAGTGTTGAATATCTCAAGTAATTTATTGAATACTGGACTGAAGGTGAGAAACGGGACGGTTGTGAGGATCCAGAATGGTTGGAAGTATGTTGGCTGTTTCCCCTCGTGATCATATGGCTGACCTGGAGCTGCAGTTCACTGCCTCCGCCCAGCATCAGGAAGGAGTACCATTACTGCATATTGCTAGCCTGGGAAAAGATCCAGATTCAGAATTCGAAGTACATTTTCTGTTGGATGAATGTTGCTTTTGCACCATTGTGAAGTCAAAAAATCATTAAGTTGAACCAATGTAAGTCAGTGACTACGTTTATCATCTCAAAGCTTCTCATCTTTAGACTATTTTGGGAATAATTAAGAATCTTTAAAATGACTAAGAGGAGCAAATTGACTAAGTTCTCAAGGAGGAGGGAAAGAGCCTTGGGTCCCACCCTGAATAGTGTTTATTTCGGAAATGGATATGAATTATCCGACAATGCAGCAAAAATGGCTGTGTCCATGTGACTCTAGAACAGTTGAGAAAAGAGAAAAACTGCAGGAAACCCGATTGATTGACCCCCAGGGGCATTTTGAATTATCTGTAGCAGAAGCCTATTTAGCATGATTGGAATCAGTAGTCAGTTGAATAACCAAAAAAAAAATTAATAGAGGGAATTATGGAAGATGATATTTAAGTACTTGACACATTTTTATTTTACCCTGGTCTTACCTTTATTTTACCTTGCTGGTCTTTTACTATAAATCCTTTTTTTTCTGCAGTGTGGGTCTGCTGCTTGGAGTTCCCAGTCATCATTTTTTTGCATAAACTACATCAGTAATGCCACCTTCATTGAACCTTTCCAAAGAACCAAGCTTAATTTTCATCGAAACAACCCTTTTGTATCATACTCTCATTTCCCCCATTCACGTTTAATTTAAAATGTAAAGGCAATGATAAGTATACTCAATACAAACAGATTTGAGCTATGCACTTGACTTTTGAAATTAATGGCGTCACGGGCGGGCACTGAAGAGTGTGGGTGAACTGGAGACCAGCCCATCCTCAGCACCCAGACAACTTATCAGAGATTTGCTAGCCACAAGAGTTACCTTCATGGAGGTGGACGGAGAGAGGATCCACTGATTAAATTATACATGTTGGTTAGGGTGAGCCCCAAGGTGGCAGGAACCCCACTGTTCTGGCCCCTCAGTGTACCCCTGGTAAATCTGGGGAGAACAACTGGGCACACCCATCTCAGTGCCCTTCTACTGGGAAGCAAGATGGCCCAGAGAAGCACAAATTCTCCTCTGCTCCTTCCTTCTTGAGGGGAGCCCCACCCTGGTCCACCCCGCTGGGACCTGGGTAGGACAGTCTGCCTATTTCTGGGTTTCTGTTAGCAAGTCCTCTTGGACCTGAGCCCAGGTACTCCAATATGGCTGCTGCCAGTAATAAAGGTAACATTTTGGCTTTTGTCTTTGCTCTTTGTATTATTTTTCAGTGCTCAGAACGTGGGTGGGGAAGAGGAAGGAGTGTTATAAGTAGGGGGTCCCCTTGGAGACTCCAACAGTGTGAGTCAGTGTGGTCCTGTGAGCATCTTTGAATTCTTGACCCTCAGGGAACCATTGGCTAGTTCTCTCTATGTGAAAAGACCAACAGTACTTTCTAAGCACCTACTGTGGGTCATGGGTAATGCTATGTTCTGAGGACACAGTGATAAACAGGTTAGGACCCCTGTCCTCGTGCCGATCATAGACTGGTGTGGAAGAAAGCATGAAATACCAGGGGCATGAGTCTTTGTTCACAAAGCCATATGTTTGTAAAATACTACTTTTCTTTTATTTCTACTTATAGCTGACCTGAAGCCCTCATCCCTCTGAACAGCAAACATTCAATCATGGTCATTATTTTAGCGTAAGAAAGTGGGATAGGTCTCCAGTAATTATGGGAATGATATTTAACTTCTTTCTGGTCTTTGGGACTCTTCTTTCCCTCAATTCTTGCTGCTTTTGCTGCACTCTATACCCTACCCCTCTCTTCCCATCCCATCCACAACACCTACATAATTACTTCAATGACCTTGGGTTTCTATACAATATAGGATCTGCCTTTAACTTAGGCAGTGAAGTCAATCTAGCAAAAATCTCCAGGGCAAGAAATTTCAAACTAATGGGTCATCTACTTAAAAGGAAAGAAGGTAAACGTATAGAAGAAATGAACAAAATTAATGTGTTAATAAATGATTGTACCACAAAAATCAATGTATAATTATATAACGGTGAGTTTTTCTATCAGTCGTCTTCTTAGGTTCCTATGGCTCCTGTACAAAGTAACACAAACTGAATGGCTTAAACCACATAAGTTTATTATCGTACAGTTTTGGAGGCCTGAAATCTGAAATCAGCAATACTGTGCAGAAATAAAGTATTGGCAGGGCCATGTTCCCCTCCTGGTGGCTGCTGGCATTACTTGGAGTGTGGCTGTATCACTCCCATCTTCAAGGGAAGCATCTTCAAGTCTCTCGCTGCTCTGTCATCACCTTCTCCTTGGTGTGCCTGTCATTCTTCCTCTGCCTCTCTCTTATAAGGACACTGCAATGGCATTTAGGTCCCACACTGATAATCCAGGATATTCCCATCAGAAGCTCCTTAATGTGATCATACCTATAAAGACTCTTTTTCCGAATAAAGTAACATTTACAGGTTCCAAGGATCAGCACATGATCTCTTTGGGAGCTACTATCAGCCTCTCACTGATATGAGGTAATATCTCCCATCTTAAAAAAAAACAAACTGTCTTTGACTATTCAGTCTTTTCTTCACTTTAGAGCAAAGCTCCTTGAAAGAGGTATGTGCACTCACTTCCTCTTTTCATTCTTTCCCTGAACTCACAGCAATCAGCACTCCACTGGATCTCCCCTTGGTCAAGATCACCACTGACCTCTATGCTACCTAATCAGTTCTCAGTGATCACCATTTGGTGTATCAGTAGCAGTGGACACAGTTGGTGATGTCTTCTTTCTTGAAACACTTTTCCACTTGGCCTCTGGAGCATCCTCTTTCTTGGTTCTCCTCCTGCTTCATGGCTCTCTCCCTAGTTTTCTTTGCTGGTCCTCCCTCACCTTCCATTTAACCTTGGAGCGCATCAGTCTCTGACATCTTCTTTTCTGCATGTTTACACACACCTAAGTGACCTCATCCAGTCCATCTATGTGTAGATGTTTAACATTTGCACTTGAATTGGCATCTCAGACTTGACAAGTCCAAATTGAACTCTTGATTTCTTCCCCAAACCTACTCTGTCTTCTTCAGATCAGTAAATAGTAACTCCATTTTTCCCTGGCTTAAAAAAAATTTTTTTTTAAATTGAAGTATAGTCAATTTACAATGTTGTGTCAATTTCTGGTGTACAGCATAGTGTTTCAGTCATACATATATATACATATTCCTTTTCATATTCTTTTTCATTATAGGTTACTACAAGATATTGAATATAGTTCCCTGAGCTATACAGAAGAAACTTGTTGTGTATCTATTTTATATAGAGTAGTTAGTATCTGCAAATCTCAAGCTCTCAATTTATCCCCCCACCCACACTTTTCCTCCTGGTAACCATAAGTTTGTTTTCTATGTCTGTGAGTCTGTTTCTGTTTTATAAATAAGTTCATTTGTGTCCTTTTTTAGATTCCACATATAAGTGATATCATAAGGTATTTTTCTTTCTCTTTCTGACTTTCTTCACTTAGAATGACAGTCTCCAGGTCCATCCATGTTGCAGCAAGTGGCATTATTTCATTCTTTTTTATGGCTAAGTAGTATTCCATTGTGTGTGTGTGTGTGTGTGTGTGTGTGTGTGTGTGTGTGTGTGTATGTGTGTACGTACATACATATACTTCTTTATCTATTCATCTATCGATGTAACATTTGGGTTGTTTCCATGTCTTGGCTATTGCAAATAGTGCTGCTTTGAATACTGGGGTGCATGTATCTTTTCCAATTAGAGTTTTCTCCAGATATATGCCCAGGACTGGGATTGCTGGATCATATAGCAAGTCTAATTTTAGTTTTTAAAGGAATCTCCATACTGTTTTCCATAATGGTTGTACCAAACTACATTCCCACCAACAGTGTAGGAGGGTTCCCTGTTCTCCACACCCTCTTCAACGTTTATCATTTGTGGACTTTTGAATGATGGCCATTCTGACTGGTGTGAGGTGGTACCTCATTCTGTGGCTTTTGAAACAATAGTTGTGACCTGCCAACAAATCCTAATGGCTTTACCTTTGAAATAGATGTAGAATTTCACCTCTTCTACTACTGTCAGTCTATTCCAAGATTCTATCATCTCTTGCCTGCACTATTGGAATAGTTTACTGACTGTCTCATGGCCTCCACCCAGCCTTCACCCTCTACTTCAATCTATGTGTTGCACAGTAGCTAAAGTGATTCTGCAAAACATTTAAGTCAGATAGTGTCAGTCCTATGTCAAACTTTCCAATTGCTTACTTGGAGTAAAATCCAAAGTCCTTACACTTTCCTCTGAAGTCCCTTATGATCAGGTTCCTGTTACATCTCAAGCCTCATTCTCTACTACTCTATCAGTCACACTCCTCTTCAGTCACACTGGCCTCTTTGTGTTTCTTGTACACACTTGGCACCTACCTCAGGGCCTTTGCATGTGCTGTTCTTGTCTTCCCAGTATCTGTGTTGTTTGATATCTACATGGTTTGTTCCCTTTCTTCTTTTGGGTCTGCTCAAATATCACTTTAGTAGAGAGGTGTTTTCTGTATAAATAAAAAGCCTCCTGTCATCACTCTATATTCTTCCTGCCCCATTTTATTTTTCTTTATATCACTTATAATCACCTAGTATTTATTTGTGTACCTCTTTCCTATCTGTTTCTCCCCACTCAATTGTAAGCTCTATGAGGGCAGGGTCTTAATTTTATTCACAACTGACTCCTAATGCCTAGAATAGTCCCTGATACATAGTTATTGCCTAATAAATGTTTGAATCAATGGATGGATGAGTTAATATATGGGTGTTATGAATAAAAGGCACTGTGTGCTCTGTGTAATGTGTGTGCTCTGGGGACAGGCTCCCTGAGGAAGGGAGGTATGTGGGCGACATAAGGGCGATGAGGGATTGGAGAAGGCGCTGCAGTCAGATGGAACATGTACATGGGCAGAGGCCCTGTGGCTGGATGGGAGCGTGATAAATTCATGGAACTGAGAGAGGGCCACTACAGCTGGAACTCAGAGAGTAAGGAAGAGTGGAAGTTCCAGAAGCATCTGGAAAGACAGGCAAGGAACAGGTGATGAAGAGCCTTGAAAACTAAGACTTAGATCTTGGAGGAGTTACTTGGAGTTAGTTACCTGGAGGAGTAACAAGAAGCTATTGAACACAAGAATTTATACCTGAATGTCCATAGCAGCATTATTTACAATAGCCGAAAAGTGGCAACACTCCAGTGTCCATCAACTGATGATGGATAAACAAAATGCAGTCTAGCCACACAATGGAATATTATTCAGCCATAAAAAAGGAATACACTACTGACACATGCTACAGTATGTGTGAAACTTGAAAATATTATGCTAAGTGAAAGAAGCCAAATACAGAAGATCATATATTATATGGTTCCATTCATATAAAATGTCCAGAATAGGCAAATCCTTAGAAACAGAAAGTAGATTAGTGGTTTTCAGGAGAAGAGAGAATGTGGGGGATGATAAGTGACTGTTACTGGTGATGGGGCTTTTTTGTTGGTGATGAAGATGTTCCAGAATTAGGTAGTGGTGATGGTTGCACAACTCTGTAAATGTATGAAAGCCACTGCATTGTATACTTTGAAATGGTAAATATTATGGTATGTGAATTTTACCTCAATTTTTGAAGAGAAGCTATTGAAGAGGCTTAATCCAGGATGAAGCGTAGTGGCATTTGAGAAGACCAGATTTACATTTTGAAATAACATTTTAGGTCACAGTGTAGAGAATGGATTAGGGATGGGCTGTCAGGGCCTTAAGAGAAGATGCAGAGACACCAGCAAGGAGCCTTTTGCAACAGTTCAGAGGAGAGTTTAAAATCTACCAGATTTATTCATGGGATGGATTCTAGGGCTGAGGGAGAAAGAAGTCAAGCATGTCTATTTGTCAAGATTGTCTAAGGTTTCAGCAGATTCCAAGAGCTGTAATTTGGGTTTTTACCTGGCATATTAGTAAATGGTACTCATAAGTTTTAAAAAAATCAACTTACCATGATAAAGAGCTGTATAGGTTTTAATTGTTCTAAATAATTTTGATATAATTGTCTGTTTTTTTTAATGGAGGTACCAGGGATTGAACCCAGGACCTTGTGGATGCTAAGCATGTGCTCTACCACTGAGCTATACCTTCTCCCTATACTTGTCCTTATGATATTGATAATGAGAATATGATCTTTGAAAAATTAAATAACTTGGATGAGCTTGCAAGAGACTGCTAGAAATACTTGCATTATGATCTCCTTTCTCCAAGACGCTATTTATAATCCACTTGGATTCATAGTGTCTTACATTGTAATTCTTTGATGATCTCATTATTTTTAGTCCCAAGAAGACTCCTATGTCACATTCAGGCCAATGGCTTTATGAAGAAAAGAAGCCAAGTGAAACAGATTTGCTCCACAAAGATGGTCCGCTTCTCCACGAAAATGTGCGTAAAGGAGTTAGTGATTTCTGCAACTGGGCTACTACTTTTGTAAGTTAGTAGTAATACTTACAATCTACTTTTTAAAGTCAAGATTAAAATTGCTTTTGTTAAAAACAGTGTTTGAATATAAACTAAGTCAAAAAGTCATAAAGGAATATTTTGACTTTCCCATCATTTAAAATAGATTTTTTTTTTTTTTGCAGATGAAATTTCTGCAAAGTTCGAAGCTTGCAGCCAGTGTTTGAATGTTTATTGCTCATATGTCACATTGCTGTTGTTTCATGTATTTTTTAAGTGACTCTCTTTTCCTCCCCTAGCTTTACTGAGATCTAATTGACATGTAACATTGTGTAAGTTTAAGGTATAGTGTGATGATTTGATACATGTATTATTGCAAAATGATTACCACAAAAAGGTTAGTTAACAAATCCATCACCTCACATAATTACCTCTGTGTGTGTGTGTGTGTGTGTGTGTGTGTGTGTGTGTGTGTGTTGGGAACATTGAAGATTTACTCTCTTAGCAACTTTCAAGTATATAATACAGTATTATTAACTATAGTCATTATACTGGACATTAGATTCCCAGAACTTATTCATCTTATAAGTGGGAATGTGTACCCTTCAGGTGCCATCTCTCCATCTCTCCCACCCCACTGTTTCATAGTTTAATTTTTCATTTCAGTGTCTGGACCTTCTTTTCTCTCTGTCCTTCACTCCTTCCTTAACTCATTTTTCTGTTATATTTATCGATAAGGACTTGGGCAGCTGTGCTTGACTACAGCCTTTACAAAAAGTATCTGACATGAAGAGACTTATGACTCGGTTATCAAGTTCTTTTCTTGCCCTCTTTCCAAGAACTTTTTAAGTTACCTATTCCTGTTCCTGAGTCCTTGTAGAAGTCTAGATTCCTGATGCTTTTTCCTGGATTTAAGATGTTCTAGAATTTTCAATGCCCCTCCCTCACTTTTTGAATGCATTAGTCAGTTTTAGTCAATGTATTATTTAGGACTACTTCATTGACCAGTGACTCAAATATAATTCAGACTGAATGAAAGGAGAAAAGGGAACTATCCAGAGGTATTAGGAGCTCCAGGTATAGTTGGATCTGGGTGCTAAAATGTTTTTAGGTGCTCACCCTATCACTTGGCTGCTCTCCTCTATCTGACTACACTTTCCTGTAGTCTTTCCCTAAGAGATTCAAAAAGTATCCACAAAACTTTCCAAGCTTATGTTCCACCAGGCAGCAACCTGAGGTGGGAAAAGTGCAATCCTTTTTCCCACAGGGAGAAGTCCAGGTCTTACTCTTACCGGACTAACCTTGGTCACACCTGTGCCTGAATTATCCACTATGAGTAAGGAGATGGAATATGCTCATTGGCTAGTCCAGGTCACATGTCTAACCTGAGGCCAAGAGGTGGGCGTGTCAAGCCCATCTGCAACAGATTGACTGAGAGTAGGGGAGGGAGGCTCCCCAGAGGATGATGGAGAAGGGATGCTGGACAAGGTAGATGATGCTCGTCCTACCACTGCCTGCCTACAATCTGGCTGGACTGGACTGCCTGATTCCCGGTCTTCCTACTTCTCTCATTCCTACTGCTAGAGACTGTTCCTCTTTTGAGGCAGGAAATTTAAGGAACCCTAGGATAATAGTTTAGCTGCTCTGGCGACCAGCTTTGTTTTCAATCTCTTATGACCAAGGTCCCATCTTGACCTGTCATTCTAACTCAGCCCCTATCACATCACCCTGCAGTATTTTCTCTATAGTACTAGCTTATACTGTAATTCCATGCTGTTTATTTTCTTCCTCATTGATTCTGCTTGCTCTACTTCTGCTCCATTATTGTATCATCCTAGTTTATACTCTTGACTCTATTTCATGACCCTGCTCTATAAACTTCACCCCAACATCAGCTTCAGTTGCTAATGGCCTCATTCTCTGTGTTCCCTGACTTATATATTCCAAAGCGGGATTGTGTTTAGTTTGTAGAGGAGGGAAAAATAATTTCCCTTCTACTCTTTTAAGTTCTCTCTGTGGTCCCTATAACAGAAGACAGAATAACAAGAAGAAAACAAGCAGAAGTTTATTAACAAGTATACATGGGAGAAACCCAGGGAAAAATGAGTAACTCTCCTTAGTGGCATCTTCCTTTATAAGGGGCTGTAGCCAGAACAAACACTAACATTTCTAGACATTTCTGGAAAATACCTCTAGAGGTGTCACTGCTATACAGTGTTGGAGAAGTTTGCTTTTGATAGAACAGACTAAATTTTCCTCAGCCCCATTATTTCCCTCAGGACTCACAGCTTCTTGCAGGTCCTGTGCTGTCTCTTAATGCACCGACAAAGCTCTCCAGACTCCAAATACTTCTTGCCTCCAATGAATGGTGACTGAGCATTTTCTACCTCTCCTCTAAACTACCTCTCCTCCAGCCATGGTCAAATACTTCTCTTAGATTAAAGAAGGCAACAAGGAGCATTTTGCCACTTATCCTTGACTCATGCCCTTGATATTCTTCCAGGGAAGCCCAAACATTGATGAAGAGTTCATCCTAAAACAGTTCGACATTGACTATCAGAGCAAACCAAGCTATAATGTGCTCCACACCATGAGACCAAACCAGGTTCCTGTGGAGCTAAAGAAAGGGATTGGGCTAAATAAACTGCAGAAGCCACAGTTTTTCCAGAAACTAGACTATGAGCAGAGACTTCAGAAACCACAGGTAATTGGAAAAGGGGAGAAGACTGAGAATCAAAGAAAATTAAATTGTATTAAAGTTTGAAATTTTCTTGAATTCTGGTACTTCAGAAGGCACTGGCCTTTTTCAGTAAAATTCTTGAATTTTTTTGATGTTTAATAGATATTCATAAGAAAATAGATAAATAAACATTTGTTACATGAATTAATATTTAATGCATCTAACAAAATCAGTTATACAAATGAGGCATATGGTACTCAGCATTATTGTTAATATCTAAAGAGTCATCATTTGGGGGGTGGGGTATACCTCAGTGGTAGAGCACATACTTAGTATGCACAGGGTCCTGGGGCTCAATCCCCAGTACCTCCATTAAAAAAAAAAAACTGCATTCATATCAACAATTTGCTTGTGAGGAAAAAAAAAATAGTCATCATTTCTCTCTTTATGTGTTTTATGTATTGAGACAATCTCTTTAAGTGTTTTATATATTGAAACACATCTATGTTTTTAGGTTGAAATTTTAATGGTCAGTGGAAATACGCATGAAAGTTTATTATTGCAAGAGTAAAATGCTGCAGTTAATGGTTATGAACACTGTTTATTTTATGTCCAAAGAATTCTTGAATTTTTACAGAAGTCTTTTTGGCCACAAACCATCATTTTTGACCACATGCTTGCCTGATAGTTAACAAATTGCTCTGTCTCCCAGTACCAATTTCCTGTGAAGACAGAATAAGGAAACAGAAGAGAAAAGACATGCTGTGTTCCAAAGGGAAGTACTATGGGCCTCTAAGTATTTTTCTACACAATGTGTTACTGCAAATATATGTACAAAGTCAAATCATGCCAGTCCAACAACAGACTTCAGTGCCTAAGCGGGAGGTTGGGGGTAAGGGAGGTTATAGAGTTTATTTCTCTGCAACTCAAGATAATAATTACCCTCTCTTTTACACATCAATTTTGATACTGTATTTCCAGTATTTTTGACATATTAACTTTGTCCTTTATGATTGAACATAATCAATTGACCTTTCTTACACTTATGATGTTTTCCTTCTTTGACTCTGTTGCATAAGGTTTATGAAAGCTATGCATTCCATTACTAATATCAGCACTTTAAATTTTCCATTTTCCTCTCACCTTTCTAAAGGGTAAAATGCAAAATGGTGCTGGACAGGCAAATTATGCCCATGAGATTCAAGCACATGGGGCCTGAACCATTGCTGGCTCTGAATCTAGGCTAAATGAAATTGCTCAGTTCCCTGTATTTACCAACACTTGCACAAATGCTGCTTTATAAAGCATGGTGGTTATTGCCAAAATTGAACTTTTGACTGGTAGACAGAAGATCACTATGCAAAAGTTCAAATAGGTTTCCACATAGTATCATTTTCCTTCCGCCTGAAGGACTTCCTTTAACACTTCTAGTGTAGATCTGCTGGTGAAGAATTCTCCCAGTTTTCTATGTCTGAAAATATTCTTATTCTGCCTTCACTTTTAAAGGTATTTTTGTGGGTACAGAATTCTAAGTTCAAAGTGTTCTGTTTGTTTAAAGATGTTGCTCCACTGTCTTCTTGATTGTGTTGTTTTTGATAGGATACTGTACGTTGTTCTTATCTTTGGCTTTTTCTTGGATACTTTTAAGATTTTCTCTTCGTCACTGATTTAGTGTGATTATTACACTCATCGGTGGCTATTTCTTCATGTTGTGCTTGGGGTTTGCTAAACCTCTTTGATATGTGGGTTTATAGTTTTCAACAAATTAGGGAAAAGTTTTCTTCAAAATTTTTTTTGTCTCTCAGACCCCTCCCAGGACTCTAATTACATGTGATTAGGCTGCATGAAGTTGTCTCAGCTCATTGCTGCTCTGTTCAGTTTTTTGATTCTCTTTTCTCTGTTTCTATTGCTATGTCTTTAAATTCTCTAATTTTTTTTCCTGCAGTGTTTAAGCAGCTGCTAATTCCAGCCAGTGTATTTTTCATCTCACACATTATAATTTTCATCTCAAGAAGTCTGACTTGGGTCTTTTTTTAATATCTCCTAATGTTGGAGATGACATTTTTGGTTGTCATAATTTGGGGGGAGCTACTGGCATCTAGTGGATAGAGACGAGGAATGCTGCTAAACATCCTACAGTGCATAGGACAGATCCCTCCCTCCACCCTCAACAAAGAATTATCCAGCTCCAATGTCAATAGTGCCAAAGTTAAGAAACCTGACTTTACAGACAAAGACAAATATATGATATCATTTACATGTGGAAATCTAAAAATGATACAAATGAACTTATTTACAAAACAGAAACAGACTCACAGACATAGAAAACAAACTTATGGTTACCAAAGGGGGAAGGGGTGGGATAAATTAGGAGTTTGGGACTAGCAGATACAAACTACTATATATAAAATAGATAAACAACAAAGTCCTACCATATATATAGCACAGGGAACTATATTCAATATCTTGTAATAACCTATAATGAAAAGAATATACAAATTTCTATAGCTGAGTCACTATGCTGTACACCAGAAACTAACACATTTTAAATCAATTATACTTCAATAAAAAATAAATAAAAATTAAAAAAAGAAACCTGACTTTAATCCAGCAAATCTTTATTAAGCACCTATTGTGTCCCAAGTATTGTTCTAGATGCCAGGGGGACATAGCAGGGCAGAATCTCAGAAGCTTACATTTTCGAGGGTGAGAGGCAAGAGAGCAAACAATCGTAAAAATATACAGCATATCAAATGATGATAGGTGCTGAGAAGAAAAACAAGGCAGAGAAAGAAGACAAGCAGTGTTGTGAGGCGGTTACAGGTTTTGCATTGGGTGGTCAGGGAAGATACTACTCAAAAGATGACATGAAACAGATAAGAGAGTGAGCCACGTGGGCATCTTGAGGAAGAGTGTTATGGCAGAGGGGCCGGTGAGTGCAAAGGCACTGAGGAAGCAGTGCAATGGGGGGTGTGCTCTAGAAACAGCAAGGAGGTCAGTATGCTTGGAATGGAGGGATCGTAAGGCTGAATCCAGCTCTGAGAAGGGATTTCCCTCACCTCTGCTCTGTCCCATCCTCTCTACTTCAGGCAGGTGTATCTGGCTTGACTCTAGAAGGTCCCACACATTCTACCTCATAGTTTAAACATGAGTGATGAGAAAGAGGAGCAGGATCACTGTGTTTCGTGTTTCTTTGTCCTTCCCAAGCATTAGACCTCCTTTCATGATGAGTGGGTATTGCGTCCATGGCACCGGGCTACGAACCAACAGATGCACTCCTGAGAAATGGGACAAAGAAAGGAATGACACTTGTTCTTCCCCCTCTTTCTTTCAATTAAAGAGGCAAGAGACTGGTGTTAGATAGCATTCAGATCAAAAGTAGTGTACCACCTACAAGGCTGAGCACAGAGCTGGGCTCATAGTGTGGCTAATAACTTGTCATTTTGGTTGACTGAGTATTGTTTAAGCTCATTACCCTTCACTGATATATGTGCTTCTTACATGATTTCTAGCTGCTTTACGTAATTCTATCCTTTAGTCTCCTTAATGGGGTAGATATTATTACCTCCATTTTACAAATGAAGAATTTAAGTAACTTGTCCATGGACTCATTGCTACTAAGTGGGGGAGGATGGATTTGAGCCCAGGTTTGTCTGCATCCAAAGGCTACACTACCACATTATTTTCTCAGTCATGAGCTTTTCATGTTACCTTCGTAAATCCAAGCATACTGAAAATTCATAAAATATTTTGGCAAGGAGTAACCATAAATTAAAAATAAATTATACCACTTTCATAAGCTAAATCTTAGATTTATTGAAATGACCAGAAAAACTAATGACATTGGGAATTATGTTATTGCTACAGAATCCTTATAAACCGAAATGGGTGAAGATGAGGTATGGAGCATGGTATCTGAACACCAAGTTGTGGAAAAAGCTAAGAGCCTATGAGCCTTTGGTTGACCCCAAGGTCTTACGTCAAGCTCAGGATGGGAATTTCAAAAAGAAGCTACAGGAACAGGTATGTACATATGCTGAGATTTGATCATCTGAGCTAAAGATGATCACAGGGCAACTGCCACCTCACACTGAAGTCAGAGTCTCCGGGGCTCCTGAAGGTCTTGTAGCTTGCATACTGAATTCAGTAATGAGAAAGCCAAGTCATTTTATGTGGAATGTGTAATAAGCAAGACCTGAAATCTCCTGCCTTCATGGTAGACACAGGATCTCTAAAGATGGGGCAACTACTCATTGTACTATCATTCTTGATTCCATGGATAAATTGGTTGTTCAAAGGGTTCTGGACCACCTCAGTAGGAAATGGATATAACGTCATGGTTTCTTTTTGAGTAACTAAATGTGAAACTCGGGTTTTTTGTTTATTTGTTTTTCATCAGCAATGGATGTTAAAGAATTCAAAACTGCAATCAAGAAACTACTTTTATGCAGTTCAGCAGAGTTGCAGGATCTGTCTGAGAGGGAAGGGACAAAGGTTAAGTAAGCACTGTTTGAAATGACAAAGCAACAAACACAAACAAGGATGTGCTCTAATTTTACTGCAGATAAGCTTTGTGCCTGCCCATCTCTTGTTTACAAGTATCTAATGGAAAGAAGATACTCACTGTAGTCCCGGAAATTAGGAAATGTTGACGCAATTCTTGTACAGGACTCTGCTGAGAATATTTGTGAACCTGTTCTCTGGATAAGCAGATCCAAAACTTCTCCCAGATAAAATTGTGAAAACACTTCAAATAAGTGTTTTTCTGCATTTTATAAAAGTTATAGCATTTTCAAAAGATGCTATAAAAATCTGACTCCTCATTCAGTCAGAAATCATACACCAACTGCCTCCTTTAGCTTGGAAAGCTGACACAGGAAGGATGGTCATTTTTATCTTTTCCAGTACTGGGTATGAAATTCTTATTTTCCGATGTGAGACATGACACAAATTTATGAGCCCAAAATGCTTATATATAAGCTTCAAAATAACTAAGTCATATTAGGCAGAATTTCTTGGAGTATGGTTTTTGTAGCTGCCTATCTATGTGAGTTTAATACATAACATGAAACTATTCCAGTTGCACTTTTAAAAAATAATCATTCTCAATGAATTAAATACTTAAAAATAAAAATATTTGCAAAACTTTTGTTTTAAGGTGTCCAGAAGTTTTATTTATGTATTTATTTTAAAATTTTTTTATTTTAATTGAGGTACTGGGGATTGAACCCAGGACCTCATGCATGCTAAGCATGAGCTCTTCCTCTCCCTCAGAAGTTCTCTTTTTAGAATTTAAATTTTTATTTTTATTATTTTATGTTGTTTTTTAAAAGATGTGTAGAAATACATTTTTAAAACTAATTCTTTAATACTTAAAGAATTTTACAAAAATATTTCTCTTGATGGTGAAAGCTAGTTAAGATGTTTGCCAAAATGGTTATAGTCAGTTCATCAATAAGAAGTAATATTTAAATTTTGGAACTATGGTTGATAAAACTATTACAGTAAAAGATTATTTATCAGGCAATTTAGACTCAGCTAGGATTTAAAACAATGGAATTGTTCTCTAATGATCACACTTTTGTAATCCTGAGATTGATTGTCTTGTGTAGTTCAGGTGGTGCCCCTTGGCTGTGCACCCCAATTCACAAGGCACAGTCACAGTGGTGTGCTGGTAAGGGGCTGGTAAGAGGCAGTTACTAAGATGACATGGCTGTTTTGCTGGGGACACATAAGTTTTGACTGTTCTTGACTGAGTTCATTTGGAAGGTGAAATGGTCTTAAAGAACTGAATTACAGTGATACATGTAAACTTACACATCTAAATTTTAAATTCAAGTAAGTGAAAGTAAAAAACCAAATGAATGCATGAATACCCTAAAAATACCGAGTCTTTTTTGATCATCATGCCCTTTGGAGTTAAGATCTAAAATTTTATATATTTACAATGTATATATATAAAATTTGTGTGTGTGTGTGTGTGTGTATATATATATATATATATATATATATATATATATATGATCTAGAGATCTAGAATTTGAGAATATATATATATTTGAGAATATACTTGAGTAGGAAAACACTCCTGATCCTTCCTCTACTGCTCTCAATTCTACAATTTAACTCAATTCTGACACTGCCTGCCTGGAGATAGCACCAGTTTCCACAGGTTAAGGGCTCAGTCCCACAGGACTGTCCCCACTGCAGAGGCCAGTGACAAGTCCAGCTTGTCACCTGAGCTTCTAGCTGACTGGCTATAAATCACAGGCTCCCACAACCCCCTCCTTGGGTTTGATCATCTGCTAGAACAGCTCACAGAACTTAGGAGAAGAGTTTACTTACTAGATTACTGGCTTATTATACAAGGGTACAAACAGGAACAGCCAGATGGAAGAGATGCATAGGGCAAGGTATGTGGGAAGGGGCACAGAGCTTCCTTGCCCTCTCCCAAGTACACCACCCTCCCAGAACTTCTGCATGTTCAGCAACCTGGAAGCCCTCCAAACCCCCTCCTTTGGGTTTGTATGGAGGCTCCATTGTATAGGCATGATGGATTAACTCACTGGGTGTTGGCGATTAATTCAACCTCCAGCTCCTCCCTGGAGGCTGGGGGTAGAGCTGAAAGCGCCAACCCTCTGCCCACATGGCTGTTTCCCTGATAACCAGCCCCCATCTTGTGGCTATCTAGGGGCTTTCCAAAAATCACCTCATTAAACTCTGGTGTGGCTGAAGGGGGCTTGTTATGAATATGGAAAGACTCTCACCTTCATGGCTCTTATCACTTAGGAAATTCCAAGGGTTTTAGGAGCTCTGTGCCAGGAATGAGAAAAGACTAAATATGTGTTTCTTATTGTAAATCACAGTGTCACAATTGTTAATCTCAAATATATTAGATTCCAGACATCCTCAGTCAATAATTGTCTAATTGATAAATTGTGTTTCTTATCCTTAATACAAAGGTAAGAAAAAGGATAGGAAAAGAGAGAATGTTGGATATCTTTTGAAAGCCTTTATAGTCATCACTTTTGAATGTTACTTACACACATTCCCAAATGAGAGGGAAGTGCTTTAAAATGAGGTACTTGATAAAGAGCTAAGTGCTTTTAATTAGGACAAGTATGAAATCAAGCTTCTGACAGTTGACTGGTTTTTTAAAGTGTGGACCCTTTTTCAGGAGTTACTTGCAGACCTTCATGGAACAGGTGCCTTTAAGGATTTCATTCTGAGCAGGGGCTACAGGATGCCGACTGTGAGTAAAGAGTCAGTTTGGAAAGGCCTGCTGAGGGGCTCACAACTGTTGATGGGAAGGGGTCAGCATGGGAAGGGGTCAGCACCGTGACAAAATCAAAATCCTTCTCTTACAGGAGCATGCCAGGACTCAGCCCTGGGAGGAAGGACTTGCCTTCCCCAGACAGGGGCCCAGGGATGGGATTTATCATTCTGCTCTTTTCATTCTGCTGTTCATTTTCTCCCTGCTGACTCACCTCCCTCACCCATCACCCAGTAAGGTTTGGCCTTAATGGGACCAAAGTGAAAGGGATCTATGTGCAGGGTGTGTGCCTGCTCCTAAAACACTGAGTCCTCCAGGAAGTATGACGTCACCATCATTTCCACATCTAAGGACAAGGAGCTGTGCTGGGGTCAGGACAAAGTGGAGTTGGGGTCACAGTACTATCATTGTGCCATATGTGAGGTATAGGAGGATGCAGACTAGGGCAAAAGTTCACTTTCCAGGAGGCCCTCCAGGGTCTTCTGTATTTTTCCCACTTTGTCTTTTCCTCTTTCTAGTCTCCCCTCCCTTGGTTTGTACAGCTGACCCCAGCTGCCTCCCACATGGAGGGCCCTCCTCCCACCTCCCCGAGACCACAGGTAACAAGAGTTGGGTTACCTGGGAGGCTGGCAGAGCAGATCATTTAGCAGGAGGGCCTGCAGCCTGGAGCTCTGTACCAAGATCAGCCCTGTTGTTGCAGTAGGAAGCCAGCTAGGCATGGGGCCAGAGTCATGGCTGATAAGTTATGCATTTGTCCAGTGTCCTCTGTGCACATGTCCCATGAAGCTTTTAGGAGGCCGTGCAGCCAAGATGGTAGAAGTTCGTGGAAATAGGATACTGGATTTCTTTTTTTCCAAGAATGATAGAACTAACAATAGCTTATACTTACTGGCATTCAGATATACTGACCAAGCTCAGATCCAGACTGCTTTCAAGTTACAGCAGGCGATGTGAGGGGAAGTCTAGAGTGTGAAGTAGACATGGGGCCAAAAGACTCCATTACAGAACTAGGATGAAATCTCTCCTTTAGCTCTGAGCGTCAATAATAAGCCTGATAGACAACCTACAGGTTTAATGTGATCCCTACCAAATTACCCAGGACATTTTTCACAGAACTAGAACAAATAATCCTAAAATGTATATAGAATCAGAAAAGACTCAGAATTGCCAAAGCAATCCTGAAGAATAAGAACGAAGCTGGAGGAAAAACCTCCCAGATGTCAGACAATACTACAGAGCTACAATAATCATAACAGTATGGTATTGACACAAAGACAGACATATGGATCAGTGGAACAGAATAGAGAGATCAGAAATTAACCCCGACACCTATGGTCAGTTAATCTTCCACAAAGGAGGCAAGAATACACAGTGGAGAAAAGACAGTCTCTTCAGCAAGTTGTGTTGGGAAAACTGGACAGCAGCATGTAAATCTGTGAAGTTAGAACACTCTCTTCACACTATACACAAAAATAAACTTAAAATGGCTTAAAGACTTAAATATAAGACAAGACACTATAAACCTCCTAGATGAAAACATAAGCAAAACATTGTCCGACATAAATCTTAGCAATGTTCTCCTAGGGCAGCCTACTCAGGCAATAGAAATAAAAGCAAAAATAAACAAATGGGACATAATTAAACTTACAAGCTTTTGCACAGCAAAGGAAACCATAAGTAAAACAAAATGACAACCTATGAAATGGGAAAAAATTTTTGCAAATGAAACCGACAAAGGCTTGATCTCCAGAATATATAAGCAGCTCATACAAGTTAATAACAACAACAACAACAAAAAACAACCTAATCCAAAAGTGGGTAGAAGACCTAAACAAGCAATTCTCTAACGAAGACATAATGGCCAATGTGCACATGAAAAAAAAAGCTCAATATCACTATCAGAGAAATGCAAATCAAAACTATAATGAGGTATCACCTCATACCAGTCAGAATGGCCAACATGCAAAAGTCCACAAACGATAAATGCTGGAGAAGGTGTGGAGAAAAGGGAACTCTCCTACACTGCTGGTAGGAACATAGTTTGGTGCAACTATTATGGAAAACAGTGTGGAGATTCCTCAAAAAACTAAAAATAGACTTACCATATGATTCAGCAATCCCACTCCTGTGCATATATCCAGAGGGAACTCTAATTCAGAAAGATACATGTACCCCAATGTCCATAGCAGCACTATATACAATAGTCAAGACATGGAAACAACCTAAGTGTCCATCAACAGATGACTGGATAAAGAAGTTGTGGTATATTTATATGATGGAATACTACTCAGCCATAAAAAAGAATAAAATAACGCCACTTGCAGCAACGTGGATGGACCTGGAGATTGTCATTCTAAGTGAAGTAAGCCAGAAAGAGAAAGAAAAATACCATATGATATCACTCATGTGGAAACAAACAAATAAAAAGGACACTAATGAACTCATCTACAAAACAGAAACAGACTCACAGACACAATAAACAATCTTATGGTTACTGGGGGAAAGGGGAAGGGGGTGGGGAGAGATAAATTTGGGACTTCGAGATTTGCAATTGTTAACCACTATATATAAAAACAGATAAACAACAAACTCCTACTGTATAGCACAGGGAACTATATTCAGTATCTTGTAATAACCCTTAACGAAAAAGAATATGAAAATGAGTATGTGTATATATATATATATATATGTATGCATGACTGGACATTATGCAGTATATCAGAAGTTGACACATTGTAACTGACTATACTTCAATTAAAAAAATAATAAGCCTGATAGTTAATATACTTACACACATTTACATACTTTTAATAACTGCCTCATGTATATACAAATGCCACACAAGTGTATTTATATCTATTATGTAAGTATAATTATAAAATATGCTTATATACTTTATGATTAAATAATTGTATTTGTCACATATTTATATATAAAATTATACTTAAAATAATATGTGATATGTGTGCATATATAAATGTACATATATACACACATATATTCTTCTTGTCCAGATATATATATATATATATATATATACACACACATATATATATTCCTTCTTTGCTCTTGATATTATGACTCAGTGTTTTTTCTTAATATTTTTAGTGGCAATACACATTTTTAAAATTTTGATTTGTCCTCTTTGGTTTAATCCATTCTGTTGATGAACATTTAGTTCAATTTTGGGCAAAAGGAAGCATGCCTGATGACTGGCTATACTCTTTTAGCTGCATTGACTAAAGGGAGCTAATGCCTCTGGCTACAGCTAAGTGCTCTGAGAACACTGTCACTCAGAACCCTGGAATATTTTCTCCCTTTATTCTTACATCCTGAATCCTCTATTTTATCAATAAGATTTCAACTAAAAGAGAGGAGGGAATCTATTATAGTAAATTTTATATATATATATAGTAAATTTTATATATATATATATATATACACATACACACACAGTCATTACTTACTTACATTTATTGGTGAACTTTCATTATCTTTACTCCCCTAATTTCTGTGTACTGTGTACACACACATTCATACGTGTTACACGAGCATATGTCCTTACATACACATTCCAGTATCTGCTGCTGGATTAACTGCTCTACGCATTACCCACAGCTTCATTCCCTCCATTACACAAGAGGTCCTAGGCCTTTACAAACAGGGATGAACAGCACAAAGCTGTGCTGAGCTGGGCTGGACTTGGCCACAGAACAAGGGTGAATTAGATCTAGGTATTTATTTTTTTAAAAAAACATTTTTTTTATTGAGTTATAGTCATTTTACAATGTTGTGTCAAATTCCAGTGTAGAGCACAATTTTTCAGTTATACACGAACATACATATATTCACTGTCACATTTTTTTTTCGCTGTGAGCCACTACAAGATCTTGTATATATTTCCCTGTGCTATACAGTATAATCTTGTTTATCTATTCTACATATGCCTGTCAGTATCTTCAAATTTGGAACTTCCAGTCTATCCCTTCCCACCCCCCACCCCCTTGGCAACCACAAGTCTGTTTCTGTTTTGTATTTATGTTCTTTTTTTTTAGATTCCACACATGAG
The DNA here is from genome assembly GCF_009834535.1 of Camelus ferus. Classification (NCBI taxonomy): domain Eukaryota; kingdom Metazoa; phylum Chordata; class Mammalia; order Artiodactyla; family Camelidae; genus Camelus; species Camelus ferus. Next base: position 49,076,668 of record NC_045697.1, on the reverse strand, counting down.
CGTAGATCTAGGCTATTTCTGATGCTGTCTAACTACCTTCCAAAGTCTAACATCTAGCATGGTCTAACTATTGACATAAGATTATGAGTTCTATAAGGAAGTATGTCAAAGTGTGAGATTGTGAATTTGGGGTATGGTAGTGGTTGCGGCAGGACTGTATAACTTTTGTTGCCAATCTAGTGAAATTTCTCTCTCTCTCTCTTTTTTCTTTAGTTCCTTGAGAAGCTGTAAATCAGGAAGGAATGTAGATGTGAATGTAGTAAGACTCCCATAAAATAATTCAAGCATAGAAGAATCTTGGGAAGATGATTACACAGATTTCACTTACTATGTACTTGGCTATTTCTCTCATTAAACATTAAACACAATTTATGATGAATGTCCCACCACAGATGTACAACTCTGACTTGGCAACATCCATAAAATTTAAAACTAATACTTACAAACATTTCAGAATGGTCTTCTGCTCAGTTAATCAATATTTTATATGTTTTATCAACTCTGAGATCAATATTCATATTTGGTAGTCTAACATGTTTGTAGCATTGTCAATATTACATAGGTGTATCAACTATTTGTAAAAATAAATAAAACCATAAAGAATTACTCTATTGCATTTTCCCCAGTTTTGAGTGAATACGTCCTTTACTCTTTAGAATATAATTTTCTTCCATTTTAAATTAAGCTTATTGAGTCTTTTCCTCCTTTTTTGGCATGTTAATCTTGACAATAAATGTGTACCTATAGGGTCATGGGTCATAAAGTTTAATAGAAACTCAAGGTGACATATTTTTTGAAATAATTTTTATTAAAAATGTTAATGCTCATGTTAGGAAAATTAGAAAATACAGACGAACAAAAAAGAACATGGAAAATACAAATAATTCCTGTAGAGTCAGTGACAACAACTCTTCACTCACTGGACTGCATCCTTCTAGAAGCATTCTCTTTGAAATACCCTCTGTATAATTTAATCAAAAGAAATTTATTGGAGGGGAGAATATAGCTCAGTGGTAGACTGCATGCCTAGCATGCATGAGGTCCTGGGTTCAATCCCCAGTACTTCCACTAAAAAAATAAATAAATAAACCTAATTACCTCCCCCACCAAAAAAAAAAAAAAAGGAATTTATTAAAAGGATATTGGCTCCCAAAGTTTTATCAGTTACTGTATCTGTCTTCATATCCAGAATCTCTGGGTGATGAATGACCTTTCATCCTCTGGGTCTGTCATGATCCCATTTCAGTAATCTGGAGGCAGAAACGAGTCACCCTACGAGGCTGGAAACGTTAGGGTGAGGGGGTACAGGACAGAAGCAGTGAACCTATGGTGTAAGCCCATTGCTGAAATTAGCTTCAGTGCTGAGTGGCATACCATGGTGGTGAATAAGCACTCAGCAAGTCTATGAATATTGATGTGGGCAGAAGTTTGTTAAGCAGGAAAACAAATCCAAAACCAGAATAAGTTGCTATTCTAGTAAGGCCACTCTTCCCAGACTCCCTTGCTGTTTCAACTCATTACGCACGCCCACACAGTAGCCCACAGGAGCCAGAGGGAGAACTGCTCAGCCCGCAAGCCCAGGGGAGGAGGCATCCAGTTCTGCTAGGCAAGCTGGAGCAGGAGTTTGGTATTCAGTCCCAGGATTCTGACATTCAAATGCTGAGCCAAGACGGTGTCAGCGGTGGTCTGGAGAGAATTCATTTCTTTCCCTGGCCACACTGCCACATTGTTCCTGGCTGTGTTACACTCAAGCCTAATTCGCATCAGGGACTCAAGTTTGGTTTTAATTGCTGGACAACTGAATATTCAACAGAAGCAGTAGCCAGGTCAGCCTGGGCAAGGGGAAATCCAAGTAGCTGAGCACATGGAGAGCCTGCCTTTCTGCCTCTGTGGCTACTGTGTTCATGAGATCACTGGGCAACACTGGCACTCCTGGAGAAAGAAGTGGGCTGGCATGCAGAGGACAGGTCAGACTTTCCATGTGATTACTGAGCACTTCCCCTACAGTGGAAGCCTTTGGGTGGGTATTCACAAAGAACCAAATAGCCTTATACCCTGGATCCATTCTGAGTGACCCCCATACACCTCTTCTCCCAAACCTCCTTGTCACCAGCCCTGCATTCTTGATCCTTCCAAGTCTCTGGCTGCTAAGCTAAACCATAAGCTGCTGACCATTAACCTCAGGCCAATTCTCCTTTCAGACAAAGTGGTCAGTAGGATGACATGCTCACTTTTTTGTCTACTGGAAAATTCCCCTTCTCAGCTATTCCTCAGGGCCACTCGTGAGTTGGGCCACAGTGTTGTGGCCGTCCGCTTGTGGCTGGTGCCATCACATTGTGGAGGTTGTCTGCTCCGTCACCTGGACTTAGAGAACATCCCCAGGCTGGCCGAGTAGGCCGAAGAGGAATGGCCATGAGGTAGGAGTGGGCTCACCATGCAGTTTGTTCTGTCTTCAATTTCTGGTCAAGCACAGCCCTAAATAGAAAACTTCCACTTGATTACAAGAAGCAATATAATTTGGTAATTAAACATGTGGACTTTGGAGCCAGAGGGTCTGGGTTTAACCCAAGCTCTGCTACTTATGAGCTATATGATTACGGGGCAAATTGCCTATCCCCTCTCTGTGTCAGTTTTCTCATTTAAAGTAGGGACAGTAGCAACAACAACAGCACGATCACCCAGAACTGTGGTGGAGATTGAAGGAAATGTTACCAGTAAAGTGTGCAGAAGAGAGCCTGGCACACTGTGCACGCACACTGTTTGCTGACCTTATGGCTTAGTGGATCAGATGACTCCTGTGGAAGATGGGCACCCAAAGTCTCATGATCAGGCTGCAGTATGAACTAGTGACAAGCAACAACCCAAGTCTGGTTTCCCTAGAGGAGAACAGTTACAGGCCACAGAGCTCATGGCTCGGCTGCAAAGCTGGGGGCTTGCCCTCTGATTTGCCTTTGGACGTGCCGAAGCTCCATTCAGCAGCTCTCTGTGCCACAGGTGCTTCAAGCACACTGGATTCACTGGATCAGAGGGCAGAGATTTCTGCACCAGCTAAATGGTCTTCTCCTGCTTCAGGCTGCCCTCAAAGTTGGCAATCTGTCAGCTTACTGAAGAAATGAGCTGAAACAGCATATCTAAATCTGGCCTCCGCAATCCAAAGAGAAGTGCAAGGAGTACATCATTATATATTATTTCCAACACTCAGATACAGTAGATGTAAATAACCTCAAGATCTTAGATACTAACAAAAAGGTGTTAATAACTGGGAAGTGTTGAGTTTTTGAGTTTTATTATCTTTTGGTTTTAATAATGTCCATCAGCTCACTAAGTTCCTGAAAATTTGACAATTGGCTTTTGTGAGCTGGGACAGACTGTCTCTAGCATATGACTGGTGCTAGGATTCAAGGCAATGAGGGATGTTGGGGGTGAAGAATGAAGAGAGTTGGCTACCCCAGCCTCCTGCCAGGTTATTTCCACAAAGGTCATTACAGAATCTTCATGCAAGGTGGGAGAATCCTCGTCACCCAGAGGAGTAAGGAGAACTTATCTAACAAGGAGTTCTGCATTCGTTTGGGTCTGCCAAAGAGCAGATGGCAAAACGGGGTTAAATAATCAAGAAATTTACTGGGGTGGGAGCGGTAAATAGGGAGAGCCTTTAGCTTATAATGCATGTGTGATCCCTGTGGAAGGAAGGGGAGAACGAAGGAAGATTTGGGTAGGAAGAATCTTGAACTGAAGCACAATTCGAATAAAGGTCTGGTCAGGCCAATAGGGAGACCTCAAGTCAAAGCTGCCAAGAGGAGGCGTCTCACACTTTGCTAAAACAGACCTGCCTTGGTACTTCTGCATCCTCAGTCACTGGCAGGGAAGAGCCTAAGGGAGCGTGGCCTCAGTGAGAGGGTAAAAGATCCAGAGGGGACGCAGCTGAGTCCATCAGTCAACTGTACTCCCTGCACCAGGAGGTGTGAGTAGTTTATTTCCAGAAGGTTGGGATTTAGGCAACTTGTTGCTATCTGAATCTTCCCATAAGTACACGTCAGCATTCCGGGTCTCACTCTTTCCCAATCGATACACTATCTTCACATAAGAGATCTTGCAAAGCTGTGAATTAAAATGATGTTTTAATCCAGCAAATTAAAGGGTCACTTTTTTTCTTTTTTTCTCTCAGTTCAACAGCTGCAAGACATGAGATTCCTTTAGACAATCCCAAGGACTCCCTGATTTGGGAGGTTTGTGTTTGTTTAAGAAAAGGTCCACAACTTATCTGATATAACCTCTTTTCAAAAGATAGTACTTTGCACATAAGAGCAATGTAAATAATTTGCGTCTGGAGGACAGACTGTGCTGGTCTTTAACTATGTCCACAAATAATTTGATACCCTTTCCTTCAAAGGAAATTTGGAGGAGTTTAGCTCTCCTCTTCTTGAAGGTCGTCTGCACTTAGTTGCTTCCTTCTTATGAATAGAATGTGGCAGAAGAGGTGATGTGTGATTGCCAAGACTAGGTTATAAAAGGCATTGGGCTTCCTCCTTGCCTTTTCTTGGATCACACGCTATACGGCAGTTTTTCAACCTCAGCACTATTGATATTTTGGACAGAATTATTCTTTGTTGTGAGGGGCTGTCTGCGCATTATAGAATGTTTAGCAGCATCCCTGACCTCTATTCACTCAAAATTCCCAGACTTTGAAATTCTTGTCAAAAAAGTATTTATGTATGTACGTATGTAAACACACACACACACACACACACGAAGTTGTTTATTTATTTATTTTTTAAGGTTTTGGATAGCCAAATTGCCATCCAAAAAGTCTGTATCTTTTCCCACATTCACAAGTTCAATATGTGTACTTTTTCTTAGCATTTTTGCCAATATTAGTTTTCTCTTAAAAAAAATTTGCCAACTTGATAGACAAAAACTGGTATCTTAATTTGTATTTTTTTTTTTATTACAGGTGACCTTGCCCATTTAAGAAGTGATTCTGGTCTGTTGTACTTCTTTGTGACGTAGCCCACTTTGCTCCAGGGCACGAGCAATGGTGCATGTATAGGACCCACTGTCTATGAGCACAACAGGGGGTCCTGCACACTCTGGTATGGAGGGCTGGAGGAGCCCTGCTTCCTCAAAGCCATTCCCACGCAGGTGCCCAGTGTACGAAATGCTTCCATTTGAAATCCATTCTTTTAGTTCGTTTCCCCTCTAGATTTTAAAATATCAAGTAAATTAACCCTAAGGTATTGGTGACACATCAGCTTTTTTTCTGACACATTTGAACGGATAACAATACTTATAATGCCATGGTCGGGTGGTAGGTGTGATCAGGGAGCAATTAAAGAATAATACTGAGATTACCATACTAAGTAAAGTAAGTCAGACAGAGAAAGACAAATGTCATATGATATCACTTATATGTGGAATCTAAAAAAATGACACAAATGAATTTTTATTTACAAAATAGAAATAGACTCAGACATAGAAAAGAAACTTAGGGTTACCAAAGGGAAAATGGAGGGAGGGGTAAATTGGGATTCCGAGATTTGCAGATACACACTACTATATATAAAATTGATAAACAACAAAGTCCTACTGTACAGCACAGGGAACTATATTCAATATCTTGTAATAACCTATAATGGAAAAGAATATGAAAAGGAATATATATGTATAACTGACCATTATGCTGTACACCAGAAACTAACACAACATTTAAAATGAACTATGCTTCCACAACAAAAAAGAATAATACTGAAAAGAGGAAAAAGACAAGAAACAAGGAATAAAGGTCACCTCAAATTTTGCCCTCACCCTGGTTTTGCTTAGGTATGTCCTTTTATAATCTACCTCACTCTCCCTCAAGAAGATAACTGCCAATTCTTAAACAAATTATGTTCTGGACATTTACCACTTATGTTTTGGTAATACACTCTTGGTGCTTCACCATTCCTGATATTCATTCATTCATTCAGTACCTGACTATGCAGGACACTAGGAGGAACCTGTACACCCTCTGCCCTCGTGAGCTTGCACTCTAGTGAGGGAAACACCACCGGTGTGTGCGGCATGGCCTGGCATGACTGACCAGGAGAAGAAGACAGTGCCTCCTGCCTCTTCCCCTCTGTGTGCTGCAGACCTGCTGCCCGGCTCTGGATGCCCCCAACACCACTCTTAAAAACGATTTCCCTTTTTCCCTTCCTGATCACCTCCTTCCTTCCTCCTGTTCTCTTTAAAGCTTCCAGATCTGAGCTAACCTTACTCCTTAGTCTCCTTGCCGCTTAAAGTGAGGTCTACATACCAGCAGCATCAGTATTAACTGGCAGCTTCTTAGAAAAAGCAGAATCCCAGGCCCCACCCCAGACCTGCTGAGTAGGAATCTCCCCTTGGGAATGTTGGCAATGCTTCCTCTGCACACCTCGGTCTGAGAAGTCCTAGTTCAGAGCTATTACCCTCACTGGTCTGTGGAAGGCCCTCCCTCCTCTGGTTATTTACTCATTCACTCGTTTCCCCCTTATTCCAAAGCCCATTCCTACCCTTGTGCCCAACAAAGACATTCTCTTTAATCTGTTTAAGAACTGGTCTTAATCATGTACCCTTGAAACCTAAGTAGTGTTATTATGAATGCATATGTATTTTCAATGTATATAAATGTTATTGTACTAGAAATCTTGTTTCTTACCTTTTAATTACCAACATGTATTTAAGATTTAATTACATTACTGTGTGTAGATCCAGTTCATTGCTCTATCTACCTCACAGTATTTCATAGGCATCCATCACATTTTACATACTATTTCATGATGGGCAGTTTGGTGGCCTTGAATGTACTGTTGCCCCAAATAACACCACGTGTCTGCTTACAGTCTTGTGCAAAATTTTCTCTGGGCTCTACACGTTCAGGAGTGGGACTGCTGGGTCCTGGGGTATATGCATAACTTAATTTCACAAAATTCTTTCAGATTGTTCTCCAGATTGTACCTCCTTACTCTCCCATCAGCAGCATCAGATCTTTCTCATATTTGCCTTTCTGGTGGATGTAAAATGGTGTAGTATCATTGTTTTAATCTGCATTTATCTGACTACCAGTGAATTTGAACATTTCTGCTCCTTTTTACTAGCCATTCATATATTAAAGAAAAAACAATCCTGAGTGCCTATTATGTTCCAGGCATTGTTCTAGGCACCTGGGAAAAGCATCTCATCTTCATTTTATATTGGACTTCATGTCTTTTTTTTTTTTTTGATCAATTTGTGTGAGTTCATCTTATATCTACATATTAATGCCTTGTCGGTTTTAACAACACAAAAATCTGCTCCCGCTATGGATCTATCTGCTAACTTTGTCTACAGCAACCTCATTCACCAGATAGCCTTGTTTTGACGAGGTCAAGAAGTGTTTTGGCCTCCTGTGTTATGCAATATCACAGTGATAGTCTCCTGGATTTTGCTCTATTAGCTCTGTACTTTTACCGTTTACATTTAGGACTTCATTACATCTGGAGTCCATCAATTTACATGGTACAAAGTAGTAATCTAACTTTATTTTTCTCTGTACAGTTAGCTCTTTCTCCTAACACAGATTTTCCTTTGCTGTAAAGGTTTCATCATTCAGTGTAAGAGATCTCAGCCTTGAGTCTATTCTGGAACTAAGATGAGTCAGAGGTTTGCAAACGGTTGCAATTAGAAAATGTCTCTGTGAAATCTGAAGCTGGGCAGTTCCAATGTGACTGCTTTGCAGAAAGGTTTGACTTGTGGTTAATGTTATGTGGAGCAGCAGGAGCCAGAGGCTTGACAGCAACGGACAGGTGCTGGTGAGTACATCTCCCAAATGAGGTGTGGGCTTGTGGAGAGGAATTACAAACCAAGAGCAAGGCGGTAATTCACCGTAAATGCTGGAATACTACCACAGAGGTTCTCTGGTGTCACATACATCAATTTGCATGCTCACTTCTAAAATACATGCTTTGAAATTTGGATTAATAGCCATTAGGATTCAGCGTAGCTAGAGTTTCAACCATGAGTCCTGGGAGGTCAGCACACTGGGTTCAAATCCCAGTTTGGTCACTCACCAGCTGTATGACCTTGGGCAAATCAGTTCTCTCAGGAATTTATGAGATAATCCTTATACACCACTTAGCTTAGGGCCTGTGTATATTAGGCATTCAATGAACAAAGACAATAAAAAGGCCTATTGCATAACAGACTTTGCATTCTGGGGAATACAAAGAATAAACAAACTCTGGCCCTTAAGGGATTTATGATCTAATATGGGCAAGGATACACTACAAAAATAATTATACCATAAGAGAAAACCTCATAGTTTGCTCTAAGAGAGTTACAAAATGCAATCGGAGTTCAAAGAGAAGAATGACATATCAATTTGGGGGTTGGGGGGGTGGGATTGGGGGCTGGGGAAAAGTCTCATGGAAGGAAGTGCCTTTTGGAAAATGTCTAGACCAATAAGTGAAGGCTCTAGCGCGGGAGTCCCAGTTTGGCTGGAGTGCTGATAAGTGGAAGAGAAAGGCCTGGAGAGGTTGCTGGGCTGTGTCCTGGAGACCCTGAAGGCTAAAATGGGGTTGAATTTAATCGGGCAGAGGGAGGAGATGCCCTGCTCGGGGCTGTACTTGAGGAGGGTTAAACCAGGAGTGGTTGCAGAGAGGGTCACAGCCAGAGCCAAGGGAGGTGCAAAGATGATAGTGGCATCTGAATAGGGGGCAAGGACACTGTGAATGACACGAAGGGAGGAACGCAACAGGCCTTTGACGGAAGAACCAACAGGACTCCCAAGGGCAACCTTTTCTCCCCGAGGCCATTTCCTTCCTACCTGCTCTGCTGTCCTCAAAACCTCAACCGGATTTCCTCTCTCTCACTTAGCCAGTAGATAACCTGACTCCTCCCCATTTATACCTCCAAGTGTTTCTTAACGGCATCCTCTTTTTTCTTCATGCCTGTCCCCTCCCCTCCTTTCATCCCAGGCCGCCCCTCCCGCTGGTGTTCAGCCTCACCGCCTCCACTTCCTCCTCCCCGTGGAATCCCCACGAGGGGCCTCCTGTCTCCTCACATCCGCTCTTGGTCTGAAAGAGCTTCCCCTGGGCTTGTCTCTTCTCAAGGGGCACTACAATTTCTCTCCTACCTTTTGCCTCCAAATTTCTTAGGGGAGGGCTCACTCAACGTTGGCCTTCACCATGTCCACATCTCAGCCTTCCGAAATCGAGCGCCCACCCCCACAGACGCCGCAGAGCCACCCTGACCGCATACGGGCCGAATCCAGCCATTTTCTTCTCAGCCCTCTACCCACCAACTCCGCTGGGCGACACCCCCGTTCCGCCGCCCCACCACCCGCTCGCATGGTTTTCTGTACCTGACTTTGGAAACAAGTCTCCCGAGTCTCTCTTTTCCCAACTCTTCGTTCCCTCTCGCTCTAATCCTCTCCCACCCCAGCCCTGCAAACAACGCACCAGGAGTGTGCAATCTTCTTGTGTAAGGTAAAGGGGGAAAATGTTTATATAAATATATATGTTACCCACTCTGCAGTGTCGGCTCCCAGGGAGGGTCCTCCTGCCCAGTGCGCTCCAGCCAACAGCCCAGTTCAGCAGCAAAGGAAAGCGTTCTTCTTCCACCAGAAGACAGAGGCCTACGAGCTCCCGCTCTAGAGCACAAGCTCTCATTCGTGACCGTCCAAGGGGGGGCTGCTTTATAGGGATCCCGTCAGTCAGCGGGGAGGGGGTGGAGTTCTCGTGCGGCGCAGGCGCAGCTGGACTGCTGCCGCCCCACAGCGCAGGGCCCGCCCAGCGTCTCTGCGCATGGCCCGTGCCACCACCATCTTGAGATGTTCTGCTCAGTGCTTCTGAACAGGGTGTCTGAGCTGAGGTGTCCTGTGCAGCGCTTCTGTGCTGGGAACGCTGATCTGACATGTGGGTGCAAAGCCTAGTGAAATCAGACGAAGCACAAAAGAAGAGGTTATACCTTATCACCTAGATTCATCTTATTTTTCCTGGGGACCCCTGTGGGCTTAGATTTTTAAAATATCCATCCATAGCTGTATCTACCTATTTATACTCTATTTAATAGAATAATAATCAATTAGAAAATAGCCATTATATTATGGCCCCTAAAATATAACACCAAGACATAATTGTGAATAAGCAGCAATATGGAGGCAGCCTTTCAATCTTTATTGAAATTATACCAGGGGCTGAAGTTAGGCTCATTCTTGATTTCCTCTCAGAATATTAATTTCTACCACGATTTAACTGCAACCTCCCTGTGAGGGATTTCCAATATCTCCAGCCCTGATATTCTTCTTAAAGTATAGACCCCCAGTCCCAACTTCCTGCTAGTATCTCAAATTGAACCCATCTCAGCCGACTTACCATCTTCCTCCCTCGTCCCTATTGAATCTGCTTTTTTTGGTTGTTGTTGTTCCCACCTTCCTAGGCTCAAAGGTCTTCCACACGGAGGCAAAAACATTATTTTGCAACTGTATAGTGATAAACACAGTATTGTTAATGCTATAAGTATATTTTTAGAATGTGTGACTGTAGACTTTTAACAAATATGGCAGTGAGTGGAGTTTCCTTTGAAAGCAGCAACATAGTAATCAGAGTCGACGTTTAAGTTTAGAAAAGCCAAATAAATAATGTTCCTTAAAAATGTTGCATGATACATCTGATACAATGCAAAAAGAATTCTGAAGAGTTGGGAAGAATTGTCTTTTTAAATTATATTTTTAATAAATGAAATAGCAATTGATAACAATAATAAACCTTCATTAAGAGCCTTCTAGGTATCAGAAATGAGTAGTGGAACTTGCATCCTAGGACTTTATACATCTTCTGGAATTTCATTCATTAGCACATTGATAAAAATTTTGATGGATGAAGCAGTAGCTGAAGTTATCAGTGAGGAAATAAAATGTTCAAGGATTTTCATATAAAATCACTCTATTGGCTTGAGAGTTTGTAAAATTTAAGGACAGCCTATGTATGACATCAAGTTTTACTTTGACAAAAGGAAATGGAATAATTCTAAATTTTTCAACGAAATTTTGACTGTTAAAATATTAGATCTACAGTAGTCTTACAAGAACCAATTAGTAAGACAGAGTCCATAAAGGAAATGCTATTTTATATACTGACATTCATTTTCTTAAAGATAGTTTTGCTATTACTTTTCATTGTTTTCATATTCATCTCAAGATTTGTTTTGTTATCTTAAGGCTGCTTGAATTGAGATCTATGTGTGGTTGTCAGTAACTACCGGTCTTTTAAAAAGCCCATCATTGACTCCCTAATTAGTGTAAGACATGAAATCTACTTGACAAAAAAGCAACATCTACATTGTGCTTAAAAAAAAAGCAGGTAGAATCTATACAAAGAAGATGATAATAATGCTGCAGACTGGGAATATATGAAGCTTTTAATTCAATTACTCAACCAGTACTTTTTGAGGGACCACTCTGGGAATGTTCTAGGTGCCAGAAATTCAGCAGAGAACAAAGGACAATAAACTCTGCTTTCATGTAGTTTACATTCCAAAGAGAGGAAAGAGAAATTAAGTAGAACAAACCTGTGGTGGAATTAGATTAGTAGAATGTATTAGAATTGATGCCCTAAATTCTAAGGAGAAAGTAAAGCATAGGGAGTAGGGGTTGTAATTAAAATGGGGATTATCAGGGAAGGGTTTACAGGACAGATGACATTGTGTAAAGATCTGAAGCAGAGATGTTAGGTATATGGATGGATTTTGGCAGCAAGGATGACTCTATGCAGGAAGCCAGGGTGGCTGAAGAAGGGAGAGAGAGAGATGAGCTCAGAGACACCCTGGGGGCAGATCCTGTAGTCTTAAAAGGTTTTTGCCAGGAGTTGTGGAGCAATTAAAGGGTCTTGAGCAGAGGCCCAGAAAATGGGCGTGTTTCAACAGGATTATTTAGATTGCTATTTGAAACTATGTAAGGGCTCAAAGGTGGAAGCAGGGAGAGCTGTGCAAGGTGACGGCAGTAATCCAGGTAAGAAATGATGGTGGCAGGCCCAGGGTGACACTCGCTGTGGAGAGAAGTAGAATTCTGAATATATTTTGAAGAGTGGCAGAATTTGCTACTGACTACTGTGAGAGGGGGTAAAAAGAAGAGTCAAGAACGACTCCAACTTTTTTAGGAACGGGAAAGGATGTGGTTGCCACTTTCCGAGATGAAGAAGTCGGAGCAAGTAGCCCGTCTGGGGACATCAGATTTGAGTGAATTGGATTTGAGACATCTATTAGCAACCAGGAGGAGGTGCTGAGTTGGCGCGGTCTCCTCTCCCATCTTCCCTCTCCCCGCCTCTTGATGGTAGGGACTGCGACCTGCACCAAGGCGCCAGCACCAGTAAGTCTACTGGCCGGTCTTGCACCCCTTAGGGGCTGCTGTACCGTCGAGCATGGGGCACATTTAAACGATTTGTCTTACCAGAGGAGCTATTTTAGCTGTTATTCCAAGGCGGATATTTGCCAGCTGTGGCCGTAGCAGTTGGATGTAGGAGTGTGTAGGTCAAGGAAAAGTCTCACTCTGCTGATACAAATATGGGAACCATTAGCTTGACGTTGGAGTGTGAAGCCTTCAGATCAGTAGAGGAGTGAATTAAGAAAGAAATGTGTATAATTCTTAGTTTCCAGGGTTGTTTTGTGGGGATCAAATTAAACGCAACCATTAAACACCTGGCACACTGACAGCGCTTAGCAAAGATGGTTGCAGTTTTTATTGATAAACCCATCCGTAGTAGCTTGCCTCTGTGTAACATCCAGTCCAGTCAGGAGGGCGCGCATTTTGTGACAACCACGCATCCCAAAAGAGGTCGACTGGATGTGGCTGAGGTGACTGGCATTTAGAGATGGAAGGATCCTAGTCTGATTCTTTTCCTTTTACAGCAGGAGGCGGAAGCTTGCAGAAGCTAAGCGCAGCTAACCGAAGGCCAAACACAGCCTCCACTTCGCCCGCTGTGCTCCTGGTCTACCCCATCCCATCCAGCCCGGCTGCCTCTCCAGCTCCAGCTCCAGCCGCAGCCCCATGTGGTCGACACATATCGGCCCCTTCTGCGCTAAGTTTCTGGAAGCTTCGGTCTCTATCCGACCGCGCCACATCTAAGTGTCTGTGAAGAGGAGGAGGCGCCGAGGTGCCTGGCGCAGTCCCAGGCAGGGACTACCTGACGGGCAGCTGGAGCGGGAAGGGGTAAGGCAGCGGGGCAGGTGCGGGTTTGCGCGGCGGAGCCGTTGCGCCCTTGGGTTCTTTCCGCTCGCGGGACGCACCTGAAACAGGGCGCCCGATACTCCAGGCCGCCGGCGACTGGCAGAATCGGGAAGGAAAATATTGGAGAAGGAGGGCGCTCGTGCGTCCGCCCAGCTGGAGCCTGAGGCTGCAGCCTCGGGGCGGGAAGCTGGGCGGGGCTGGGAAAGTTGAGTCCTAGTCGCGGAGGGCTGGGCTCCGAGCGGGAGCCCCCGCCGCCCGGGACCGTAAAAGGCTGGAGCGGGCTGGGTAGGTGTGGCTCCGCCTGCGTGACCTGAGCCCCCGTCTCGGTCGCCGTCGTCTCCCGCAGCTGCGGCCTCTCAGCCATGGGCGCCGTCTGGTCCGCCCTGCTGGTTGGAGGGGGTCTGGCCGGAGCGCTTTTCGTTTGGCTGCTGCGGGACACGGGAAAGGAGGGGGACGCGGAGCGGGGGAAGGACGCCTCTCCAGGGGAGGCTGCGGCTCCGGGAGGCGATAAGGGTGGCGGCGGCGGTCTGAGCCCTGGACCTTCTAGGCGGGAGCTGGTCACCAAACCAGGTATTCTTCCTCCCCGTGTCTCGAGGGGCAGATCTGCCAGGGGGGCTGTGAAGTTCACTGAGGGAGGAAAAGGCACACCTGGAGCTTTCCTAGCGGCCCATTCCCAAGGACTAGCTTCCTCTCCGCGGCCCGCATTTCCCCTGGCTGGTGCGCACGCGCCGGGCGGGGTTCTCGCCCTCCATCGAGGCCCTGGAGATGCCCTGGCGCTGCGTCCAAGGGCCGCGCCCCGCTGAGTCGCTGCCCTCGGCGCCCGCCCCTGAGGACTTGCACCGGCCCCTCCAGCGGGGATGGGCTCCTCCGCTTGGCGGCGCTTGGTGCAGTGCGGGCAGCTGCAGCGGCAGCACCCCTTCAGGGCCTTTGGAAAGGAGTGCTTAGGTCTAGGGGACCTACGACCCTCTCCAATTTCTGGCCCGACAGGGACCCTGTCTCAGTCCCAGTCCCACAGCCTCATGTCTTCCCATCCCTCACCCCATGGAAGAGCCACGTTCGGGAACACTGGAGCAGTGAGCACCTCCCACTATCTGGACGCTTCTGTCAGGGAGGCAAAGTTCAGGTTGGACTCTGGCCATGAAGGCCTCGGCTGAGGCCCTGGGGCTGCGCGCTGGCCGCCCGTATCAGAGCCGTCGGGCCTCCCCCATGCTCACCCCGGACGGTGCAGGGTTGTCTGAAACCCCAGGGAAGAGGCACACTTAATAGGGGTGCTTAATAGAGGACCCGACTCCGATGAGTAGAACTGATATCTAGGTTTTCATCTCTATATTTTAGACCCTGCATGCTGGGCAAAGTGCACTGACAGAAAACCTTACTTTCCAGTGCCCTCCCTGGGCGAGCTGCCCATGCCTGAATGCTAGTCCAGTGGTGAAAATGACATCTGCAAACTTTTAGTGGAGTGGTGTTCATGTGTGCCTTTCCTGCGACTGGTTTTGGATGAGCACAGATCCCATTTATCTTCTTTTTTGTGAAAGCCAGCCTCATGTTGTAGGTTGAAAGATGGGAAACTCAGTAATTTTTATGTCTTACTTCCAACTCCACCATTAGAAAGAGACAAAATTAAACAAAACTTCCCTGTTCCCACCCCAAACCCCCATCTATACTGATTGTATGGTTGTGGAGATTTCCATCTTACAGAGAGCTATTTGGACCATCAAGGAGGTGGCCAAAAAGGAAACTGAGTCTTTAGGGAGCTTGGATTGTGTACTCTTAAGAATATGTATTTTTAAAGTATACAATGGGAGGGGATATAAAAAGCTGAAGAAGTTTCTGATGCACATGGGATTGGCAGGGAGAATCCAGCCCTCTCCCTGACCCTCACCGCCATTTCTGGCCCAGGGACGCACTGCTGTCCTTTGAATTCTCCCACAGTGACAGCTGCAGCTAATCTGCCCGCACCTGTGAGAGCCAGTCCCTGACCTGCATGTAGTTCCTGGGGGTACGAGTGTACTCTTCTGGTTTACAGAGTAACCATCAGCTCTTCGCCACACAGGCTGGACAACATTTTTTGATGATAGGAGCCAAACTTGACTTGGTTGCACGCCAGTGTGGCCTGGACTGCGGAGATCCAGGACCGTGACAGGGTTACACTTCCGCTTCTCCAGCTTGCCACCTCATTTACACTCTTGTGCTGGTATACTGACACTCTTGGACGTGCATTTTATTATGGGATATGCATGTGTATTCTTAGAGCACAGTGTTGTGGCCATACTAGGTAGTTAAGTACTTGATTTTAATAGAGACAGTCTGTGAACTGCAGATAAGTTAGTAGCAAAGTCTTTAATAACTAAACATATTTTCTCAGCCTAACTTGATTCTTTCTCACATGAACTGCCTAACATTATTATATTTTTCATTATTATTATTATTATTATTTTTTTTTAGAGCATCTTCAAGAAAGCAATGGACGTTTGGTTTCTGAGACCAAAGGCCCTGGTGACCTGCAAGCAGCAGCATGGAGACTGCAGAGTCCTTCTGGAGAAGGTGGTAACTGGGACAAGTCAAGAGCGCATGTTCCTTCTGGACAGTTTCCAGACTCAGAATCTCTAGCTACCTCAGGGACTGGTAATGCTCAAAGTCACTCTAATGTATCAAGACATAAAAGCCTTGGATCTCCCACAGGAGAACAGGGATTCCAAGAAGGCCAAAAGACATCTGCTAAAGCAGCTCCACATTCGGCAGAGAAGCTGCCTTCTAGCAACCTGTTCCTGGACAGAGCAAAAGAAGACATGAACCTTGCACAGCTGGACAGTCAGGCCCGGGCTGACCATGAGGACTGGGAGATGATGTCCCGGCACTCATCTTGGGGAGATGTTGGTCTGGGAGGCAGTCCTGAGGCTCCAGTGTTAAGCTCTAACCAGGGAAAGGACTATGGCAGAAGCACTCTTATGGAAGCGAGAGGTCAGGAAGTGGGTGTGAAACCAAAAAGGGCAGTAGCAGTGTCTGCAGAGTCTCGGCAGGTTAGCATCAGGTTCCAGGTCCATTATATCACAAATGCTGGTGTGCAGTTCATTGCAATAACTGGAGACCATGAGAGTCTTGGGAGGTGGAAGGCTTACATCCCACTCCAGGGTAGCAAGGATGGGCTCTGGTCTCGTTCTGTGTCCCTGCCAGCAGACACAGTGGTAGAATGGAAGTTCGTGGTGGTAGAGAATGGGGAAGTTAGTCGTTGGGAAGAATGCAACAATAGATTCTTAGAGACTGGCCATGAGGATAAAGTGCTTCACAAGTGGTGGGGGATTCACTGATGCAGTCTGCGAAGTACTGAAGAGGCTGTTGCAGAAAGTGGAAGAGGCTAAGGTTGTGGAGCACCCTGAATAATTTAAAATAAAGGAAATGTAGCTCCAAACCTAGCCATCAGAGTTGTTTCAAATTTGCTAGTGGCTTTTGTCTCATGTGTAGATAATGCTTCCAGTGAGCCTGGACTTTTTTTCCCTGTGGTATCGATGGATGGGTTTATGCTGATCCATCATTTCTTTAGGGCTTGGTCGTCTTGGGGAGTGGCTGGCTAAGCTTCAGATGTGCACTGGTCAGGAACCACAGAAACTAACCAGCTGCACAGGATTTAGGCTTGAGCTTTTGGGAGATCCTTAAACTAGGGAAGTGAAACAAGCCTCATTCAAAAAGAGCTGATTTCCTATTGATACAGCTGGAGAAACACTCTCTGCTGCATACACATTTTATATTTAAAAGTAGTTAACACCATATGGAACCGTTATTAGAAAATATCTGGTCACTAGATGTAATTAGTAAGGATATGAGGAATGTATTAAGACTTCCCAATGTTTTTGCTTGATTTTACCTGCCACAGATGGTTTGAAGGTAGCAAGTATATTCTTGTCTTAATGATCGAAGGCTGGTGTAGAGACAAGGGGCCTAATCAGAATGTGCCAGAGGGAGCAGCCCAAGAGAAAGAGAAAAGGACGGGGGTTAAGGTGTAGGCTAAGCAAGGCGGCCTGAATGACACCTCTTCGAGGGCTGGGAGGTACAGGCCAGCCTGACTGCAGGGTGGGATGCACCGTCATGTACTCGTGGGGCCTCGTAGGACCACCTCTCCCACTGCCCCTCTCTCACACTAGATCTGGGCTGACACACGGCTGTTCTATAGCGATTGTTTCACCCTCCTCCTTCTCCTTTCATGCCAGAAGCTGTCTTGAGTAACAAAATTGTAACAGAACAGTGATACAGAAGTACATCTTTGCTCTAGGAAGAAATAAACATTTAAACTTTGCCATTATAACTGAAAAAATAATAAAACCTGAGTTTTAATATCTTTATTAAATGTCTGAATTATTTGTATAAATCTTAGTACCATAACAGTTAGATGTAAAATAAAATTTTCTCCACTAAAGACACAGAAAAAAAGCAGACATTAAGAGGCATAGAAGTCTGCTTTTCTCCTTCTTTTAGAGAAAAAGTTTGAGTATTTATTTTAAAACTTTACCTGTGGAGGGATGCCTGTACTTGAAAATTAATTCTACATTTAAAAAAACCTTTTAATAAGTGTAACATTTATTGGCAAAACAATGTTTAGTCCTGGTGACAGATGGTCTTTGTTGAAAAGAGCATAAACCCAACTGGAAAAGTGTTAGAAAGTGCGTAAAGAACTGTTTTTGGCTCATAGTATTTTTAATGTTAAATTCACATATACTTCTTACCTACTTCATAATGAATTTTATATTCTGCCAGTGAGGTCTCCAGAAGACATTTACCACTGCTGCACAGAATGCCCAAGCATATCTGTTAGGTAAAGCAATTCACAATAGAAATCTGTTTAAAGTTCTCACTAGTCATTTTATCATTACCTGATGAAATAAAAATCTTTCAGTAAAGCCAATTGATTTAAGAGATACATATAATACTAAACTTCATATTTTAAAAACTCATTATTTAAAATTGGACGTGCTTAGAGTGAGGAATAGGAGGGCTGGGGGAGGACTTGGGTCCTACTTAGCTTATTACCCGCAGTGGTTAGGCCGAACGCTACCTGCTGTCACAGACACCTCCATGTCACGCGGTGGCAACAGCAGCAGGGCTGTTCCTGGCAGGAGGGCGGTTTTCCTTGCCCATTGCCACCCAGGCTCCTGTCCCATGGCTCTCCTGTCCCCCTAGCCATCGCTGTCCTCTGTAACCAGCTGGTGGAAGGAGAAATAAAGTAAGGAAAGACACCACGCTTACTAAAACTTTAGGCCAGAAAGTTCCAAGTACTGCTGTGTTCATGTGCCTCTAGTGAGACCTGGTCAGGTGGCCACATGCAGGTGGAGGCGAGGGGGGCTGGGGAACAGCCTCTGGCTGGGCAGCAGTTTCTCAGTGACATCTGTACTACAGAACAGAAGTACAGACTTCTGGGGGCAGGCTGGCTTCTGTGACATTGTTCCTGTTGTCTTTGGCACAACTGAAACATTTCTGTATCTGTTCTTCTGGTCTCCTTTTATTTGGTTGACATCCTGTAGTATAATAAATATATTTCGTTTCTGTCCTTGGTTCCTGGCACAGAGCTCCTCAACCCCTTGGCATTTCCTGAGAGACAGGAGTGCCTTTTGTTATTCATAATAAAGCCCTTTAGGTCACCCTGAGTTTCTGCCAGTGAGGTGACTTAGGTGGGCCCCTAGATAGCCTCCGGCTAGGACTGGTCACCAGAAAGACCAAGTGGTTGGAAGCTTGTGACTTTCAGCTCCACAGGCTGAGCTCCGGGATGGGGAGGGGCCTGGAGATGAAGCTCCACAAAGACCCTTAAATGATGAGATTTAATGAGCTTCCAGTTGGAGAGCAAATCAAGGGCATGGAAGCTCCACAGCACCACCCCTTACCTTGCTCTGTGCATCTCTTCCATTTGGCTGGTCCTGAGTTATAGCCTTTATAATAAACTGTAATAGTAAGTAAAGCACTTTCCTGAGTTCTGTGATCATTTCTAGCAAGTTATTGAAACTTTAGAGGGGGGTGTGGGAACCCCCAGTTTGTAGCCAGTCAAAAAGTACAGGTGGCCTGGGACCTGGGGGCAGTCTTGTGGGACTGAGCCCTTAAGTCTGGAGACTCTGACACTAACTCCAGGCAGTGTCAGAACTGAAGTGACTCACAGACACCCAGTTGGTGTCCACAGAGAATTGGTTATTGGTGCTGGAAAACACACCACATACAAATGCCACTAATTTATTAAAATCTAATTAAGGCAGACTGAATCCATTCAATCTGCAGAAGATACCAACTGGCTAAAGAATAATAAACTTTTTCTTTCTTTCTTTATAGTTATTAATATGTAAAAAAAGAAACTTTTCCAAAAGTTTTCATCAGGGGCCCCAATGTTTTGTTGTGTGATTACATTCACTGATATTGACAGAACAGTGAGTTCAGGGTCACAAAAGGAATCCCTGTCAGTACCTTGGAGTTTGTCCTTCTGGGCATGATACCCCATCTTTCACTTTCATGTGAAAGCAGTTTTTAAGCTGAAAAAAAAGAAAAGGACTATTGCCTCAGCACCAGTAAAGATAACGTAAAACACGTAGTTATTCCAACACACTGGTATTAGCACAAATTAACACCTACAAGGTATGAACACTTTCACATCTGGCTAGTACTGCTTGAAGTTTTACTGTGAGAGCATTCAAGAATAGTTTGTTTCAAAATAGTTTACAGGATAGGGTATCTTTTATTAAATTTTCACATAAAAAGAAAAAAGTACACAGGGCACTAATTATACGTAACACCACAATTAATTGGGCATCACCTCTCTGTAAATAGGCAAGCAATGTATCATTTTAGTAACATTTTTTCCTGGTCTTTCACTTTCTGTATCCTCTTTTCTTGATTTCTGATCATTGAAGACATTGCTGAAAATGTTGATAAAACAGTTAGAAAACAACATTTACTCAGGCTTTAAATTCCATAATGTGCCTCTTAAAAGGTCAGCTTGCTACTATAGAATAAACACATTCTGAGCTTAAGAAGTTCTTACCAATTGTAAAGTAGCGTATTTTTTAAAAGACTGAAGTCATGAAACAGAGATAAGGGCAGATCTTTGCTCTTTCAGCTGTTTTAAATGAGCATGATTATCATTATTACAGAAGTAATACACACTAATTGTAAATAATCTGAACACCTCAGGAGGGTACAAAGAGAGATAAAGGTCATTCTATGCCTCTGTTCCCCCAACCTGTTGAACCTCCCCTCCCCAGGTCATCACTGTAAACCCTTCGGCATATTCACATGTACACACACACATAAGTCTTCTTTACACAAATGGAAATATGTGGTATAAATTGTTCTGTAGCTTGTTTTACTCAACAAAATGTCAACATCTTTCCAGTTCAGCTCATGTTTTGTTATGACTGCACAGTATTTCATTATGTGGATGTACCAACATGTTAGTAAATACATTTTTAAAAGTTGCTTTCTTATTCTTGTTTATAAATAATGCTATAGGACATATGTCTGTAAACAGACTTTTATGTGTGTGTGCAATTTTTCTTGCAGAATATATTGCTTGAAGTGGAGTTTCTGGGTCAAAGAATATGTGCCACTTTAAATTTTGATAAATGCTCCAAAAGTTCTCTCCAAAATATTTGTTTTATAATTTCCAAGAGATATTCCATCCAGACAATGCAACCAACAAAAAGTTTTTTAAAAAAATTTTAAACAAATACAACACATCTTCCATTTGGATTATTACATGATAGGATTACTCAGATAAAGTCAGAAATATAAGTCAAAGTGTGAATAAAAATGGTGTCAGTAAGATAATGCATCCTCCTTAAAAAGCTTACAATAGACTTAAAATGAAATGTTTTCCTTTATGTTTATATACACAGAGATCTGGAATTACCATAAAGAATTTGTAATTTTCTTTAATAACAATTTGGTATAGCTTTAGTATATTAAAAAGTGTGGATTCTGGACTCAGAAATTGCAGAGATCAAGCCTCAGCTCTACTACTCATTGTGTGACTTAGAACTTGCTGCCAGTGACTCTTAGCTACCTTATTACCAAATGACGTGATCCTAGTGCCCACCTCCTGGTGTTGTGAAGCTCATAAGTTAAGGCACTGAGTACAGGGCCTGGCACATAGCTGATAAGTGCTCAGTATTAATCCAAGGGTTAGTCATGCTTAAGACCCTCATATTTTGACCAAGGATTATGAATTGCTTATTCAATATCCTTTTCGGTTGGTCCACAGATAGGAGGCCTAACCTGAAGGGAAGGTGGGTATTCTTTTCAGCAAGGAAGATTGCTCCAAAAATGTTCACCATACCTTGGTTCTTCATCTGTAAATCTTCTACCAGAGTCTGCAAGCTTTCCAGTCTGTTCTGAAGCTTCCTGCATGTTTTTCCGGTTGTTTCTATTGGCTGAGACTGTGAAGCTATTAGAAAATTGCTTAGATGTGGTATTAAAAGTCTATTCAATATTTCTTTTTAGAAATCTTCCAATTACAGGTTAAACAGTCTCTGCTTTAAAATAATGGAATCTTTAAAGCACTATTTTAAAATAAAGAAACGTCAAATCTAAATATTGCAATACTAGCTTATCTGATTGTTTCAAACCAGTCTGATTTAGTATTATTTAACTACATAGCATTAAATGGGATGAGTGGGAGGAACACTTCAAGTTTAATGATACATTCTGCATTGTAAATGACAACTTTTCATACCAAATCTGAGTAGTTCCAGTAACTTGGGGTTTGGAAGAGCAAGATTCAATACTGAAACTGGCAACATTTTTGAATGTGTGTGAGGCCAAGCACCCATTTCAGTTGCTGTCACGTGAATGAGGACAGTATTGTATGATGGGAGAGGGCAGTACAGACATGGCCACAGTGAACATGGAACCTAGAATAAACGTGGCAGCAGCAACTGAGGAGGGCCCAGAGGCATCTTGGCTAGTCTCTAATAGGTAGGTATGCGAAGTTTTGTCAACCTCTAAAAACTAGTTGTCAATCTCAAGATTTTAATTTTGAGCTTAGTCTCTGACTTGCTGTATAATCTTGAAAATAGTTTTGATGGCTCATTTTCTTATCAAAAAATGCCCTTTTAATTAAATATATTAAGTCTAAAAGGCAATCATCTGGGACTTATTTTAGTTCAAGAGAAAAAAAAACAATTTCTCAGAGAGATTTTTAACATAAATAATATAAAATTTGATGTTTGATGACTATCTAACAATAGGGGGATAAAAAAGAAAATGCCATGCTATAACGTAACCACAAACTAATAATGAGGTGACCAGCAGCACTGTTCTACTCCTGCAATAATCACTGCTCTAATAATGAAGTAACTTGTTACTCTGTTTTTTAAATATTAAAGAATAACTTAGAAATATAAGAGATGAAGGAGGATACAAATGCAGAAAAAAGATAGTAAAAAAGAAAATGTATTAAAATCTATCATTAGATTCTGATTTTCTTTTCTTTTTTTTTTAGGATCTAAAATATATTGGGTATAAAATTTCAAAAGACCAGAAACTGACTTAACAATGATGCAACAACTTGCCTAGTTTATTCCTTATCAAAGGGAATGATGCCATAGGGCACTAGGGCAGTGTGAGTCATATATGGTGAAAAACATTTCAAATTCAATTCAATATAGAAGTCCACTTATTTATCAGGCACTTATTCAAAATCAAACATTTTTCCCATCCATCTTAGTGAATAACAAATGAACTTAAAATTTAAAAAATGAGAACATTTTGACAAATTTGTATGATAGATACTTGCACTTTCAAAGGCAAAGACTGAAGAGAGTCATAATTTCAGAGAATGTAAATAAGAAAAAAAGTCATTCTCAGCATTTAAAAAAGACCCAAAATCTTATTATAAAATGGAGAAAAAAGTTCATTATTCATATCAGAGAAAGAAAAAGATAATATTTACCTATAACATCTATGTACATTTACTAAGGGATGTGTGTGTATGTGTGTATACAACAGCTATTCTATTTAAATAAGACCCACATAAGCACACACCCACCACACAACATCAATTAGAGCATACATATAAGAACACCGTGTAAAACCTTATTAATTCCGATTATGGAAAACAACTGTTAATTCATCAGAGTAGGAAATTGATTAATCTCATCAATGATGTCAGATCATTCTTACCTTTAACAGAATCAGACGAATGGACAGGCTTGGTGGATCTATACTGTGATGTGGAACCTATAGAATCTTCAACTGAACTAGTTAGGAGTGAGTGAACTGGAGACTTCTTAGGAGAGGAATGGAATGAACGAGAAGCAGGATTTTTCACAGATGGACTTCCTAAAAGTTGACAAGAACAAAAGTAAAAGGACAAAATTAATTAAAAATAGTATACTGCACCTCTTGAAAAATCAAACTTTCATGAGAAAATGTTCCCAATGATGGGGGTGGGGGTGGGTGTTCTAGTAAATACCCAAGGCTTCGAGTTGGAACTGAAAAGGGCTATGTTTTATGAATAAGGAACAAGATCTGCCCTTAGGGATCCTGAGGTCTATCTTCAAATTATCTTCATTCCTGATTGCATTAAATTGATCTGGGATTGCTGGTGTCCTTGGTTGTGTACCAGAAGCAAGCATGAATGCTGTCTGGAGGAAGGTGACCTTATTCTAAGTCGCAAACCATCTGTACAATTTTTCACACATCTGTCATCCAACAACCAGGCATATGAGGAGACAAAAATAACATGGCAGAAAAAACCAAGAGAAAAAATACAGGTAATAGATATAGACCCACAAGATCTGGATAATGGAGGCACAGCCTACCACAGACTCAAAAGCATTACTCTAAACCCCAAACCAGTTCTTCTTACATAAAGAAAACCACACCTAGACACATCAACAAAAACTGCAGTAAATAAATGAAACTCAAAGACAAAAACAATCTTATAGCTGCCAGAAAGGCAAAAAGGACAGATTACATGTAAATGAGTAACAATTAATTTTAGAGCTGACTTGTTAGTAGAGACAATGGAAGCAAAAAAAACAATGATACATTTTCAAAGTGAAGGAAAAATGTTAATCTAGAATTCTATGCTTAGCAAAAATATTCCTCAAAAATGGGGATAAAATAAAGACAAGTTCAGAAAAACAAAAACTAGGAGAACACACTAAAGGCATAAGTAAAATGTTACCAGAGAGAAGGTAAAGTGTGAAGAGGTGGGTGTATCTAAATGGATATCAACTGTACAACACAATGCAAATGATCCACTGTGATATTTACATTTATGATTAAAATGTGACAACAACTGTATGTAAGTTGGAAGGAAAGTGAATGGAGTTAACACGTTCCAAGGCACTCACAATGTATGAGGAAAGGTAAAGGGACTCATTTATATGACTCTAACAAAGCAAGGATATATGTTGTATTCTCTTGGGTAATCATTAAAATAACATGTAAGTGAAGTAAAACCTGAAGGAATTGTTTGACTTCAAATAAATGCTTTTTTTTCTTCACAAAATATTAGTTCTTAAAAGATTTCTCGTAAGTTAAAGGTTATCTAAAAATTAAGAATTTGCATTTATTTTATGAATGTCATGTTTTGATTTTATATACTAATACTCTTCTACAAAAGACAAGAAAATTTGGAAATTTCTCTTCTATCTCTTTCACCTCACAACTGGATTTTCCCTAATTATGTTATTACTGTCCAAATTTATAGCTAAACTTTTGTTGAATAACCATCATTCTCACAGTTTCATTCTTTCCTATTATTTCATTCTCTTCCATAGGAAGGCTTGATTGCTTGCCTGCTGGTTTGCCTTTGCTCTCCAAATCTAACAGATCCTCTCTATTGTTATCTTTCATCTTTCTTAGTTTTAAAAATTCCTTTTCTATATTATCTCTAGGGCCCATCATGTTCTTGAGTATGATTTCAGTCATGTCTATCCTATTTTTTAAAATTTTTCTAAGGCTTTTCCTGTAATGTTTTTATTTTTTCTTCTGCATTTCTAGTCTGAGTTATCCCATTTGGCTTTTCCACAAATTCTGTTATCTTTCAATCCCCTCCTTGACCTTCTCATTTTATAGAGCATTTTGCCTACTTATAGTCCTTGGAAAGTATATGGAGAACCATCTGTCTCATTTCTTTTTCTTTTCTTTCCATCCATTCAATAAGTATTTAATGAGCACCTGCTACATGCCAGGAAGGTTCTAGGTCCTGGGATATATCAGTGAGCCAAACAATTAAAGACACCTGCCCTTGTGCAGCTTTTGTCTAGCAGGAGGTGACACACAATGAACAACATAAATTAGTAAGTTACACAGTAGAAAAAATGCTAAGTGTAATTGAAAAAAAGAAAAAGATAAGGGGGACTGGAATTGTGGGAGGGTTACAATTTTTATATAAGTTGGTGAGAGGTAAGTCTTACAGGGTAAGTGACATCTGAGCAAAGACTTTAAAGGAGGTGGTGGGATTAGCAAAGTGGAGGGAACAGTGGGTATAAGGGCCCTATTATAGAAGCTGCCCAGCATGTTGGAGGAACACTTCAAAGGAGGACAAAGCAAAGTGAATGCATGGGGAGTAGCAGGAAGTGAGACCAGAGAGTTACAGGACTTACAGGCCACTGTCATGACTGGCTTTTACTCTCATGGAAACGAGGAGCCACTACAGGGTTTTCAGAAGGTCTCATTTCTGTGCTTTCATTGAAAACTCACCTGCAGATGGGAATGTGAAGCAACCAGGTGGGTCTTCCAAGTCTCCTGTGTGTAATGTGACTGGCTCTCTGGAAGCATAAGAATGGTCATGCAAACATTCCATTTCAAAACACAGTGCTAAATTTATGGACAGAAACAAGATAATGAAGGCAAAAGTGATGGCTGAGAACATAAACCCAAGATGGCAGTTATAACCCTAAACTGCAGAAGTCCTAAAATACCCTATGAAGGAGATCCAAAATTTCATCATCCTTAAGTATTCAGTGCCCACAAACATTTTGCAAAATGAAAATATAATAATATGTAATCTTGGTTAGAAAATACATGTTTGCATAATAATAGCTATAAAACCCAAAATTTCTCTCATGGATTCTAAGAGAGGTAACCTTTTTTTTTTTTTAATTGAAGTATAGTTGATTCACAATATTGTGTTAGTTTCTGGAGTACAGCAAAGTGATTCAGTTATACATATATACACATGCATATATATATATTCTTCTTCATATTTTTTTCCATTATGGTTTGTTACAGGATATTGAATATAGTTCCCTGTGCTATAAAGTAAGACCTTGTTGTTTACCTATTTTGTATATAATAGTTTGTATCTGCTAATCCCAAACTCCTAATTTATCCCTCTGCAACCCCCTTTCCCGTATGGTAACCATAAATTTGTTTTCTCTATCTGTAAGTGATATCATATTATATTTGTCTTTGTCTGCCTTACTTCACTTAGTATGATCATCTCTAGGTCCATCCATGTTGCTGCACTATTTCATTCTTTTCTATGGCTGAGTAGTATTATATACGTAATATTTATATATATATCACTATATATATATATATATATATATATATATATATATATATATATATATATATATATATATATCTACTATAATTTCTTTATCCATTTATCTGTCAATAGACATTTAGGTTGCTTCCAAATCTTGGCTATTGTAAATAGTGCTGCTTTGGACACTGAGGTGCATGTATCTTTTTAAATTAGTTTTCTCTAGATACATACCCAGGAGTGGGATTACCGGATCATTGGATAACTATATTTTTAGGTTTTTAAGGAACCTCCATACTGTTCTCCATAGTGGCTGCACCAAATTACATTCCCAACCAACAATGTAGGAGGGTTCCCTTTTCTCCACACCCTCATCTGCATTTGTTATTTGTAGACTTAATAATGATGGCCATTCTGATTAGTGTGAGGTGATACTTCATTGCAGTTTTGATTTGCATTTCTCTAATAATTAGCAATGCTGAGCATCCTTTCATGTGCCTACTGACCATCTGTATGTCTTCTTTGGAGAAATGTCTGTTTAGGTCTTCTGCCCATTTTTTGGTTGGGTTGTTTGTTTATATGTTAATGAGTTCTATGAGCCATTTACATATTCCGGAAATTAAGCCCTTGTTAGTCGCACTGTTTGCAAATATTGTCTCCCAGTCCATAGGTTGTCTTTTTGTTTATGGTTTCCTTTGTTGTGCAAAAGCTTGTAAGTTTAATTAGGTCCCATCTGTTTATTTTTGCTTTTATTTCTATTGCCTGGGTAGACTGCCCTAGGAGAACACTGCTAAGATTTATGTCAGAGAATGTTTTGCCTATGTTCTCTTCTAGGACTTTTATGGTGTCCTATCTTATATTCAAATTTTTAAGCCATTTGGAATTTATTTTTGTGTATGGTATGAGGAAGTGTTCTAACTCATTGATTTACATGCAGCTGTCCAGCTTTTCCAATACCACTTGCTGAAGAGACTGTCTTTTCTCCATTGTATATTCTTGCCTCCTTTGTCAAAGATTAACTGACTATAGATGTGTGGGTTCATTTCTGGTCTCTCTATTTTGTTCCATCGATCCATATGTTTGTTTTCCCCCCAATACCATGATGTTTTGATTACTGTAGCACTGTAGTATTGTCTGAAGTCTGGGAGGTTATGCCTCCAGCTTTGCTCTTTTTCTTCAGGATTGCTTTGGCAATTCTGGGTCTTTTGTGATTCCATATAAACTTCAGGATTATTTTTCCCAGTTCTGTGAAAAATGTCCTGGGTAATTTGATAGGGATCACATTAAATCTGTTGATTGCTTTGGGTATATGGCCATTTTAACAATATTAATTCTTCCATTCTAAGAGCATGGGATAGCTTTCCATTTCTCTGAATCATCTTCAATTTCCTTTATCGATGTTTTATAGTAAGAGATGCAATCCTAATGACTCATTTAAAAATGAAAAAAACAAAGAAAAAGAACCTCTCTTAGCAATAATAAGTATTGCTTTACAAAACTGTCAGGCCCATTGAAATCAGTAAGTTGAAATAAACCACAGAGCTCTCTGTGGGTTGGGGTACTAGTATGAAAATATTATGACAGCAGTTCTCAAAGTGGTACCCTTTCAAAGAGGGTTTGTGAGGTCAACACTATTTTTATTATAATACTAAGATATTATTTTCTTCTTAACTCTCAGTCTCTCACAAGTGTACACTGGAGTTTCTCAAAGGCTCCATAATATCTGATATCACAACAGACTAATGCAGAGGCGGATATGAGAATCCAGCTATCTTTTATTAAGCCACGCATTATATTGAAAAACAATTAAAGAAGAAAACAATGTCTTCTCAGTGATTTTTCATCTGAAAAGTAGTTATTTTTCATATTTTTCATAGTTATTTTTCATGTTATTATTGTAACATGTAATATACTGTTATTTTTAAGTGAATAAATATCAAAATGTTTTACTTTTTTTTTTAATGCTTAAAATTAATTTTCCAATACTACAAATAAAAATGACCTATATTGAAAAAAGCTCTTTGGAATCCTCAGTGATATTTTTGGGTGAAAATGGGTCCTGAGACCAAAAAGTCTGAGACTATTAGGAGAAAAGCCCTGGAAAGGAAGGTCATGCTATATTGGGCGAGGAGTTTGTTCTTGCTACAGTAGGCAACAGGGAGCCTTTGAAGGTTTAGGGGCGGGGAACATAGTCTGATATGTGCCTTAGGCAGATCAATTTGAAACTGATGCATGAAAGCAATTGGAACTTGCAAGAGATTGGGGATTTAAAATATCCACACTAAACACTATAGAGGCCACCACAGTGGACCATGAGGATGTCTCAAAGGCCTATAAAGCAGTGTGATAGGATGAATAATGTCTGTCAAACATATCTGCGTCTAAATGCCAGGAACCTATGAATGTTACTTAAATGGCACTAGAAATGTTGCAGATCTGATTAAATCAGGGATCTTGCAATAAGGAGATTACCCTGGGTTGTCTGGAGATATACCTGCATTTCTTAAATGCCATCATATAAAGAGATTTGTGTATCTCTTTATAAGAGGAAGGCAGGGCGAGATTTTACACAGAGCAGAGAATGTGACGTGACAATTTCAGCAGAAAGATTTGAGGTTGCTATGTCATGGGCTGTGAAGATGGAGGAAGTAGCCACAAGCCAAAGAGCAGAAAGAATGAAGCTCTAGAAGCCTAGAAGCTCTAGAAGAAAAAGGTAAGGAAATGGATTAATCCCAAGGGCTTCTGGAGGCAGTATAGCCTTTGCCAACATCTTGATTGGGCTCTTTTTCAGGTAGCTCAGTCCAGGTACACAGAGGCAGAGCACAGGAGTGGTTACAAGCCTGAACTCAGGAACCAGCTAGACCTGAGTTCAAATCTGGCTCCACTGTTTACAAGCTGTATAACCTTAGCAAATAGCTTGGCAATCTGAGTCTTCATCTCTATCCTATAACAGGGATAATAGTGCCTACATCATAGATTCAATTAGACAGACTAAATGAGATTAGACTAAAACACCCAGATAATAGTAAAAATAAAAACAGCAGTAGATAGCTGCAGATATTATTAACAGGAAAAATGTAGTGTTATACACCCAAGTGAGAAGAAAATCAAAACTTGTTTCTTTTAGGCAAAGAGAAAGTAGTATTTAGAAAGATTCAAGTTCACTGAATATTGATCAAACAGCAGGGAGAGTAAGACAATATTTATAATCTGTCTTAATTCATACACTAAACAAATATTTACTGAACAGCTATTATGTGACAGGGGATATGCTCGGTACTGAAGATACAGGAATGAAGAAGTCTTTGCCTAACTGGAATTTAAACAGTAGAATTCATTTTCATATTCTTATGATATTAAGAGGGCTGTGATATCTCTATTATTTATAGGTGGTAAAAATAGAAAAGATAAAAGTAAATCTTTTTCCAGGCAGTCAATCAGTGAATAGACTCTACGACTGTAAGCAACTTGAGGACAGGGCCCATGTTTGTCTTGCTCACTGTTACGTTCTAAGGGCCTAGCACAGTGTACTGTACATCAAGGGCAACTAACAATGTTCTGAATTAAAGAACGAACAGTAGCAAAGGGGATGTTTTAAAAGTTTGGGGCTGGTCAGATCATTTCTTACCTGCTAAGAGTTTCACTTGATTTGCTGCCTTCAGTGGATTCCCTTAATGAGTTGTTGCTTCTGTTGGCAGAGGGTGGGAGAAGTTAAAGACTACGTGATGTTATTTTAACTCAGTGATAAAACAAAACTATTCTTCTGACTATTGATTTTAGACAAATGCAGATTCAAAAGAGTGAGATTGGGGCACTGGCTCTTCCAGGTGGAGGAAACAGTATGGAGAAAAGCTTGAAGACAGAAGGAAAGGAACTTCTGGGGAATCAGGGGTAGTTTGTTTTGATTAGAGCACAATGCAGGAGGAAAGCAGGGTGGTGACAAGTTAGGGAGATTCTTCAGTGCAGCCTGGGAACCTTGTATTGAATGCAGCAGACAGTCAGGAGCTACTGAAGATCTGTAAGCAGTGGCTTCTGTGTCTGACATGAGAAACAAATTAATATCAACTTTTTTCCTTTTTTGCTAAAGTCAGTTCTCAGAAGTTGCTTTGTTTATGGGCTATAGATTTCATTTCTTTATGCTCATTTTATGATTTTATTTAAAACTTCAGCTATTCAATTATTAATAAAAATAGGATTATTTTCAGTGAGGTTCTTACATGCTATATTGAGGTTGTTATAACTTCCTACAGGACCACCTTCCTCTCAAAAGTTATATAAGCTACTGTAAATATATGTAAATGTAAAAAAAAAGTCTTCCATTTTTGGAATGGCATACTATATAAATATCTTCATATGGGTAATGAAGGTAATGTCAAAGGACAATTTCCAGATTCCACGTATTTTTAGAATAATCAATTGCTCACATGTATTTAACTCTTCTTTAACTCACAACAGTAGATTTTAGGCCCCCAAGCAAATTTTGCAAAGGGCTATGGGTTACTCCTGGAGTTCATCAACTTAGAAATGCTTTTGTTCCTGAACTCTTAAAAGCTTTAGGCTGAATTTTGACTTTGGTCAGAAGGTCACTTGTAAGATGACAATGAATTAACATAAATTCTCCAAAGCTAGGGACCAAATATATTCATCTTCAATACAGTCCAATATAGTCAAGCCCATCATTAGTGGTTGAAGTGATGGAAATTTGATCAAGGAAGTCATGGTAATCTGGAATGATTAGAGCTGGAGCCGAAGACTCTAATGTCTACTTCTGGCTTTGCCTCTTTGCCTCATAGGAGGAGGTGACTCAATCTATGTCTAAATTTAATCATCTGTCAAATGAGCTTAATAATACTGTCCTGGCTTAGAAGGTATATATAGAGTTATGACAAAAATGAAAGTGCTCTGTACATATAAGTATTCTTGGATGCAGTGACAATGGAATGTTCCTGACATGTGATTCAGAGACTGAAATGTTATGCTAGGAAACTGTTACTAATATTTTACTACTATTATTAATAAAAATAGATAAATCAAGCTAATATTTTTCTACCTCAGATTAATAAACACTAATTGAACATCTTAAGAAACTGGACATTGTTTATCTATAAGTATTATGAGAGAAAGTATTATTTTGAGATATTTGTCGTATAACTAGAAAATAAATATTACAACAATGGGTTGTTGTAATACTAACAATTGCATACAACTAGCATTATAATGCTAAGAATATAGTATACACCATATTAAAATGCTCTAAGTTAATCTAATAACAGCACATAATAAACATTTAAAACACTATTTGAAAAGAACATGAGAATCTCACTGATTTTGCAGGTATGTACAGGGAGTGGCTGGTGGACTTGTTGAATCCTTTTTGGATTTGACCTTTTATTAACTTAATATAAGTCACTGGCATGAATGCCTATAGAACAAGGACTCTCTTATTAGCTTATACCTGGAGAGTTACGTAGTTCTCAGGGTTCTAGTTTTAGCTCTACCATATGTGGCTTCAGGTAAGTCCTTTTGGAACTTGTGTTTTTCTCAGTTTTAAAGTGGGATAGGTAAATAAATCCTGCTCTGTCTTGTCCCAAACAGTTGTGATAATCGAATAAGATTACGGATGTGAAATCTGTTGGGAACCATAAATTACTCCATGACTAACTTTGGGTAACACTTCGCCCTAACTTCTGAATAGAACAACTATTATTTTCTCTTGATGTCAAGTTGTTTTACTTTTGCTTAACTTCTCTACTTTCATACTGTTTTCCCCAGTGGCATCAGAGAGCCCTCCAAGTTACTGAAACCTCAGCCTCCCAGAGGTTGTCTCACGCAGACGACACAGCGGCAAACCACGGGTGAGAGAAGCCTTCCCCCTCTGAATTACACTCAGTCTTACACAGCCACATAGGAGACCCCCAGGGACGGCGTTCTCCCATCTTCCTCGGTCTTGCCCAGAGGCATGGCTGGCTCCTCGTTGATCACACTTCTCAATTCTTGGAGAAGCTGTTTCAAGTCCCTTGTTGGATCTTCCTTCATTGTGTTGTGTTTCATAGAGTGCTGAATTAAAACAATTTACAAAAAAAGGACACTTTGTTTTTTCATATTCAAATGCCATTTCATATTATAAAATTAATTTATAGAGGAAAAACAAGAGGAAATACAAAACCACCTATAATTCTTACTACTCAGAGATGATCAATAATAACCAATAAATACAGTGCTATATCTAATTTATAAATGTTTGCATACTTATATGTAAGCATATTTATAGAGTATGCAAACACAGGATCAAACTATACACAACTATTTTTAAATGTTAGTTTATTTTTTCACTTTAACAATGAGGTATGGACATCTTACCATGCTGTTAAATATTAACAACTACATTCAGGCCAAATAATTTCAATATTTCGCTTAGGGCTGAACTAATTTTATAAAAGTACAAAACTTTAGAAGTAAGGAACTCTCTAGAGATGAGTTAATCTACCCCCACATTTTACTGATTAGGAAAGAGACAACCAATATTTTCAAACTGTGTTAGCTGGTATTTGAGAACAGTATTAAAATTGTATATTTTTCAATTTTCAGATATATAATATTCCTTAATGAATATTTATAATGTAATAACATGTATCGAGGGGAATCAAATGATAGTCAGAAGTTGTCCTGTTGAGCAGGTGGACTTCAAGGATGTTCATGGCTAGAGAGGCATCAAGCATCATCAAGCAGTCTTAGGCAGAAGTATCTGTCCCAATGTAGAGTTGTACCTGCTACACAGATTGGTTGCTGAGGGATGAACACTGCAAGATTTCTGTTTTTGGGCTTTCCTTTTAGAGAGCCCATGCCAACCAAGTGTTGATATTACTGGTATAACTTTCACATTCCCCTCCTCTTCCTACTCCCACTGATAAGCCACATGAAATATCCAGCTAAAGATGTCAAGAGTTTTACCTAATTGAATGTGTGGCAAGTAAGGTCTTTCCAGTTTACTGATGGAAATTACCATGATGAGTTCAGAGTTTCATAAATTAAACTCCATTAACTTATTAAGTTTGACTTCATTAATTTAACATATATGAAGATGTGAACCGTTTTTTTAAATAGACTTTAATTTTTAGAGCAGTCTTAGGTTCACAGCAAAAATGAGTATAAGGTACAGAGATTTCCCATATACCTGCTAATTCCACACATGCTGAACCAGTTTCTTAATCATGAATAAGACATTTGTCTCTAAGCAGATCCAATTTCACCAAACACTGGCTTTGTTCTTGCCCTGGCCCTGGTGGACATAATACCTGTTGTGGAATAAAACTTCAATAACCTTATCCTACTGCAATATTCAGTCACTTTAGTTCTAACCTTGAAATCTCAATATAACACCTAGATCTTCGTATCTTCTGCCCGTTAGAAAGTTTACTTAATAAGCTTTGTCAATTATTAAAAATTTTAATCCCTTGATATTTATTAAAAATTATCAATATAATAACCTACAAACATACAAATATGCTCCTTCTCACCCTCAGGATCATGACACTCAGGTTCTTTGAGAGTAACTGGTGCTTTGCAAGACAAAAAAGGTTGAAAAGCATTCAGCTCTAACATTTACTTAGCAATTAGTCATATTCTCTTATTGTGATTTCACCCTAATACTCTTTAAAACTTTTAAAATTTGTGTTGCTCCTCCAATTAAAATGTAAGTTTCATAGAATCAAAGACTGGTTTGATCATCACTGTATTCATATACTGCATTTCAAATAGCCCATACTTTGCCTGTGTATGAAATCACAGAAGTATCAAGTTGGAGGGATCTTGAAGATCAGTGAAGCTCTAGTCCAATCTCCAGTCAGAAGTGATGATGAATTTTCTCCATGGCCCTCCCCCCCAGTAATATATTATCTTGCTTTTGCTTGATCACCAAAAACCAAGGTAGGCAGTTTAATTTTTATATAGCTTAATCCTTTGCAAGAAAGCCTTAAACTGAGTCTCCTCCACACAACTTCCATCCCTGGTCATAGTATTATCCTCTAAGGTCATGAGGGAACAAGTCTAACATGATAACTTTTTAGAAACTTACTTATCATTCCAACATCCCCTCCCCCATCTACACTTTCTAACACACACCCTAAGCTAGATCTCAATTCTTCTATTCTTTAAATGGCATGAGTTCATGATTTCTCACCACTTTGTGCTTCTTTTCGATAGACTCTGGTTAATCAGTGGTTCTCTTAAATGCTCATGCCCAAAAATGAAACAGAGAATTTAGGGAGAGTCTGACCAGAGCAGAAGAGAGAACTGGCTCCTTTCTTGACAGTTGTATTATTTCCATTTTCCACTATTATAAATAATGCATCAAATGAATATCTTCATGCACTTACCTTTATACCTATCTCTAATTATTTTATCAAGATCAAATTCTAGAGATGATATTACTGAATCAGAGCATTTTAGGACATCTGGTAGCTATTTTCTAGAAAAGTCATAACTAACTGATAATCATCAACTCTCCTTAGATCCATCAGAGAACTGAGGACACAGGGCAAACTGCTGCTCTCAAAACTGGAGGCAAATACACAGAATTACAACTTACTGGAGCAGAAGTCCAAGAGCAGAAATCCTCCACTGAAAACTTTAATGAATTTGCTAGAGGCTCAGTGAGAACAAGCTTAAGAATTAAAAACTCCAGGTTAGGGCCACCACATCTTTGTTTTACCTCCAGGAGCCTCATCAGATTCTCAGAGTGAAGATTGGAGAAAAATCCCCTTGTGTTTCCTGACAAGAGTAAGGGAAAAGTAACTATTCTGAAATATGCTCAGAGCCTTCTGTTCTTCTTAATAAATCCAGCCATCCAGGGATAGTATCAAACCAGAGCCTAAATAACTTGGGTTTTACTAAAGCCTGACCAACTCAACTCCCTCTAGTCTTCCTGTCTCACCTAAAGGTGGTAGTGGCGGTGAGGTAACAAAACTGAGAACTTAGGAAGGTTCCACCCAAGGGGCACAGGCTCACTAAAAACCAGACCTAATTATAAGACTATACAGTGCTTCCCTGCCCACCCTCCCAGCCCTGCCAACACACACATCTTACCATGATATCAGTAGGGCTTCTGTATAATAATGAGATTACAACAAAAGAAGTACATGTCAAAGACCTTAAGAAAAAGTCTCTAAGGAAACCCAAAGACAACAGGGGAGACACAAACAAGGACACCTGAGGAAATTTTAGCCTCAGACACCTACAACTACAGTAAAGAGTAAACACAGCCCAACTCCTAGACAAAAACATAAAATCTCACACTAAAGGTCTATTTTTTCTCAGTTCTTTCTACCCAGTACACCATGTCTAGCTTTCAACAAAAAAAATCACAAGACATATTAAAAGACAAAAAACATAGTTTGAAGAGACAGAGCAAGAATCAGAACCAGACTCAAATATGGCAGAGATTTTAGAATGACCAAACTAGGGATTTAAAATAACTATTATTAATATGCTAAGGGGTCTAATGGAAAAAGTGAATAACATGCAAGAACAGATGGGTAATTTAAGCAGAAACATTGAAATTCTAAGATAGACTCAAAAGGAAATGTTAAAAAGAAAAAAAAAACACTGTAAAGAAATGAAGAAGGCCTTTGTTGGACTCATCAGTAGGCTAGACATACCCAATAAAAGACATAGTGAGCTTGAAGATAAGTCACTGGAAACTTCTAAAACTGAGACGCAAAGAGAAAAGGATGAGAAAGATAGTGTGGAATGTAGAACTGTGGATTAATTATAAAGGTGTAACATAAGCATAATGGAGATATCAGAAGGAAAAGAAAGAAACAGAAGAAATATTTAAAGTAATAATGGCTGAGAATTTTCCAAGATTAATGACAGACACCAAGCCACAAATCCAGGAAGCTCAGAGAACATATCAAGCTGTATAAACACCAGAAAAACCAAAACAAAACAAAACAAAAACAAAAAACTACACATAGGTATATTATATTCCAACTACAGAAAATCAAAAACAAAGAGAAAAATTTTAAAGAAGCCATAGGAAAAAAACACCTTACCTATAGAATAGCAAGGATAAAAATAACATAAGATTTCTCTTCAAGCCACGCAGAAGACAGCTGAGTTAAATATTTAAAGTATCAAGGGGAAAAAAACCCCACCAATGTAGAATTATGTACCCTGCAAAATTATCCTTCAAAAGTGAAGAAGAAATACTTTTTCAAACAAAAATTGAAGAAATTTGTTGCCAACAGACAGACCTGCTTTGCAAGAAATGTTAAAAGTTCTTCAAAAAGAAGGAAAATGATAAGGTCAGAAACTTAGATCTATATAAAGAAAGGAAGAACATTAAAGGAGGAATAAGTAAAAGTAAAATAAAACCTTTTTCATAATTGCTCTACTAGCAGTTTGTTCAAATAACAATAGAAATAATATATTTAATACAGTACATGTATTATCTATAATATATAAGAAAATTTATACATA
The DNA here is from genome assembly GCF_009834535.1 of Camelus ferus. Taxonomy (NCBI): domain Eukaryota; kingdom Metazoa; phylum Chordata; class Mammalia; order Artiodactyla; family Camelidae; genus Camelus; species Camelus ferus. The sequence continues at coordinate 49,039,505 of NC_045697.1, read as the reverse complement.
TTATGGTATGTAATACTATGCATATATGCTTACGTACAAGTGAAATGAGTAACAACAATTCAAGGGACAGGAGAGAGGAATTAGAATTATTTTGTTAGAAGATACCTTCACTATCCATGACATGGTATAGTGTTATCTGAAAGTGAATGTGAATTAGTTGTAAATGTATATTGCAATCTCTAAAAAAAAAAAAAAAAAAGGAAAGAAAAAAAGAAAGAAAAAATAACATATGCTACAAAAGGAGAGAAAATTAAATCATACAAGATGTTCAATTCAAAAAAAAGCAGGAAAAGGCTGAAGGACAAAAACAGGAGCAAAAACAAAGGCAATAACAAAAATAGTAACAAATATGATAGATATTAATTCAGCTATACGAATAATCTTTTTAAATGTTAATGGTCTAAATTAACCAACTTAAAAAACAGAGATTGTCAGCATCCATCAAAAACAAGACCTAAACATATGTTGTCTAAAAAAACCCCACTTTAAATATAAAAACACATGTAGAGACTGGGACATTGTGCTGTACACCAGAGACTGACACATTGTAATTGACTTTAATTAAAAAAAAAAGCACGTGTAGAAGGAAACAAAAGGTGTACAGATTTGCAAAGAAAAAAAGAAAACTGTCTTTCTTCACAAATGACATGATTCTTTATGTGCAAAATCCCAAACAACAACAGTAACAAAAAAACTTCTGGAACAAATAAGAGATTCTAACAAGGTGTCAGGAGACAAGGTTAATGTACAAAAGTCAATTGCTTTCCTACATACCAGCAATGAACAATTGGATTTTAAAATAAAAAACACAATACCATTCACATTAGTACCAAAGACATAAAATATTTAGGTATAAATCTAACAAAATATGTACAAGATCTACATGAATAACACTACAAAATTCTGATGTAAGAAAGCAAAGAAGACCTAAATAAATGGAGAGATATTCCATGTTCATGGATAAGAAGACTCAATATTGCTGAGGTGTCAGTTTTTTCCAATCTGATTTACGAATTAAATGCAATCTCAATCAAAACCCCAATAATCTTTATTTTGTGGATATTGACAAATTGATTCTAAAGTTTATATGGGAAGGCAAAACTCCAGAATAGTTAAGACAATATTGAAGTAGAGCAAAGTTGGAGAACTGACAGTACCCAAGTTCAAGATTTACTGTAATAAGACAGTGTAGCACTGGTAAAAGAAGAGACAAATAGAACAATGGAACAGAATAAAATAAAGAGCCCAGAAATAGTCCCATACAAATACAGTCAACTGATCTTCAACAAAAGAGCAAAAGTAATTCAATAGAGAAAGGGCAATATTTTCAACAAGTGGTGCTAGAACAACTGGACATCCACATGCAGAAAAAAAAATAAATCTAGATGCAGACCTTACATCTTTCATAAGAATTAACTCAAAGTGGATCACAGACCTAAATGTAAAATTCAAGACTATAAAACTCCTAGAAGGTAATATAGGAGAAAATTTAGATGACCTTTTTAGATACATCAAAAGCATAATCCATGAAAGAACAAAATCAATAAGTTGGACTTTATTAACTTTAAAAACTTTTCTCTGTGAAAGATAACATTTAAAAAATGGAAATATAAACTACAGACTGGCAGAAAATCTTTTCAAAACATGTATCTGATAAAGGACTGGTATCCAAAATATACCAAAAAAAACCTCCCAAAACAAAAAAACCAACCTCTCAAAATTCAACAACAAGAAAACAATTTTAAAAGTGGGTAAAAATTTGGAACAGACACCTCCCCACAGAAAATATGTAGATGGTAAATCAGCATATGAATATATGTTCAAGACCATATTTCATTAAAGAATTTCAAACTAAAATGGTAAGATATCACATTACACTTCTATTAGAATGGCTAAAATCCAAACACTGACAATACCAAATGGTAACAAGGATGAGGAGCAACAAGAACTCTCATTCACTGCTGGTGAGACTGCAAGATGGCACAGCCGCTTTGGAGGACAGTTTGGTAGTTCCTTATAAAACTAAACATGCCCTTACTATATAATGCAGCAATCATGCTCTGTAGTATTTACCCAAAAGAGTTGAAAACGTATGTCCATGCAAAACCTGCACACAGATGTTTACAGCAGCTGCATTAATTTGCTAAAACTTGGAAGCAATCAGCTGGCTTCCAATAGGTGAATAGATAAACTGTGGTACATTCATACTATTATTATTATTCACTGAAAAAGAAATTAGTTATTAAGGAATGAAAAGATATGAAGGAATCTTGCAAGCATATTGCTAAGTGAAAGAAGCCAATCTGAAAAGACCACATACTGTAGGATTCCAATTATATGACATTCTGGAAAAGACAAAACTACAAAGACAGGATAATGATCACTGGTTACCAAAGGTTCAGGGGAAGGGAGGGAGGGATGAACAGGTGAAGCACAGGGTATTTTTAGAGCAGTGAAACTATTTTGTATAACACTGTGATGATAGATACATGTCATTATACATATGTCAAAACCCATAGAATGTACAACACAAGGAATGAACCCCAATGTAAACCACAGACTTTAGTTAATAATAATGTTTCAGTATCGGCTCATCAATCGTAACAAATGTACCACATTAATGCAAGACGTTGGTAATAGGGGAAGCTGGGGTCTGGAGGGCATGGCAAAGGAACCTATGGGAGCACTCTATATTTTCTTCTCAAATTCATGTAAGGCTAAAACTTCTCTAAAACTAAGGTCTATTAATTTAAAAAGAAAAAAAGGAAATTGTGAACTTAAGAAGCAAAAATGAAAACAAAAAGTCATATCAATGTTTATTAGTAGGGTATGATACAAGAGTGGTCATTATGCCGTGCCCTTCCCATTATCATCTGACCATTTTATAGGCAAAATTGGTAGTTTGTTTTTGCTTTAATACATAGTTACTATTATTTGTTTATAAAGAATATGAATATTTTTCATGTTTATTGGCTATATGCATTTATGTGAATTTTGTATCCATATCTTTAGTATACTTTTCTTTTAGAGTATATGCTATTTTCATCTGGAATGTAAAAACTCTCTATATTATATACGTTAACCATTTATTTATTGGGAGTATTTTTCCAGTTTGTAATTTTAATTTTTTGTTTATGGTAGTTTTGTGATTTAAGAAGTTTCATTTAGTCAAAATTATCAATCATTCCTTTAAATGTTTATAAATCTTGTAATACTTTTACTGATTCATTTTTAATGCTTTACTGTTTGATTCATATGGAACATATTTTGATTTATAACATGATCAAGATACACTTTCAGAAATTGGGAAATGAACAATTTAGAAACATTCTTTACATATGACCCTTGACTGATAAAGAAACAGCTACACACAAGCTCCACCTGAGGTCACTGGAGCCCACCAAGGACCCTGCTCTCCCTGACTCTAATCTTTGACTCTTAGGATACACTTACAGGCTATTTCTAGGGGACATACATTTTCAAGTAAAACTTCTACAAGCTTTTTGGTTTCAGGGAAAGAATATAAGCTTATACTGTTGTTAAATTTTAGGTTTATTTTGTGATTTGGTTAGCTTCCTATTACATTTGACTCTGAAGTCATTTTAAGTTAGATTCCTTTTCAACATAAATCACAAATTATATCTCTAATGCACCATTATCTTCTCCAAATAATGTTCCCTCTAATGGCTTTGAGTCCATTACAGGCAAACTTATGAGTTACGATGTAAGATAAGTAATGTCTCAGGAGAGTGTGCGCTTCTCAACTAGTCCTGCTGCCATTCTCCAAAGACAGAAAGAAGATAAATGTAAAAGCTAAAAATAAAAGCTTGATCTCATTCAGTTTGAATTAGACTACTCTATTTTGAGAATGGCTAACCATATCCATCTCCTATAATACTTATATTCCTGTCAGAAGATTATAATAAAAATGTAATATAAATAAACTATTTAGAATATAAATATATTATTTATATTGTATATTAACAATGGGTGAGTAAAAAGCAAGATGAAAGCTATAAAGTCTTGCTGAAAATCCTGCTCACATCATGGGTACTTCAGTGACAAAGATCAAACACAGCTAGTACAAATTACAGTGCATGTGTATGGAATCCGATATATAAATATAATATATCATCCGGAAACTATTTTATTTTTATGTGCTAAAATAGCCTTTATCTGAAACACTAATCTGAAATACTTCTTCTATGTCAAGCTGTCAATTATATGTGTGTGTCTTAGGTGTTTAAGCTTGGATCAAATCACATGATACAATTTTTCTGGTTCTACCATTTTCTCACCTATTAATACTAGGGCAATCAATTGGATAATTTTTAACGCCTTTGGACCTCTGAAATGGTATAATCCTCATTCACAAAGACCCAGCAGACTCAGGAAAAACTTTCACTGTCCCCTTAACTGCCTTAAAGAATTTAGTTAGGGAGGCTATACCAGAAAGAGAGCTATTACCAGAGATAACATTTTTATCTGAAAGACTTACCTGCGTGGCAGGGAAAACATCTGATGACCAAACACCAGATCTTCTTATCATCATGTGAATGACCTTCCTCCCCCTCTGAAGCCCAGGCCCCATCCCGTTCCTTAGCTGAAGATGGCATACAATCCCCAAGTGCTTGACTCGCCTCGAGTCTCCCTGTCTTTGTGGAACTCCCATACATACAAATTAAGTTTGCTTTTCTTCTGTTCATCCTTCTTAGGCCAATTTAATTATTAGACCAGCCAAAGAACTTAGAAGGAAAGAAAGAAAACTTTTCTGCCCCTACACTTGGCTCATACAACAAGTTATATAGTTTTTTTCCAGAGGATTTTGAAGGATAATTATTTCTAGATATCTAGAAAACTAAACAGAGTAAAACAATTATTAAATTGAAGGCAAAAAGTAAATATAGTCACAATTCACTGTATAGTTCAGCTAGTGAATAATATTCATTTAGTCATAATAATTTGAACACTCAGTGTGACTTAACCAAAATTTATGATACGATTATGTAGAGGGAATTAAATAGGGAAAAGAAATGTGTACGTGTATGTGTGTGTGATAAAAAGAAAGCTACATTTTAATGTTCTGTAGAAGTTCAAGGTGCTATCTAAAATTGTATGAGCAAGGAATATGAGTAGAGTTCTTCTTCTGGTACTGGTAGACCAACCCTTCTGCTCAGAATTCACTAGAAAAGTACACAAAATTTTTAAGTCTTCCTGACAACATTAGAGAGTTACTAATGCAGTAAAGAATTATGGAGCCAACACCTGGAACAAAAGCAAATCCAGAGATTGGAGGCATTTGGGGCCATTTTCTGCTGAAGCATTTGTCAATTCTAAAAGAAGCAGTTGAAAGGCTGAATGGGTGAAATGAACTTTTAGCAGAATCAAAAAGTTAGAGGGATAAAAACTGGAGCTGTATCAAAGAAGTGGAGAATAATAGGTAAACCTCAGGCTTTGGGATAAAAGCCTTAATCCAAATAATCTCAATCCTCAGATGAATTAAGGTGACACGGGACTGTTAGTGTTCTTAATTTAGCTACCATTGAGAAGCAAATACAAATCCTTCTTTCTATGAAGAAAAAAAATATCATCTAGAATCCAAAATTATCTCTGTAATTTTTCACAGCCAATGTTCAGAAGTCAATTATTTAAAAAGGAAGCAAATGATTAAAGAATGGTCCAAACACCTTAACAGACACCTTACCAAACATATACAGATACTAAACAGCATATGGAAAGATGCTCTACAGCATATGCCATCAGGGAAATGCAAAATTAAAACAACAATGAGATACCACTACCTTTATTAGAATCTCCAAAATCCAAAACACTGACAACATCAAATGCTGGCGAGCTCTGTAACAATAGGAACTCTCATTCATTGCTGGTGGGCGTGCAAAGTGGTACAGCCACTTGGGAAGACAGTTTGGTAGTTTCTGACAAAATTAAACACATTCTTACTATATGACCCAGCAAGCATGGGTTGCATGCTCTTGATATTTACCCCAAGGGAGTTGAAAACATGTCCACACAAAAACCTGCACATAGATGTTTACAGCAGCTTTATTCACAATTACCAAAACTTGGAAGCAGCTGAGATGCCCTCAGTAGATGAACATATAAGCCATGGTACATCCAGACAATAAACTACTATTCAGTGCTAAAAAGAAATGAACTATCAAGCCATGAAAAGACATGGAGGAAACTTAAATGCATATTTACTTAAGTGAAAGAAGTCAATCTGAAAAGGCTACATACTGTATCATTCCAACTCAACAACATTTTGAAAAAGGTAAAAGTAGGAGACAATAAAAAGGTCAGCGGTTGCCAGGGGTAGAATGGGGGGAAGGATCAACAGGCAGAGCACAGAGGATTTTTAGGGCTGTGAAAACACCCTGTAGCATACGATAATGATGGATAATGTCAATAATGACATATGTATAAACATTTGTCCAAACTCACTGAATGTACACCAAGAGCAAACCCCAAGGCAAACTATGGACTTCAGGCAATTATGATGTGTCAATGTAGGTTCATCCTCGATAACACATGTATCATTCTGGTGAGTGATGTTAATAATGGGGAGACTGTGCTCACATAGGGACAGGGAGTATACGGGAAATCTCTGTACCTTCCTCTCAATTTTGGTGTGAATTTGAAACTCCTCTAAAAAATAAGGTCTTGAAAAACAGAAACCAAAAAGACTAGACAAAAATATGGCTACAAACAAAGAGAAACAATGATCACAAGTCCATAGGAGATTCAGATAATGGAGTTATCACACACCAAAGCCTCTAATATTTCAACTAAAGAGAGTAAAAATGTTTTAAGAGTAATAATCTTTATACTATAAACAAGTTCACATATAGTTCATGAAGAGACAATATATAGCAAATCATTTTCATCCTGGTAGAGTACTAAATGTCCCAATAATTTGCCTTTGGCATTTGAAGTGATGTTTATTTTAGCCATCTCAACATTTGCTTTGTAATCTGAAAATGCTTATGATGGAAAATAATGAATATAGGCTATTAAATAATTTACTTTAACAACTATTGTTAACATTAATCCTGAGTATTTCATGTTCGTTTTTCCAGAGAAAACACCAAACAGGGAAGAAAACTTTTTTGTTCATCTCGTCTATTTAAATCTAAAATTGAGAAACTGAGAATGTCACAACTATAGATGTATTTTTAAATGATATTCTTCTCAACTTAAAATTATTTACATAGTATCCCATTTGCATCATGGACTACACGACTAGGTACTTACATGAGACAGGAAGCTGGCTGTAGACTGGGAAGATGGTACATTAGAATGGGAACGGGCAGCAGATGACGACTGCAGAAGGCGTGGTTTCACAGAAGAATTTGAAGTGTATCCAGGGCCCTGAAGTTCCTGGAAGACAATATATATGTGAGCAAAATAACTGTCAACCTACACTTAGAACTGTGAAATCAAAATGTACTTTTATAAACATCATTTCAGTCTTACATATTGAACTTCTACAAAGTTTTAAGCCAAAGTATTAAGCAAGATGATTCTGGATGTATGTTACTCTTTGGGGAAGAATCATGACCTTAGGAAGATGCCTTCACACTTCTGATCGATAAAAGTACTTCAGATGTGAAAACAGGTCTCGGATGGGATGCACTGGATTCTAACTTTGCCAAGATTCCACCCTAGTTCTGGCATACTACTGAATGAGATCCACCCACCTAAGGAGTGCTCTTGCCTGTGAAAGTATCCAGTATTGAGACTTCAAAGTATGTATGCAACTTTAAAATACACTCAAAAAAACAAACATATATTTCAGTGGTAAATGTACAATTTTTAAAGAAGATGTGTTTTGTCATGCAAATTACATCATGGTTGTTATGCTCCAAACAAGCCAAACATACTCTCACTTCAGGCCTTGCTTGACCCCCTTCTGTATGCAAACCTCCAGTTCCCCAAGGTAGGTACTTCTGTGTTTCCCTCACTCATTATAACTTAACATAAAGCATGGTACTTCAATTTGTTACTATATATGAAAAGGATAGGTATAGTGTATAACAATGTTTGTACAGATTTTCTAATTGCTAACCTCAGATAATGTTAAAAGTACACCTGAATGTATCTAATACATGAAGAAAATATAAAGGTATATCAAACAAAGGCATAATTTTTGCTTAAGCTACTATTTATGATGAAAAAAAAAAAAAAGACCTTACTTTTACATCCAAAGTGTGTTGCAGTTTTAGGCGCACAGATTCTTGTTCCTGACGTTGTATTATGTCTTGGCATTCTGCAAACTGCAAAGATGCCTACAATCAAGCAACCACATATGGTTTGTCCTCCATTCTTTATGCAGTTTTATTTTATTAACCTATAAATGCAGTCACGATCTCTTCAAGGAAAGATCCCCCATTCTTGGCACACTCTTACTACATTTATCTATTGATTTATCTGTTTTATTCAGGAAACAAAGAGTAAGTGGAGGCCATGTCTTTATCCTCTGCATCCCCAGCATCTACATGGCATTTAGTATGTGGAGAGCACTCGAAAGAATGAAAAATTAAGGATGAAATGAGCAAACAGTTTCAGCAATGTAAACACATCTGCATAAAGATAACCATAACTCAAATTCAAGTCAGTATATCATGTTCTAAGATCTAAGTTTGCATAGGTGGAATCACAGATTGTTTTCTGTCACTATGAAGGCTCTGATTTTTCAAGAATAAAGGACTAGTTCTGGTATATTTTTAGGCTTCCAGCGTTTTCAGGTGACACAAAAAGAGATTTACTCCTCTACAGCTAATGGCAATGACAAAAATATCCTTCTCATGATTTAAGCTGTGTTTTCTGCCTGTACTTTCTGGACCCCACAAAGTGCCAGACATTAGCATCACTTTATCTTTTCATTGATAATATTAATAGACTGTATTCTACCTAGCATTCAAGTCCTTCCTGATGGTAAGTTAGATTGGTGGCATTTTTAATTATTCAGACCATGAAGGATACCAGGAGCATATGACTTCTTATATCTCACTGTTCTTGTGACTGTGTTAGCCTGAAAAAAGACAATTTTGTAAAAAGTATGCATTGCGACTGTGTTTTTAAAGCTCAGCCTTCTCTATAAGATAAAGTTTTTCCTTGTAGGACATGACTGGGATACAATATAATTTGACAGATTTGGCTCCTATTAACATAGGGCTTTCATCCAGAATGATTCTACTTAGTTAATAACTATTTAGTTGATAACTACTTAATATATTTAGCTAATAACCACCTTATCAAGAGCAACTTCCATATTAGCAACCTTTTCTTTCAAACGGCGTTCCTGAGATTTCAGGACTTCTAGCTCTCCAGCCATCTTGTTTTTCTCTGTTACAACAGTACTCAATTCCTGGCTTAATTTTGTCTTCTCTTCTTTTAGAAAATGCTTTTCCTACAATTATAGAGAAGCAAATATCAGAAATAATATGCTGATGTAGATGCTGAGGTGTGATGGAAATATAAAACTATTACATAAATATCTGAACTATAGTTTAATTCATATGCCATTTAATTGCTTCTGAGTTGAAGTTGGGAGCTGCTAGAACTGTTACCATGTACTATCTCATTTTAATCTGTACTAGTATTATTACTTCTTTCTAGGCTTAATAGATCTTTGAAAAAAACCTACAAAATACGTAATAACTATGTTGTAGTAAAAAGAGACAGTGTTATGGTGAACTGAGATTGGGTAACCATATACCAAATCTATTGAAACTTGTTTAAATGACACAGGAGATTTAAAGAAGATGCATTTATTTAAAAGCTTTGTGGGCTTTCTATTTTGTTTCCAGGATGAATATTCATGTCACAAATGCCTACTATAGACCCTTTGTCATAAAAAGAAATAGGACTCACAGTTCCCACCCTCAAAGTCACTATGGTCCAGTGATGAGAATGAACTTGCTGATAAACTTATGAAGAATCTTTGGTGTTCAACAAAATTTCATTAATACAAGTTCATTCCTTTAAAAAAACATCATGAAATAGGGAGGAAAAAACAAATGCATAGCAGCCAAGTTAAAATATAGACCTGAACTTACTGAGTCTACATTTCTTTAAATATATATTATTTCAGAAAGAAAATGCTTAATATAAATAAGGAAATAGGGTATCACAACTGTAATAACACATTTTGGATGCCAATAATTTTTCCTTTTCTGCTTAGTTAGGTAGAAGAGGGTGCACAAGGAAAGAAGGATTAACTTTTCAAGCTGCCTCCTTCCTGTCTGAGGGAATGTCATTGAGCTTTGATGAGTGCCTTCCTTTAGTGGGGGCAGGCGTCTCTAATTATAGCAGCAGCGACCTCTTAACGTAAGTACACTCATGGAGGATGAGGGTCAGCCCTGCTTTAGGTTCCAAATAGGCAAATAATGGAAAAACAAGAAAAGAGCAAATTTAGGATAAAAGAAAAGGAGGGGAGAAAAAAATAGGAAAGAGCAAAAACAAAGGAAATAAATAAGTCCATATGATGACGGGTATGCACAAATGTACGTACATATTTGTTAATATTTAGCCTCATTCTAAAAAAGTTACCTTGTTTGCATTTGTCATTGCCTCTTCCAAAAATTGTATCTTGCTCTGAAGGGCATCTATCTGACCTCTTTTAGCTGTGATTTGCTTTTGCATCCCCATTGCCACTTTCATAGCTGGAAAAAAAGGAAGCAAACTGTGCCTTAGTTTTTAAAGTTTCCAAATTTTGAAAGGTGACTATAATATGATGGTCAAACATTATGAGAAAGTGACAAGTGAGATTCCACCAAGGCACCTGGCCAGTTTCAAGGAAGTGTTCATTAAAACGGCCTTCAGATTTCACAATTTTGGGATATAACAATTTTCAGCAATTACTCAGAGATTTTGAGCCAAGAAATGTATATATGAGATGATGTTTCGTGATTTCTGTAATTAATTTCATTGACCATCGTAATTTGCCATAAATCCAACGTAAATAACACTGACCAAATTCACACTTACACATATAGGAAATATACACACAAAAATATATAGTCATATAATAAATAATGTATATAATATTTTTACTGAAGTAATTTTTCTAGAAATTCATGTATAAAATACCACACAAAACTACTATTAGTGATCTTCTGAAAGATTCCAGTGATATCACAAACCATTCAATTTCCAGTCTCATGGATATTGTCATGTGCTTGGAACTCAGTGTTTCAATGGTCAAATTGACAATATAAGCATATATGTGATTATTTTATTAAAACTGGTGAATATTCTAGACAGGTAGTAGACACTGAATACTTAAGACATGGCAGGCCACTGGAAGGATAAATAAAGCTCAACCTTGCTTGGAGAGTCAGATGATCCTATGTTGTTTCTTACAGTCAGCTGAGAAAGAGGTTTGAAAATGCCACTACTTTGAGTCAGGTCCAGGTCCAGCTTAGAGGTTAAGAAGAAAAAGCAAACTTGCCACTCTTTAAAAACAAACCACTGAAGGATGAAAGGTCTGACTTCTTGGTAACAAGATGCAGTTCCTATAGCTAAACTGTCAGAAACAGGGTTAGTACAGGCGCAGTGCATTGACTTATTACATCAAAAGCCTGGCATCATTTGCTCACCACTCTGAAGAATTCTGGTCTGATTAAGTGGATCATAGCTGGCCTTCAAAGGTAATTTTCTTGATAATCTTTTTAATTTTAAGATGATTTTAACAATGAAAATACATATTCAACAGCAAATACAGGATTACCTGCTTAGTTTAATAATTGTAATGTGACTGGGGCAGTTTTGGAGATGCCTGGAGGGCACTGAGGAAAGGACTCTTTCTGGTGGAGGAGGGAGGAGGGAGCAGACTCCAAAGGGCCTCCTGAGTGCCCTTGCCAAGCCCCATCATTTTCTTGGTGTTAACCAGAAAAGAAAGAGCTGAACCTCTAAGAACCACACAAAATATGGATGCTCTAAGAGTCTGTGTGCCACCTTGGTGCAGGGGCCATGATAATCTTTTCAGTATCATTCCAATTTTGGTACATAGGCTGCTGAAGCAAGTACAAATATAACATTAAGATAGAAAAATGTAGCCTTTAGTTTAATATTATATGAATAATACAAAACAGCAACTAACCTTTTCTCTCTGAATTAATATGGGCAGTAAGGTAAAAGGGAACAGGTGTAAGTGGTGAGAAGGGACCCTTCATCCTATTAGTTCAAGTCCCAGGGCTCCTTTCCATTTTTATCTCAGAGAAGGAATCAGGAACTGACAATTAGCCACAGATACATAGTTTATGTAAATAATGAACACGTGAAAAATAAGGGGTTGAATGAAAATTATCTGTAACCTATATTTATATCAACACTTCCTTAAAAGCAATTAATTGGCATTTATGGACGTTGAGGTCTGTTAGAAATTACTGAAATAGCTACAGAAAAGGAAAGATTCAGATACTTTAGGATTAAATTAAGCACATGACAATCCCCCCCACAAAACTGAGAACTTTTGCTACGTAACACCCATCACTGACAACTCTTGTATGTCTCTCACATCATGTCACATTGATGTCACTGAAGAGGTGAAAGACAGTGTATCTGGGCTTGTGTTGTAATAAATTCAGACCTAGGGAATTAAAAACAAAAGGAGAAACATCTGCTAAAGCGTACCGTGACCATCAGATCCTTCCATTGACTTTAACGTATTTCTTGTTTGTTCTAGCTCAGACTGTGCAGATTTTAACTGCATCTTCAGCTTATTTGTAGTAGTTTCCATTTCTTCACTTTTGTTTCGAAAATTCCTTTTTAAGACTTCATAGTCCTCTGTACAACATAATAATCAATCATAGACAGTTACTTTTTTCTAAGCCATTGTTATAAAGTGTATTTTATTTGTAATTAATGATCAGAATTTTAGAGCTGAAAGAAACTCCATTTAGTTACATCATCATTTGTTACAGAAATTAGATGTACATACACATTTCTAGGGATCTAACTTTTTTTAATTTGCTTGGGTGGGTCTTCTTTTCCTTTCTTACCAATAACTGCTTTTTTTCCAGCCGGTGTAATTGGCTCACATCTATTTCATCTTGAGCCTTTTTAGATAGTCATATCCACCACAACAGTAGGTGGATGAACCTCTATCTGTAGGTAGAGGAATCTCCATGACATGATGAGTAACCTGAGGCTGCCTTGTGTCTTATCTGATTTTTCATCTCCAGTAACTATCAAAATACCTGATATTCGTCATTCATATACAAGAATACACACACACTTATTCAATTATCTATTTATTTATATTTATATTTTTATATGTCATCGACAGATTTACATATAAAGGAAACAAAAAGAACCAAGACCTCTCTGCTGAGATCTGACTCTGTCTATCCAGATATTTCCACATGGATGTCCTGGTGCCCCCAAATCAAAGGTCTCCACTGACTACATGTCTCGCCCTCCTGCCTGCAAGCCCCCCCCACCTCCTGGTTTCCTTCTCTCAGGTGCTAGTATCATTGTTTTCCCTGTACTGCAAATTTAAAACCTGAAACACATACAGCCCCTATGATAATTAAGTACCATTGATTCAATCTCCAAAAATATCCTTAATTCTTTTCTCGCCTCTCATTCTCACTGCCACTGCCTCAGTTCAAGTTCTCATCATCTTTGCCTGGGACCACTGCAAAATCCTTAACTGGCTGGCCTCTGTCCCTTAAGGCTTGCCTTTCTTTTTACCTGCTGACACTGTCCTTCTAAAACGTAAATTTTATGACAACAATCTCTCATTTAACACCTTTGCTGGCCCCACACTGTCTGGCTCTACCTATCTATTCCGCCTCATTTCTTAGTCCTCATTCCTTTCACTTTTACTCCCACAAATACTTCTGAGGTCGCGTTATATTATTTCATGCCTTCACACTTCTGCTCATAATGTTCTCTCTGCCTGGACTGCCCTTCTACCTCTTTTTCACCTGCCAAATTCCTTTTCCTCCATCAAACTTAGTACAGATGTCACCTCCTACCGGAGGCTGATTCTCCACCCTCTGCTACATCTGCACCCAGCACACGTCCACTGTGCCTCACCCACTGTACTATAACCCGTTTACACAGGTCTGCTCCCACCTAGCCCGGGGCCTCACTGTTGTCTCCGGGCCTGCCAACATCTGGCAACGTAAATGCCCACGAACCACTTGGGGGTGTGTGTGTGACGTAAACGATACCTATACCACACTGATGGTGAACTAGGAGTGTTTCATTTTAAAATGTAAGGCCTTGGGTTTCTCTGTTTTAATACATTTGCATAAATTTGCATAAGTATTCACACGTGCTGCTTCATTATCAAACTTCTAATCAAAGCTATTTGACTCAAAAGACTCAAAGTTTTCATTTCCCTCACCCTTCTCTTGGAAACTCAGTAGAGAATTTCACAGACTCTGAGGGCTGATTGAAGTGAATGGTTACTAAGTGCAAGAAACAGAAGCACTTCAAGGAGAAGAATCAGGATTTGGTGATGAAATATCTCCACTGGGGCAGCACGATTTTCCATGTTTGTAATGTGGGAAGAGGAATCATTTTTTTTGCAACAGTCCTAGTATCCACCCTGAACCTCACTGAGAGCACTCCTATTCTTTAGCAGAATTTGAACGAGAGTAACATACCTGTAAGACTGTTTAACTCATTCCTACTAGTTTTCACCTCACTTAGTAAATGATCTCTCTCTTGTTTGATGTCCTTCACTGCACGGAGCCGCTCAGAGCCTGCATTCACCAGTTTCACTTTTTCCAGCTCCAAGTCACTCACTCTGGCCTCCAGCTCCCGTATCTTTGCATCTTTTTTATCTTTCAAAATCTAAATATAAGTATAAAAACAAAAAACAGAGTAAGAAACAAAAAAATGTATATAGTTAGAACTGGCATCATATTAATATCCTACCAATATTTAATATTTTTTCACTATTTTCCAGGATATCGAATTTATATTTTATTATAAAGCAGCAATAGTTAAGTGGAAACACAAAAGGAATAGTTTACCTTTCTTTTAACCTTAGATGTCATTTCCCAGTATCACTGGCCACAACCCTTCATTATTCCTGTCCTATATATTCATTCATTCAAAAAAATGCACTGAGCACCTGTTTTGCGCCAGGCCTGCTCTACATGTGGTGACAGCGTAGTGGGCGAGGCTGGCAAGGCCCTAGAGTGCCTGCTTGAGCTCTGCGCTCAGGCGCCTCCCTGTCCTTCCCCTGCCCTGGCCGTCTCTAGCCTTAAACAAAACAATGTCCCTGTCCTCTTGGGGCTTTCACATTCTAGTGAAAGACAGACTGACAACAACAAATACTTAACAGCCAGATAATAATAACAGACAAACAAACAAACAAAAAGAATAAAAAGGTGAGGGGGTAGAGAATGACACGGGGAGGAGTTGCTACTTGAGCCAAGCTGGAATGTGGAAGACAGCCTGACTGCTACCCTTCTGAAAGCCTGCAGGCCGGTCAGGAAGCCTGGATTTGGAGAGGGTTCCCACCAGTCTAATGGGTAAGAGTGGCCCGCTGTGCCTAAACTGTTCTGCAAACAAAATGATTTACGCTCAAGGCCTGCTTTCCTTTTGGGAGACTGCTCCCTTGCCTATATGACCAGCCCCCAATATAAAAACCCTGCACGTGCTTTTTCCTTTTGCTAATTTTGTTTTAGATGCTTCCAACGTAATAAATCCTATCCATGAGCATGACTGTCTGCTGAGTCCTGTGAGTCCTCCTAGTAAATGATGAACCTGGAAGTGGTCTTGGGGACCCAGACACAGCTGGTCAGGAAAGGCCTCTCCGATGAGCAGAAACCTCAAAGCAGTGGAGCAACTTCCCCTCCCCCTCCCTCCCCCGCCTCTGAAAACCACAAATTTTGAATAAACGTTAGAAGTTGAAAGAAAAAAATAAGCTGTATGTGATTTGTCTCCTACTAGTTACCAGGCAGATACAGGTAACATAAAGCTTAGGAAATCAAATTTTTAAAAATTCCTTCAGTAGCTTTAAATTTTGATAAGTATTCATTGAGCATCTGCTGGGTGCAAGGCACAAAGTCATGGGGCAGAGATACAAAGATGAATAAGATATGTATCCTGCTTGAAGAAGTCTGCAGTCTTACAGGGAAGAGGAGCCACTACTATTTACACACACACACACACACACACACACACACACACAGAGTGCAATACAGAATGTGATCCAGGTTATAACAGGTATAAACAAAGTGTGGAATCAGGGAAAGGAACTAATATTATCTAAACATCTTCTACAGACCAGGAACCAAGCTAAGTCCTTGATATACATTTTCTCATTTAAGCCTCAAGTAACCCCATAAACTTCTGGGGTTTTTTGTTTTGTTTTTTGGTTTTGGTTTGGTATACAGACATAGAAGCCAACATTCAGCAAACAGTCCAGTGTTTTACAGTTACTGAGTGGTGAGAGATGGGGTCAAATTTAGGTCTGTCTGAAGAGGGAGAAGATACTTCTTCAAACTGTGGGATTGGGAAAGGCTTCATAAAGAAGCTGCATTTTCTGATTTTTCTCTGAATCTGGAATTCTGCACCATTTGGAGGCCACTCCTTTTGAAGTCTAACAAAAGAATGGATCCTTTCTAACAAAAACACACATTTGCACCCTGACACAAACACTTTTGGAGTGTCCACAACTGTCCAACAGAACCTCCTTCCAGGAAATGAGGTCAACCTCACCCAGGGGAAAAAGGTATTCCAGCAGCCAAGTCCGGAAACCCCGGAACCCCGCACAGACCTTGACCTCCTGCAGCTCCAGCCTCCGGTCGTTGATCTCCTTCTCCAGCTGGGCTTTCTCCACCTGCATGGCGCCTGCCGTCCGGCCGTGCTGGCCCACCAGCTGCGTGATGTTTTCGATCTGCTGGCGCAGGATCTCGATCACTCTGTCCTTCTCTGCCATCTGCAGCCTGAGGGCCTCGCACTCCGTCTGCACGTTCCTGAGGTGGTCCCCTTCATTCTTCAGGTGCTGCAGCTCCTGCAGCTTCAAGTCCACGCGGGAGCGCAGCTTCGTGATCTCTGCATTGGTGGCTTCGATGGCCCTCTCCTTCTCCTGTAGGGAAGCCGTCAGGTCCGACACGGTCCTCTCCGAGCTCTCCAGGGTCATCTTCTTGGCTGTCAACTCTTCCACTACCTTGCGGAGCATCTCTTTGGTGGATTCAAGCTGAGCAGTCAAGGAGGACACTTTTTCTAGACTTTCATTCTTTCCCTGAATTGCTGCCATCTGATTGTTAAAGAAGAGAAATTTCATGGATTTGGCAGAGGTAGAGGCCTTGAGAGATACGACAAATTAGTTCAAAAACATGAAATCATGAATCTGATAATGCTTCAGGTGGTTTTGCTATCAGACTTCATACAGATCACAGACTGACGAGTTAATTAGACCAACGTGGAGAGGCCTTGATTAAGTAATAACGCTCCTCCAGAAAAGTTTTCTAGGGTGGGGAGGAGTCTGGCAAGTTTCCTCGGAGGATGTTTTCTGTACCAATTTAAGTTTGGACAACAGGCAATAGGGGGAAGTGTGGGATTGAAGACAACAGCTCTATTTCCCTGCAACCTGCCCATTAATTCTGCTTCTGAGGGAAAAGTGAATAATGGCTTTTATCCAACATACATTCTCTGGTCCTTGTGCGGAAAAGAGTAAGATTCCAACTTCCAATCACTCCTTCCGTCTTTATTCTTGGCCAGGTTGGGCCAGAGAATAAAGAAAGGGCTTTGCCAGGGGCTAAGCCAAGGCCCTTTGGTTTGCTCTCTCAGCTGGGGAATCTTACTCTTTGGTTTTTACACATGGTCTCTGTGGTAACTACTGACACTGGAACCATGCCCTTCCAGTACTGAAGGTCCCCTGCTGTTCATAAAGCATCCCACATCTCACCACTGGTGCACTGAAATGGAGGCCACCCATCCTGCATGGGTATCAGTCCTAGTCAGTCTGGGGGAAAAGGAGAGGAAAGTTTCTTTTGAGGGAAAAACAAAAACAAACAAAAAAAAAACATCTGTTGGAAACCGTCAACCCTGCTGTTCCCCAGATCTCCCCATGGTTTGATGCTTTTCTGAAATAAGCAATTAATTAGGTTTCCAATTTCTAGACCAAAGTGAAAAGGCAATTGGATGGGAGCTTCATTACTCAACAATGTACAAAAATGAGATAAAGCTTAACGTTTTTAATGTAACAAGTGGTTAACAATATAGAAATAAACAACAGGTCTTTATCACTTGCTCACAGAATCCACAGCTCTACTTTAGAGCTATTTTAGGCGCACGCGTTTTAAACAAAAGCTCTACCAGTAAGACACAGAGTGCATTTTTCCCGGGAGAGACCCTGGAGGGGCCGCCCAGCCCTGCTGACCTGCCGCTCCATCTGGCCCTGACACTCGCTCTTCATGGCCTTGAGGAGGGCTTCCAGGCGCTGCACCTCCATGTTCCTGTCATCCAGCTCCCGCCGCAGGTGGTCGATGGTGATGCTGTTGCCCGTGTCTCGGTCCCACAGACGCTTGTTCTGCTCCTTCTCCAGACTCAGCTCCTTCTCTCGTTTATGGAGATCAGCCTACAAGAAATGAGGTAAGCTTTTCCCCCTAGTATTAAATAGTTAAAATAAAACCCAGTTTCCCTTACATCATCTTTGGAGTTTTTATGTGATTTGAGAAGCCTTTGATTTTGGAATCTGATTCCTTTTTAATGGCTTGGTTAAGAACAATGATTTCTTAGAAAAATAACATTTTATTCACTTATAATTTCTAGCATTATAAGTAAATCTCAACAGACTAGACCCCAAATAACATATAATGAAGTGGAAAATACTGTAGATTTCTGAAGTCATCCTGTTTTCAATTTTCTAACAAAGGCATTATATTTCACGTCAATTGTATTCCTTTAACAAAGAAATGCTCAAAAGCTTGAAGGAATATCAATAGTAATTTGGTTTACTGCTTAAGAAATGGCAGGATAGCGTTCAGTACTGGGATTGGATTAGCAACTGGGCTGTGAATAGAATGACCTCCCTCTTCAATCACTCAAAAAATACATAGTGAGTGTTTACTGTTGGCAAAAACTCCATGGTCAGAGAAGGAGAAACAAAGACACAGATCTTTAGAGGACTTATCACCCGAGAGAGAGAAGACACAGACACAAATAACTGGAGGTGTTTTTTCATTAAAGAGACAGAGGGACAGCAGAGAAAAATCTCTAAGGAGCTCAAAATGCTTCAAGAAGGCATTTGAGCTGGACCTTGAGAACAGCTTGGAGATGCAAAGATGAGGAAGGAGGGACTAGAAAGGAACGCATGAGGTTTGCTCGGAGCACTGGGTGTATGTAGAGAGAGAAAGGACTGGAAAGGTAAGCTGGAGCTGGACCATGAGCAGTTTTGAAAAGCAGAGAGTCTGACTTTATAGGATGAGTAATTTGGGGGTGGGAGACGCACTGGGAGCTGTATTTCAGAAAGATGAATATAGGCTGGACTGAAGAGGGGAGAAACTGGAGTTAGGAACCAAGTAAGGAGATGCCGTCCTGATGCAGGTATAATGAGGGGCCTGGATGAAGCAGTAGCCACAGCAAGAATGAAAAGGAGCGGATGGGTCTGAGGATCTTCCAGACAGTGAATCTCCAAGATTTTCAAAATAGATACGAGGACATTGGGAAGCACACAGTAGGAGAGAAAGATCTGAAAGATCATCCGAGGTTTAGAGCTTCTCGCACACCGTTGCCAGCTCTACCTTTAGTGCACACTTGGGAAGCCCCTCGTCAGCCTGTGAAGGATGGCCCTACCTAGAGTGGGGTTTGCTGGGGAAGAGGAACTTACTCTGCAGTACCTCTAATAAATATCACATAAAGGGGTACCAAACATGTCCTTTCCCACATTTCTCAGCCTGGGGTGCCTCTAACAGAGGGCAGAGGCTGGTTCACTACTATCAGAATCCTATTTTCTTTTTTTCAGAACATTTTTTTTTTTACCTAAACTTGCACTCAAATTTCCTTTATACATAATTTGTATGTGTCTTGAATGTTGTTTGGCTTTAAAATGAACACTTAACAAACTTCAATTTAGAAGCATGAAGTACCTAACTGAAAGACTATGGCTGTCCCAAGATCAGCTTCACCTAACTTTTAAGTCATTACTGTTCCGCTTGAGGAAAAAGAGGTATAGAGTATTATATTTTTACATGTAAAACTTGAGTGGTGTCTAGGATACCGTGCTATGTATATTTGAACAAATATGTTGTAAAATTTGTAACATTACCAATGAAACTAGTTTTGGGAAGTATTATGGTAAAAACTTCCCAGAATCAATCCCATTCATATTTTAGAGCATCATCTTACCAAGAGCTTTTGAAGTTGATCGTCCAGATTTCCAGATTCCTGACTGAACTGATCACGTTCCGTCCGTGCTTCTGTTAACTCTGAGTTGGCAAGAACTAACTGCTTCTCCAGCTCTTCTATCTAAAAGGAAAGTACAAATCTGTCTGACTATGTCAATGGGTAATATAAAATAAATACAGTCTTTGGAAAACAAATGGTATTATTTTGGGGGCAAAAATAAAAGTTTATTGTGAAGTGTTTTGCAAAGTTTTCTAAACTTAAGATCTATGTAGAATTTAACCAGAGAAATTGACCAAAATGAAATACTTGGTACTCTTAGATTTAGCCGTCATCTGTAATGCACGGCTCTCGTTTCATTCAAGGTTCATTTTCTGTGAATATGTGTTCTATAATGTGGTATTTAAGGAAGCTTGATGTGGCATAAATAACACTCTGCAGAGCCCACACAAATGAACTATATTATACTTAGCAGAGCTATGCTGTTTCAGAATATCAGTTTCAATAATAAAAGGCATTGAATATAAGAGAATGAAGGGTGATAACAAGTTTATAGCCACTGTCAGTATTTTATAGTCACTCTACTTTAAAAGGATAAGTGAGACTATTGCTATGTAGTGATAACTGATCTTTAATATCATACCCACGGTAATATTCCATCATCCACTTTCCAATAATAAGAAACCTCTCATGTCTGCACAAATGCTACATATTCCTTCTTACGTCTAAGGGATCTGTCAACAGGCTTCCAAATCTACTGTCAACAATAAAACTTACTGATTGGTTTGGGTGATAAACTGTGATTAAATCTTCTTAGAGAACATATGGATGAGACTAACTTTTCTTGAAGACTATTTTAAAGTGGACTAAGTTCATTTAAGATCTTCATTTATTAATTCAGCACATACTTATTAATCATATTATACACAGCCATATCTGCAACTATCTCTTTGATAAATGGTATAAGTATGAATACATAGAAGTTATACATCATATATATATATCTCCTAATCTACACATACACACATGACTTAAGAAAATACTAATATAGGACTATCAAACAGTTTCACATCTACTAACAGAGGAGTATCACAGCCTACAGGGATCAGAATATAAATTTTAATATTTACATTGGATGTATTTTAAAACTGACTTTGCTTTTGATTGCATGTTATATATAAAAAAAAAGTTTCACAGGAATTAGGTAAAATAATCTGTGACCGACAGAAATGTGCTCAGAGATTCTAATAATCCTACAAAGAAGTAGTTTCATTCTTATGCTCCTTGGGGGACATATACAGAGAAAAGCCCTATAACAGTTCAACCTCTGCAGCACAAGAAGCTTCATAAGAAAAATGAGTGAATAATATCAGTTGATACAACCTTCTCAGCTATGTTATTAGGAGAGCCTAAGTTAGCCCACTTCGCAAATACATTAGGAATACTTAGGAAAAAAGCCACAAACTTTTACTTTGAGTAGACAAATGTGATCAGAGAGGCAACACCTTGGATTCTGAACCAGCTTCTGTCACATAAGCTCTCTAAGTCTATAATTTGAGTCTAAATTATAATTTTTCATCTATAATTTGAAGAGTGTTCTAGATGATCTTTCAAA
The DNA here is from genome assembly GCF_009834535.1 of Camelus ferus. NCBI lineage: Eukaryota > Metazoa > Chordata > Mammalia > Artiodactyla > Camelidae > Camelus > Camelus ferus. The sequence continues at coordinate 49,017,550 of NC_045697.1, read as the reverse complement.
TTCCTTTCATTTCTGCTTCTAATACTTTTTCACACAAGATCAGTATTAGTAAGGCTGAAATTCTGTTTTCCATTGTCTTTGGAAACAAAATATGGTCAAAGGAGCCACATTTTGAGCTATAAATTTAACAAGAACACTTTCAATTTGAAAAGTTGCTCATATGACTAAAACAAACATTTTCTACTCCTACTCTGGCACAAAACCATTTCTGTCTTTGACCAAAGTATTTGTAAATGTGCTTTAAAACCTTAAATTAAGACTCGCGATTTTATGTCTGTTTTCACTTTTTAAAAAATTCTGGATAACCATTTGATGTTAAAATCTATAATACCAAAATTTTGAAAAGAAGAAAAAAAGAAAAAAAAAAGAAAAAGAGCCAACTCTTGTCTTTCCGTCTAAGCTTAATATCAGAAGTTCCTCCAGACCCCTGCAGGAACATGTTTGTAGTTGTCAGTACTGACTCAACTGCTATCGCTCTGCTTTTACCTTTCACTTTTTAGAGTAAAAATATTTATATTGATTAATCAATCAAAAGATAAATGGAGAGTGAAAGGGAAAACCATTGAAGTAGCAGCTGAGCTGATACAAACAGCTGTAAAAAGCACTATGAAGAAAAGCCTTTTAAAATGTCCAGAATAAATACCGACATCTGAGATATAGTAAAAATTTTTTCTTTCTCTTTTCTTTTTAAGTAGCAGCACTGGTTTTCCCTTTCACCATCTATGAATCTACTGTTTGTTTTGGATCACTGGACAAATAAGTACTGGGATCTCATTCTAAAATTACGGTCATTTTAGATATTACCAATCATGCCAAATTGTATCTTTTGTTTTCTGTGTGCAAAAAGACACAGTTATGGGATAACAAGGGATGCTGCAGGTAGGCATGGAGGTGCGTTGGCAGAACTATGCAAAGAGGTTTGCACAGAATCTTCCCGTACCGTATATAGCTCCAGCCAGTGCTACTAAATCTTCACTTTATGAGTACGAAATTCAGCCCCAAATGCTTTCAAAGTATGAAAAATAAACTTAGAATCAAGATCATGAGATATTTTTGTTGTCAAAAAGCGAAAGTTAAGAGTAAAGCCAAATCTACAGAGCCAATAGTGACAGCTTCTACTGGTCCAAATTCGTATAGGGGAATTCTGGAGGTTCTCCTAAAATGGAAAGAGAAGAATAGAAAAAAAAATACATTACAGTAAAACACTTTTGTACATCCAAAAGCTATGTCTAAAATCTTTGAAACACAATTTCTATTTTCATCAATATGAACATATTTTTATATGAAAAGAAACACTGTCCTAAGTAAGTTTTCTCTTAATTCATGCATTCTAGTTGGAAAAGTTTTGTTCAGACCTGTCATGCCACCAATTTTAAAAATAGTAAACACTTTTTTCTTATGGAATCTGACCTCTGGAGAAATATGGCCTGCCTCTCATAAAATACGTTTATGTATAATATCAAAATACCCCTATAAGTTTCTTTTCTCACAAATCTCATTTTTTATCATAGCTTTTAAATATTTTTTTCCTTATTGTTATTTGGACAGTATATACTAAAATGTGCACTGAAGCAGTGGAAAATAAAATAGACTTTAAAGTTTTAATAGGCTTTAGCAATGTAAAGTCAAAGTACATGAAAATGAAAGAAATTAAACAGAATCTGTGTTTCCTTAGATTCTATATTCAATTTAATACAACAAAAACTTTTCGTAACAATAGAATTTTTCATGAACCCAAAATGCAAAATTTTTTAAACTTGCTCAGTTACATCGTATATTAATGTCTTTCAGGATGGTGTATACTCAAATCTGTATTAATATGGCAGGATAATCATCTCTCAGTGTCCCCTGACTAAAAGGAGTTACTATTAAGAGAGCCTAGTTAACCATCAACTAGGTGCCAACTCAGTTAGATTCAATATGCTTTATTGTAAGTCTCAGTGATCTGGATTAAAATTAATTAAACTAATATGTCCCCTTTATTTCCATTAAATATTGACTTTGAGACTCAAAATTCTTGGTGATCCATTGTTTACATCACAGCAAAACAAAACAATGAGTATAGTATTATGTTTGTATCTCTGTGGACCTCAAGAAACACTTATCTAAAACGTGTGCAGTCATTTATCTGGATGCTTATGCTTCTACACTGCTAAAGAGATAGATGTTTACAAGCACAAAAGCTATTTTTCTACTGTTTAGGTGTTAGTATTTGTCAAAATTTCCCACCATGGCCAAATTCAGAATTGATCAGCATGATGCTATATATCAGACTGTATGCAGATTAGCAAACAATGGGTGATAGTTTATGAAGGGGCAATTTTTCCAAGCAACATTACAATGGAAAGTTGTAACAATTTCAAATTATGTAAGACAAACAGGTGAGCTGAGTTTTATTTAGTGTTTCTTGGCTTTTCAAAGGACTTAATTTGTCAATAAACAATGAATATTTAGTCTTTTCAAAATGGTTTGAGTAGTGCTGAATTAACAGTTATTGTACTGAACTATAATACAACAGCTCTCCTATTTCCTCTCTCGTTGTCAAATTGTCAGTGCTCAGGTCTCCCAAAGTGCCTACCTGCGCTAGACCTGAGTGATAAAGCACCTTTTCACCCCATGCTGTACTGAAATCATGGCCATCCTACAGGGTGAGACCAAGACCTTCTGTGTAGGCTTGATCTGCCAAAAATGGGGTGGATATTCCTGCTGTTAATCTTCAAGGGAAAAGCTCATCCTGAGGAAAGAAACCACAACACAAAAAGCAGGCCTCAGAGAAGCAGGAAGGAATAAATGTTTCTCTCTGGGCTTTTGTTTCTTGGGTTTTAGCCCTTAAGAAGTCTAAAGTTCCTTATGGCTGCTTCCAGGTGGCAGGGGTTGAAATGACCTTGACACGAGGATTTAGCCAGGCCAAGAGCTAAGGAAGAGGTTTGGGAGAGCAGTGTTATTCACGCTGCAACCCACCAGTGAAACATGAAATCAACTTAGTGAGCATCAAATCAGCATCTGACGAGAACAGAAAGGAACCAGCATCTAAGTAATAGTAATATTGTTCAGTGAAACATGCTTCAAGTTGTACGTGTGTACTAGACCATATGGTAAACTGTATTTCTTGCTGTGGGTAGTGATCAAAAATGTCTGAAAGCCCCTGTAGAGGACCCAAATCTCATAACAGATTATATAGTTTCATGTTACTCTTTATTATTTAGACTTTTATAGTAAAGTCATGTCTAGATTTTCCATTCTTCTTCTAGCTGTGCCACAAGGAATTCAAAGTCCAGGTCTTACAGTCCATGCAGAAGAAAGAGCCCCCTCCTGTGGCCAGCACAGGGATGACAGTGGCAATTACAGAAAGGGTTGCCCAACAGCAGGAAAATATCTGGAAGAATTAGTGCTCCAACTGCCTCTTCCCATAGGGAGCTTTTTTCTCGTACTGTTACCTTGTAGATTTGAGTTATTTTTATAAAGAAAATCTGACAGCTTCCTTATACTCTATTTCTTCCCAATTAACTAAGGTATAAGAAATTGGCTACAAGTGGTTAGAACTTAGTGGTTAGTGGTTGTCTTACAGGTAGGACAATTATATATGGAATTTACCTTCCAAACTAGAACATTTTGAAGATGAAAGGTGGTATTCACAAAACAGAACACTGTTTTGTGTCCTTGAAATTAACAAAAACCTAAGGTCTGGAAAAATGGTTGACAATAATAATGAACAGCTTCTCTTTAGCTATGGAGAGTGAGAGAACAGAATACTGTAACAAATATTAATTAATACTGGGTTTTAATAGGAACTGTGTGATGAGATATGAAGATTTAGCTTCCTAATTGTTTTTTATTTAGACTAATCTTAAAGTGAATTCAGTTTGCTCGTCGTACAATGATTAACATGTAGGAGCTGAAGTAAGAGAGGAGGTAAGCCCCTGAAATATTCAGTGGTAGAGGGAGACCAGCTGGTACCAAGCACTTGCTGAAGCTAACTAAGCCTTGAAAACAAATTAAAATGGCCTCATTATTTATTTTTTAGAAACTTACTTGAAGTCTGCAAAAAACTTTTCTAAGAATGAATTAATTTGAGCTAACTTAAAAATTCTTTATCTAAAATTTAACATGTAGATATTTAGCATCCAATTTAACATGTAGATATTTAGCATCCACTCTATAAACTGCTTTTAATCTTGATTGCTTCAATTCCTCATTTGCAAATAAACTACTAAAGATTATGTAATTGATTCTGTGTATAACAGCCGCTGGAAGCAGAGCAGCAAAGCCTAAGCTCACCTTGTCCTCGTACATCCTTTTGGTTTCCCTTAATTCAGAACGTAGTTGAGAAACAGTAGATTCCAGGTCACTGAGTTGACGCATATACATTGAATTCTGGTTTCTTGCTTGTTCTCTAAGAAGTGTTTAAAGGGGGAATAAAAGCAAAGAGCAAACTAAGAATAAGTGTGATACTTAAGGGTATTCTAGCTTTTAGATACTTCCACTAATTGTTTTATATGGCATTATTAGACCAGTAGTCTCTTACTTTCCAAAACTGCTTCTTAAAAGCTTAAGTTCAAAAATATTAACTATTAAAGGTAGGTGATGTGTACACAGGAGTTCATTACACAATCTTCTCTCTACTTTTGTGTATAACCGAAAATATCCATATACAAAGTTTCAACATAGGAGCTCAAATTATGAAATTAATGATACATATGTATTTATTTTTATATATTTATACATACACACACACATATATATATATACATACACACACACACACACACACACATATATATATACTGGGTGTTTTATCCTTTCAGTTGAAATACAGACAATATTTAAAATATCTAATCCCCAAAGGTCCAAATACTTGCAATAATACTTCTGGTAGGGTCAGACAGCATTATCTATACATTAATTAATTTTTTCTATTCATTTGAATGCTAGAACTAAGTTTTACTTTCTTGTAGAATCAATTATGAAGCAATTTTTAAGATCTTAGAACAAAAAATTAATAAAAATAAAGTGAAATAAAAGACTCAATTTCAAACCACCAGGACACACATACTGAATGATTTCCAGTTGACTCTGGATACTATTGGCTTGGCTCCGAGCACTGCTAGCTTTCTCAGTAAGTCCTGCTATTTCAACTTCATGTTCACTTATTAACTGCTCAATCCTATAAAAATAATGTGCTAATTGTTATTCGATACAGATTTTCCCGACAATGAATTTATTCCAAAAATTAATAACTTCAACACTCTCAACTTTCGTATTTTGTTTTAGCTTTAAATATGCTATTCTTTTTATGACAAGAATATAAGTTAGATCCAGAATCCTTTATTCAAATCCTTTGGGGGGCCAGTTCAGTTAGAGAATTCAGAATTTTAAAAAAAATTTTTACAATTGTAATAAATAACTGTACTAAATACAAATTGACACCCCCAGAGAGATCTAGGGAAGTTTTCTAGAAGACAGACATATTACTAATGCAATAATAGGTTTTTAAGTATTCACACTGAATCATAAAGACTATACAGAGCTTTATATTAGCTCAGACCAGGTTTTGTCAACAAATGAGTGACAAAGATTATCACCTTGACCAAACTTTAGTCAGACTCCTCTTGGCAGTCCACACCCCTACCCGTGTTAGTAAGAAGCCTAGGCTTAGTAAAAACTTTGCTAAGTCAGTTTAGTGAGAATCCCCCAACCCTTGATGCCTTCTCTTCTAGTAATTTTCCATCTGCTAACCTCCTCACCCTGCTTCTTGGCTATGAATCCCATTGTCCTTGTACTGGGAGTTAAGTCTGACTAGTTTCTAATGCAAACTCCTATTACAATAGCAATAGCCTCGAATAAAGTCTTCCCTCCTTTTTAAGTGTCAGAATAATTTTTTCTTATCATGAGCCTGCCAGAAACCTATGAAAAAAATTCTGTTTTAAAGCTTTTTAGATTTTGGAATTGTTAATGAGAGACTGTAGACTTATGATACAGGTTCACTATGGTTTTCTATATCTCAGTCAGAAACCTACCTATCTTGATGTTGTTGAAGAAGTAGTTCCATTTTATTTTGTGAGTCAGATTTCAGTGCTTCAAGCTGATCCTCTACCTGGTTATAAAAAAAAGAGACATTGATTTAGGAACTGGTAAATCTAAAGCTTGGAAAATTTACAGATTTCCTAACTAAAGGAATGCTTTAGAAAGATGCAAATACTAGAACTGGATACATTCTATTGCTGTATTTTATTAAATCTTTCACTTTAGCTAAACTCTCATGAAACTATACAAGTAAGTGAAGTTAGTTCCCTTTATTAAGAGAGAGCACTGTGGAAGTAACTTCTGTTATTTTAGAGATCAAGAATGAGATACTGGCTTACTTTTAAGAATTTAAAAAATTATATGCTTCATACTATTGTCTTAATGAATTTTAATATAAAATTGACGTAGTGTTCTCACCACTTACTGGAAATATCCTCCCTTTAAGAAAAGAAATCTCTGTGTCTAATTCTCTTAGGATTTTACTAATAGCTGGGCCCATGCTGCGGAAGTGGATGGTAGACATGCTGTCGTGTTCATATATTTTCTTGCCTGAGGCTTCTTCAAAGTCAGCTAGGATTGCTCGGATTTCTTGAAGCACTCCCTCATGACTAAGCATCATCTTTCTTAGCTGCTCTATCTGTGTGTTGCTGTCTTTCAGCATATCCTCCTTAAGGCATTTGGCAGCTTCAAGTTCATGAACGGTATTTTGAAGCTGATTTCTTAAATCCTCCTGGGACTGACTCTCCCTTCGTCTACGAAATAAATAAAAGAGAAGAAATAATATTGATAAAACTCAAATTCACACAAGTGGTTTCAAACTACAAAGAGTAAAACTTTAAGATAATTTCAGGTAACGAAACCCAACCTGATGTCAGCCACGGCATCTCTCTCCATCTGCATCTCTTGAAGTTTTGTTTGCAAATCGATGACTGACTGTCTTAGGTAAAACTTCTGTTTCTCATGCAATTCATTGCTCTGAAAAAAAATGTCCTGCAAATTAGTCTTCATTAGAGGGACATATTTTCTCATAGCTAATAATTTCCCAAAATCTATATATCAGTGATTTATTGTTGTGTGTACCCCCTTCCCCTTTTACCACTGTTTCATGCCTAATTAATTATTTCTCACCTAGATTTCTGTAATACTTTAGTCTCACTGTCTCAGCCTTGCCCCCTTTCAATTCACTCTCTACTTTACAACCGAAATACTGTGTCTAGAACAAATCTGACTTCTGGCTCATGACAGAGATAGGAACAAGCTCCACTCCTGAGAACAGGAGAACTGGTTGAAATTCTATACATAGAAAAGTCACCCCCTACCTCCAACTGACTTAAAATACTTGGCAGCTGACAACCGCCATTCAACAACCCAGGTGTTCTACTGCAAAAAAACTCACCAAGATCTCTAAAATCAGGCACTGAGAGATCTCCCAGCATAACAGCTGATGCTCTACCTAATTACCCTAAAGTAAAGGCATCAAGTTCTGCCCATACATAGAGAGACGCCATCAGTTTTTTTGTTTGTTTCTGTTTTTGTTTTACTGTTCATGCTAGAGTAAGAACAAAAAGCCAAAACCCACTGAACACTTGAAGGAAGATCACAAAATAAAAAAGAAATCAAGATAAACAAATGAGCAAATACCAAGAAGAAAACATTTAAAGAAACGAAGGTAGACATTGCAGCAATGGAAGAATACTTCCAAAAACCTGCATTGCGGAGAAATCTGAGAGACATTTTAGCTATAAAGTAAGAGCAGGACACCATGCCAAAGAACTGATCAGAGGAGAAAAAAGAGTTCCTGGAAATTAAAAATATGGTTGCAAACTAAAAAGTTACAATAGAAATACTGAAAGTCAAAAAATGCCCCACAATAGTAGAAAAAAAGACACAAATTTTGAAAGAAAAGGTAAGAGATTTAGAGGTTCAACCTAGGAGATAATATCTGACTAACAGGGGCTTCAGAAAAAGAGAGCTAAGAAACAGAGGGAGAGAAACTATCAAAGGAAAAAAAAAACAACTGAATTCCTCAAAGCTGAAAGGCACAAATCTGCAGACCAAAAGGGTCTGCTGAGTCCCTGGCACAGTGAACGAAAAAACAAAAATCCACACCTAAGCACATTGTAGTGGAATTTGAGAGAGAAAGAGAAGACCCACAAATGACAAATGCTGGAGAGGCTGTGGAGAAAAGGGAACCCTCCTACACTGTTGGTGGGAATGCAGTTTGGTGCAGCCACTGTGGAAAACGGTATGGAGATTCCTCAAAAGACTAGGAATAGACTTACTGTATGACCCAGGACTCCTGCTCCTGGGCATATATCCAGAAGGAACCCTACTTCAGGACGACACCTGCACCCCAATGTTCATAGCAGCACTATTTACAATAGCCAAGACATGGAAACAGCCTAAATGTCCATCAACAGATGACTCGATAAAGAAGATGTGGTATATTTACACAATGGAATACTATTCAGCCATAAAAACCAACAACATAACGCCATTTGCAGCAACATGGATGTCCCTGGAGAATGTCATTCTAAGTGAAGTAAGCCAGAAAGAGAAAGAAAAATGCCATATGAGAATTCTCATATATATGTGGAATCTAAAAAAAAACAAAACACATAAATACAAAACAGAAACAGACTCATAGATATAGAATATAAAGTTGTGGTTGCCAAGGGGGAGGAGGGTGGGAAGGGACAGACTGGGAGTTCGAAATCTGTAGACAGTGACGGGCATATGTAGAATAGATAAACAAGATTATACTGTATAGCACAGGGAAATATACATAAGATCTTGTGGTAGCTCACAGCGAAAAAAATGTGGCAATGAATATATGTATGTTCATTATAACTGAAATATTGTGCTCTACACTGAAAATTGACACAACATTGTAAACTGACTGTAACTCAATAAAAAAAAAGTTAAAAAAAAGAGAAGACCCTAAAGTTTCCAAAGATGAACCTCAAGTAAAAAAACATCACCTACAAAGGAATAAGAATCAGATAGACATCTGCCCATCAGCAGCAATGCTTTCAAAGGGCTGAGAGAAAATGGCTTTCAACTTTACCCAGCTTAAGTCATTCTCAGAATGAAAAAATTCATGAAATGTATGTACCATATACTCTTTCTTAGGAAGTTTCTAAAGATGTGTTTTGACTAAATGAAGAAATAAACCAAGAAAGAGAAAGAGAAAAAACAGTGAATCCTGGAAATTATGAATCCAACCAGGAAATTAGTGATAGGAGTTTCAAGAAAATAGTTATACAACAGACCTAAGAAGAAACTCATCTAGACTAAAGAACAGAAAACTCCTAGTGTCCTGGGTCAAAGGAGGGTTTGATAGAAAACCTATATGATAATTTTTTAAATGAGGGTATGAAAAAGGTAAATAGTATACGGAAAAAGAAAGGCAATTAGGAACCACAGGAAAAACAAAAACTACACAAGGAAGGAAATGTAATAGGACACTACCTGATTCTGCAGCTGACACTGTTTAGATAGTCACTGTAAGGGAGGTCCCTTACCTTCTTCTCCAATAGTGCAAGTGAATGACTAGAGTAGTCTGAACCTTGGACAGTAACAGTGGAAATGAAAGCAGATTTAAGAAATATATATGAGGTATGTTGGTCAAATCTGGTAGTAAAGTGGATATCAGGTTAAAGGAAGAGATATCAAGGATGAATCAGGTTTTTACCTTGTGTGTATAGCTAGAAGAAAGGTTTGGGGGAAAGATCATGTATGCATTTGGAAATGTTGAGAAACATTTCATGTAGAACTGTCATGTAGGAACATATAGATATACTAACTTGTGTGGAGATCAGTTAAAAGGTTTGACTTAAAATACAAAGCAAACATTCACTGGCATAAAAGTGGGAACAGAAGCCATGGGAAACACTATGTCTGTTACAGAGGGTTTTGCTGGAATAAGAAACTGGAAAAGAACGAGCAAGAGGAAAATCAAGAGAGGTGTTTCCAAGACACCTAAGAGAAAAGAGAGTTTCAAGAGAAAAACAATTGTCATGTGTATCTAATGTCGTTGAAAAGTCAAGTAAGATGAGGAATGTAGAGCATCGACTGGATTTAGCATCATTGCTTAATCCTACTGTAGCACCAATGTCCTGCTACTATCATTTTCTGTTTTAAGTATCTCAGCCATAAGACTGTAGGTGTGTACATAAAAAGGACCACACCTTTTCCACCTTTATATATCCATGCTGGTATAATAGCTGTTAATAGGAGGTTTGTGCTAAACATTACAAGTACCCAAAAAGCCCTAACATTTACTGGTTTAACAAATTTATTGGGACCAATCAAGTGTTACACACACTGCTAGAGGATAAACATGAAAAATTAATTAAGACACTGTTTCTTCTCTCATTGCTACCTCTGTGTTTCATCTAGCTATCTATCTATGTATCATCTGTCCATCTTTATTAGTGTACTTATCATAAAGTATTGTCAATATTTATATGCCAGCTCCCTTTCAAGACTATGAACTCCTTGTGAGTCCTATCATATTCGTCTTTGTATCCTCTGTACTTAATACAGTGGCACATCACTTTTAGCACTTAAAGTTGTAGTTTTTTTAAGGGCTCACAGTCTTATGAGGCAGGACAGTGTATTAATGACTACAATAAAGTGTATTAAATACTACAGCAGATGTGCACACAAAGAGTAATAACTGTGTACAGGAGGACAGACCTACTTGTGTCTAGAAGGAAGGCTTCAGAGAAGGAAATGCTTGAGCTGAGTCTTGATGGATCGTAAGTTGCCAGGCAGACAGGTAGAGAAGAGGAAAGAACCTGGGCAAAGGCATGAAGGTCTAGCACAGTGCAGTACATCCAGGGAAGAGCAAGTAGCTTGACATTGCTGGAATGGAGGGTACACACAGGGAACAGGTAGCAGAAGAGGCTAAAATGCACAGGGAGAAATCAGATCACAAAGGCTTCTGTATGAGATAAGTTTGACTTCTAGGCTATAATATATGTCATTAGTTATAATATTTTGAGCTATTCAAGTTTCATTAAGATTATACCATGAGCACAGCAAAAGAAACATTAACAACATGAAAAGACAATCTATGAAGTGGGGAAAAATAGTATCTGCACATCACACATCTGATAAGGGGTTAATATCCAAAATATATAAAGAACTCATACAAATCAATCACAGAAAAACAATCCAATTATAAATGGGTAAAGGACCTGAATAGAGATTTTTCCAAAGAAGATATACAAATGACCAACAGGTACACGAAAAGATGCTCAATATCACTAATCATTAGGGAAATGCGTATCAACACTACAGTGAGATGTCACCTCACACCTTTTAGAATGGCCATCACCAAAAAGACAAGCAACAACAAATGCTGGCAAGGATGTAGAGAAAAGGGAACCCTGTGCACTGTTGATGGGATTGTAAATTGGTACAGCCACTATGGAAAACAGTGTGGAGGATCCTCAAAAAGCCAAAAACAGAACTCCCATATGATGCAGCAATACCACTTCTGGGAATATATTCAAAGGAAAGAAAAACACTATGTTGAAGAGCTATCTGGACCCCCATGTTCATAGCAGCATTATTTATAATTGCCGAGACATGGCGACAACCTGTGTCCACTGACAGATGAATGGATAAAGAAGTTGTGATGTGTGTGTGCTTATATATATATGAATATTATTCAGCCATAAAAAGGAGGAGATCCTGATATTTGTGACCACATGGATGGACACTGAGGGCATTATGCTAAGTGAAGTAAGTCAGACAGAGGAACACAAATACCAAATGATCTTGCTTATATGTGCAATTGAAAAAAACAAAAAAGAACTCATAGAAAAAAAGATCAGATTTGTAGTTTCCAGAGAAGGGTGGTGGGGAGAAGGGGAACTGGATGAAGTGGTCAAAAGGTACAAACCTCCAGTTATAAGATACCTAAGTACTGGGGATGTCATGCACAACATAATGACTACAGTTAACACCATTGTACAGCACATGCAAAAACTGTTAAGAGATTAAATCCTGCGTGCTCATGACAAGGAAAATAATATTTTCTGCTTCTTTTTTAAAAATCTATATGAGATGATAGATGTTAACTAAATTTACTGCAGTAGTCATCTCATGGTATATGTAAGTCAAATTATTATGCTGTACACCTTAAAATTCCACAGTGCTATATGTTGATTTTTTCTTAATAAAACTGGAAAAAATATACAATTAGGTCAAGAGATTATGACTAGTTATTAACAAAAAATAAATAGCCATGTAGACTTTTCATCAGCCCTATTTTTAATACTGAAATAGAACACATAGGCCAAATTAACCAGTTTAACCAATAAGTCCATTATTAAGTTTTTCTTCCAGGAAGTTTAGGCTCTGTTCCAAATCACTGTGTCTCACTGTCTTCCCAAAACAGCATCAGGTACTGGAGGAAAAGAATGCAACTCACCTCATTTAGTCTTCTCTGCAAATCTTTGACTTGATGTGAATATTCTTCCAAAACACGTTCAATGTGCTCCTTTCCAGGGTAAGGAATGGCTTTTCTGTGAGAATCAAGTTCCACTTCATATTTAGGGAAAAAAGGAATCTGTGTCAAAGTCCCAGTTGAAGACGTGTTTTCAATTACTGTTCCACGAATAGAGGACACAAAAAATGGACTCGAAGAACCTAAATATTAAAGAATTAATTAATTAACAATAATAAGATAATTTTGTGGGAAACATCGTCCCTGGTGATTCCTTTACTGAACCCTGAAGGAGCTCGAGGTCTCATGGGGTAACAGACCAGGGAAAATCTCTCAGAGAGCAGAGCACAAGGCAAAGAGGAGGAGCAGGTCAGGAAGGAGGAAGGGTGTTTTCACCTGATAGTGACCAAGGGACACTTGACGGAAATGAGCCTTGAAGCATCTCTGATAAGACTAAACTAGTCTGGGAGGCAGGAGAAGAGGAAGGGTACTCCGGGCCCTGGGAGCACCATCCTTATTGGCCGAGAGTCTTGAGGCGCCATGGCACATTCTAGGTGAAAGGAAAGTCGTGGCCAGATATGAGAATTAAAACATAGGACAAATCATGAAGGGCCTTTGGTCACGCCAAGCAAGGAGTCTGGATTTCATCTTGAAAGCTCTAGGGAATCATTAAAGGACTTGGAAGTAGAGGGTAACCTAACTAGACTCTCTGGCTTCCGTGTGGAGAGTGGCTGGATGGGGACAGAATGAGGTAGAGAACCCAAGTAGAAGGCGGCTTTCCACAGTGCAGGCAAGACACAGCAAGGCTCTGCCCTAAAGCAGAGGCAGTGGTGACAGAAACAAGGGCGTGGATTTAAGAGGTATGGTAAGTAAGTAAGAGAGAAGGAGACGTCAAAGACTTCTCTTCAGTTTGGGGTTTCAGCAACATTCAAGTAATGATGTTGACTTGCAAATACTGTACATGGACTTGGCGTGTGGGAGAGTGTTTTGCTTTAGAGCTCAGGATTTGTGAATCATCCTCATGTGAGATGTGAGTGCTAGTGAACCCCTGGAGCCAGTGGGATCACCTAGGGTCGGTGAACAGAGTGAAGAGACAAGAGCAAGAAGAGCGCTCTGAAGAAATACTGATATTTAAACAGAAGACAGAGGGAGTAAAACCTAGTAAGATTTTCAGAAGACGCATGAAGATTTTAGAGTATTATACTCAAGAACCACCCCTGGCTTGGACTGAGGGACAGAGGCAGTGTGAGATGGAATGAGGCTTTTCCACAAGCAGGCTGAGAAAAGCCACTCAGCTGAAAACATATGCTACCTTTCATGCAAAAGGAAGGAGCACTCCAAGTCAGACCCAAGCGTCCAGTAGATAGAGCCAAGAACCGCGGAGAACTACTCCCAGGCCTGAGTCCTAATCAGGCAATGGTCACCTCGTGCCCAGCTGGCTTTTAGAACTGTGACAGACACATGTGCTTATGTTTACTGCTTTTCCAATAGGAGTGTGGGTAGTGGTTATCTTATGCCTGGCTCCCACTGGATGTTGGGTGTCTCAAGCCTTCAGATAAAGAGGACCTCTACTCAAGGAGCTATATTTAAAGGACTACAATTGAGGAGTTTCATCCATACTTGAATCTAATTTAGATTCAGTGATTCTGGCGTTTGAGTGAAAGCTACAGTGGGATCAGACTGTTCGGGGACTTTTTAGGGGAGTGAATGTATTTGGCATGTGAGAGAAATGTAAATAATTTGTGACCAGAAAGAAAACTGTAGTGGTTTTAAAATATGTCCACAAATTCTTTGATATGCCCTCCTTTAATAGGTGGAGGTTAATTTCCCTTCTATTTGTAAGAAAGGAGAAACAAGAGTGTATATGTATGTGTATGTGTATGTGTATGTGTGGCATTTGCTTAATTTTGCAAAAAGGAAACAACGTAAGAATAAGACAGAATCTCACTAAAGCAGCTATCTATGGGGTATAGGGATGGGTGGAAACAGAATGGAAGAGATAAGAGATGGTAGGAAGACTACTGAACATACCTTTTTATAAAGCTTTCACCTTTCAGCCAAATACATGTTATACACGTTCAAAAAATAAAATGAACTTGAATACTAACAGGAACAAATAAACCTAGGTGCACAGTAAGTTGATAACATAACCTCACAGAGAAAACAGTTCCTTCTAGTAACTTTAGAACACAGCACCTAACTATATGTGAACTTAGTAGATAAGCTGTTAATGAAGTATTGTTATAATTCTGAAATGATTTTGTGTGTACTGTAGAAAGAAAAAAATGAGTAAATATTCTGAAGGTTTTTGAAACTTGAGTTTTCACAGTAAGGGAGATTACAGATATGGAATGGGGGAAGATGAGGAAGAACCCTATGGTACTGAATTTGAATTTGAACATACAATAAAAAAAATCTAATTCCAAGCTTTAGAAACTGACCGCTCCTAGACACAATGACATGTCAGTAGCAATATGCACATGACATCTTGGTGTCTGAACACTGCTTTCTACTAAAAGAAACCAGGGCTCCTTAGCGAACGGCTGATTCTAGGTCTGGTGGAACAGGCAAAGTACAATGTGAGCCTGGAACATTTTGATGTGCCAGGAAGCAATGAAGTGGGTCATGTTTTAAGACAACACAGAAACTGGCCTAAAGGGGCTGGCCAAATTTGATACAATTGAGCATCAAAAACAACAGTGACAGCAATGCATTCCAGCACTTTGAATCGAAAACAATCTATGGATCTATAGTGATAATAATGAAAAGAAAGGTTTTATTTCCTGAAAAATGTAAGCTGATAACTATTCCTAAAATTAGAAAATCATCAATGTAATAATTGATTCAGGTGAGGATCTTCAATTCTAAAACCATTGGATGAAAGGTTATTTAGTACTAGGATATTCACAAGGTCTCAAAGGGCCTCCTATAGGTGACTTATTAATTATAAAGGGGAATTATAACTTTAAATTAGTGAGATCTGGCATTATGCGCTCCCTGAAGTATGATGTAGAAGTATACAATGTCACCTATATAAAACTCTTGCCAAATGAGTTTAATCTGAATCTAAACATGAGAAACAGTCAGAAAAATCTAGAATGTGGGACATTCCATAATACAACTGGTCTGGACTCTTAATTAAAAGAAAATGTTGGTCAAGGGGAACAAGCTCACTGGACTTAGCAAAAAAGAGAAAATCTAGTCACTGCAGCCAGAGTGATTTCATTGGAACACTAGGTTCAAAAGTCCTATGGCAGTAGTTCACAGAGTGAATGGATGGTGAGGATGTGAAGGCAGTGAACGCAGACTTGTCTTGCAGAAGGCACAGCTATGAAGGAAGAAGAAATAAGGAAGCACAGGTTGAGGAGAAGGTTTTATTTTTTGTTGTTTTGATGTGGTATATTTACTTGTTAGTATTTTTAGACTGGGAGCGATTTAGCATGTTCACTTTGATGGGTAAGTGCAAATGGAAAGGGATGGAAGAAATCAGAGTCAGAGGGGCCCAAGATTCTGCAGAGATTCTGGAGCCAAATCTCTGAGGAGGCTGAGATGGTGAGAGTGGGAGTGGGAATTAAGGCATGGAGAGCAAATTAAGAAGGTCCCTCCCCCACCGAACTATGAAGAGTCGTGGCTGTGAAAAACAGTGACATTTTCTCTGGACATTAGGAAATGACGTTATCTGAGAGTGAGAAAGAAGGTGGGAGGGTAAGGGACTAGAGAATGGTATAATTTTGAAATAAGTACTGTGGGAATTTAGAGAGAGAACTGGCTAAGATCATGAGAAAGATCTCCTCAGCAGCTTCAAGGGCCCAGTCGGGATGGGAGGCTATGACTCTGAAACGGCAAATTGGTGGAAAATCGACATTTGTGTATTTTCTTCCAGCAGCCCAGTACAAAAATGGAGATGGCAGTCAGCCTGATAAGGACTGGGGTTTTCCTGTAAGAGTGCAAAGAAGAATAAGAGGAAAAAAAGGAGGTGAGGATCCTGGCAAATAACTGGCTGGAACAATGAATGACGCAAAACAAAGTGAAGACAGGAAGAGGCTGATAGTTTAAGGGAAAACAACGGGAACCACAGCAGCTGTGCTCCACCTCGGCTGTGAATCAGGGTCATCTGCAGAGCTTAAACACACACGCAGTGGTGCTCCAGTCCCCCTCCACAGCACTGACTCAGGATCTTCAGGTGAGGGTCTAAGTCATCTAACAGTTCAAAAATCTCAGAAAGTGATTCTGACAGGGGACCATGGTTGAGAACCACTACCTTCATGAGGCAGAGAAATCAGTGCTGTAGGAAGAAGGGAGTGAGAGTGCTGGGAGATAGGAGGCTGGACTACACAGGTCCAGCCCTTCTCGGTCATAAGATCCAAGACAGGGAAGCGAGTAGCTCAAGTACAGGTCAAAACGATTAGAACTAAAAAGGCCTGGAAGCTGCGAGTCTACGTCTGAGACAGTCATCCACGAGGACAACGACATTACGGGACGTGATGTGTCTGAGGATGGAGCCACAGCCCATGTGCTAAGGACCAGCACCCCTGATGGAGATGAGGGACCCAGTGCAGGTGGGGAGGTGAGTGAGGGGAACCAGCAGGTTAAGGGGCACAGTTGGGTGGAGGTGGTGATGGCATGAGCAACCTAGGAAGCAGAAGCTTTTACAAAATAAGGGTGCTAAAAGAAAGGTTTTTAAGGCCAACCAGTGAAACAGCGGAACTGTAACTGAAAAAACAAACTTACAACAGACCCGTAAATTCTAGATGCATTCTTTCAGATGACAGCGACAAGACAAGGAAAGCAGCCAGGGCTGTCAGGTCATCTGCCTGACTGCCAGAAAACCCATTCTCTGTCCCATCTCTGTCCTGCTGTGTGTTGTAGAGAACTGCTTTTCCCAGGCCCCTGCCCAAACGTTTCTTGGTGGGTTAGCAGAGGGAGGTGCTGGGAAAGATGAGGAGGCAGGAGGTGGGGAGAAGCTAAGGGACTGCTCCTCTCTCTGGCCTCAGATGGGCTTCGGGCAGTGAGTGTGGCTTCAGCTCCCGCAGGCGGCCGTCCCGTGGTTCCAGCTCCGGCTTCTAGGCTGTAGAGCAGTTCCTGTTCTCAGGGCCCTGCTAGCCCACAGGCTGGGGCAGCTCCCTGCAGCGGCTCATCTCTGGGTTGTGTCATTCTCCATGAGGCTTCTCAGCTCTTTCAACACCTGTGTTGTCAGTTCCCTGTGTGAAATGCCACTTACTTACTCTACCTGTTAGTTTTCCTGCCTGCTATCTTCTGATTGAAATAATTTTCTTTAGAGTTGATGGGGGCCTGAACTAGGACAGTAATCACGGGAATGAAAAAGAAAATGCATTCAAGAGATTTCTGACAACAGAGGGAGCAGGACCTGGTACCTGACTGGAGGAGGGCAGGGGTGCAGTAAGGGAAAAGAAGCCAATGATGCAGAGTGCAGGCTTAGAGCAGACCGAGGAAGAGGAGGCATGTAGATAAACACAGAACATGCTTCAGTGCCTCAATATGAAAGAATCCTCATACCAGAAAAGTAATATAACAGATATGCTATTTTTAAAGGACTAAAAAACTTCTTCCTCAAAAAGCAGAATTATAAATCATCTGGTAAACATTCATGACTGAGGTCTGTGCCCTGCAGTTAAAACCAAAACGTACTGAAAAAAATAGCAGTTTGTATGAATATTATGAAGACTGCTTAGTTCTAATTTTTCCCCATTTAGGTTTTTTTTTTGTATTTTTTTCTTTTTTTAATTGAGTTATAGTCAATTTACAATGCTGTGCCGAATTCCAGTGTAGAGCACAATTTTTCAGTTATACATGAACATACACATATTTATTGTCGCATTTTTTTCGCTGTGAGTTACCACAAGATCTTGTATGTATTTCTGTGTGCTATACAGTGTAATCTTGTTTATCTATTCTATATATGCCTGTCAGGATCTACAAATTTCAAACTCCCAGTCTGTCCCCATTTAGTTTTATAAAAAACACATACCTGCATTGGATGTAATGCCACTACCTGATAAAAGATCTTCATTATTTGATTCACAAGGTTTTTGTTCCATATTAAGTATCTGCTACGTCTTCTTAGAGATCTTGAAGTATGAATGCTTCCCTACTTAGTTCTTTTAGTTCTTATCTATAAAGACAGGGATGCAATCTTTAATAAGGTATTATGAAAAAAGTTCACAGAGGAGGAAATGACTTTGTTCATATTTGAAATTTAGTAATAATTTTTCAACAGGAAAATATTTACACAGAAAAATTTTATTATCTAAAATTAACAAGTGAACAGAATCTTACTGTAAAATTTGCTTATTTTAATGGCCAAGTAGCTGACTGAAGACAACCTGAAAATCAAAAACTAACACTTTAATTATTATGAGTATCAACACTCTGATTTGGGGAAGACATTTTCTCTTCTTATGTCTGTCTCTCTCATAAAGTTGTATTGTCAAATAATAGAAGAAAACACTTCTCAGTAAAAATCCACAAATTAGGGGGGAAATCACAAATCAGCAAATTGGAAATCATTAATAAAAGTTTAAAAACTACTTTGCTATCACGTAGTGCTCAGAATTTTAGATTATGCCAAGAGAGGACTTCTGGTTTGGAGAATATGTGTGGTGACCTGGTTTCAAATCTCCCCCCTCATCCTCTGAAAAAAACATAAAATCAACAAGAAGAACAAATACATAAAACCACATGGGCTCCAAGCCTTCGGCATTCCCAGAAGACAGAGAATACCACAATCTTCAAATCACCTGTCAGCAGAGGGGAATTTTTTCCAGAAGTGCTCCCACACTCTACCTACCAGCACCACAGGCCTGTGGGTACAGACAACAGGAGAGGAGAGGTTGAAAAGACTACAAGGAGCAGAGGGCTGAGAGGAAGCACAAAGTCACCTCCAGAAAGTGAACAAGAAAAGCCAGGACACCAAGCACAGGTTGGAACTTGACAGTCCAAAGCCGCGGCTGTGCAGAAAGGGCTTGAGAGTGTCAGCCTCAGAGAAGAGTGTTGGGGGAGAATCAGATACAGAGAGAAGAGGTGGTCTCCCCTGAAGACATGGCAGTAAAGGCAAGAAGGAAATGAGAAGGGAAAAGTCAGGAACCAGCAGAAACAAAAAGAAGCAAGATAGGCCGACAGTGCTCCTACCTCTCCCACCCAGCATCACCATCATCCATACAAGAGGAAGCGCAGAAGATGGCTCTGTCAGACGAGGAGTCCTGTCCATGAAAGAAATAGGAATAGATAAGCGTAGACCATAGACCACATCCATACAAAACTACCGCAAAATGTCAGGAAATGTGATAAAATCTTTTCTGCTCATGAGAAGTCCCTCCCAACCCCTCCCCACCAACAAACACGAAGTCAAAGAAAACTGTAACACACACTCCAAACTTTACCAAATATTCCCAAACAAGCACTTGGGGATAAAGTAAAGTCACCCTTGAATCAGAATTATAAAACCTAAAAACAGAAATGGACAAGAAACAAAGCAAGCAAACAAAATGAGAGTTGATTAAATGAAAGAAAGAGAAAAAAAAAGACAAAATTATATCAGAAATGAAAACCAAATTACAAAGTACAAGGGAGGATAGACATGATGTAAACTTAACAAAGACACTGAAGAAAGTCAGGAAAACAACCAAGAAGATGAAAACTGAGATACAGAAGAAAAAAGGGTGAGAGAGCAAATGAATGAGATGGAAACAGGCAAAGGAGGTTGAACACAGCTGGTGTCCCTGAAGAAAAAAAATCAAAGCAATGAAACAGAACTATTGTTTAAAACTATAAACCAAGGAAGTTTCCTAAAATAAAGCAAAAGACTCAAATCTACACATTTTTCATACTAGGGAAAAATCAACCAAGAATGATCAACTCTGAAATACATCCTAATAAAACAATATTAAGACTTTAAAGATTATGAAAAAATTCTCAGGGTCTTCAGGCAAAAAAGGATGAAATAATTTACAAAGGCAAGAAGATTAGAATGGTATCAGATTATTCAAAAACAATATACAAAGCAGGACAACAGTAAAACAGTGTTTTCAAGAAATATAAGGAAAGAGAGTACAATTAAGGACATTATATCCAGCCAACACCTCCTTCAAAAGATTCAAAGCCACAGAAAAGCAGTTCTGAATGTGCCAGAACACGGTACACATGTGCCCCTCCAGGGAACCTACTAGGTGGTGAAGCTTCCTCCAACCAGTAGATGAGCAGCAAACGTGGCAAGGTGGTAACAACTGGTGAAAATCTCTGGTTTTTCCGTAGGTTTTAAATTTTTCAAAGCAAAATTTGGAAAACAGGTAAGGATGAGTATTTTTTTTAAATGATGACTGGGAAAACTTTGAAAAAAGACTGATGATGATCACTTAAATATTCAGCTGCAGAGCTGAGACTAAAACATGGGTGGGGCAATGGCACTGAAGAATAACATATCAATATTATATATGTGACAAAGGAGAGCAGAAGTAACTAAAGATGGGAAGAGAGAACAAAAGGGAAGGTAGAAGACCACTGGTTGTAAAGAACGCCATTTAAATTTGACAAAAAGCAAAAGGGGTTTCTTACTTTAAGAAAAAGGGTTTATAAGTGCAGCATAGACAGCATTAAGGCAAATGTAACTACTAGAAAAAATAAAGAAGAAATACTAAATAGACATAGTAAATATAATACATGCAGTAATTACACCATAAGATAATAATGTAATAATAATGTGACAGAATTTACGCAGTCATATCAATAAACCCAAAGGGACTTAACTCGCCTATTTAAAGAATAGGATTTTCAAATTGGCTCTTAAAAAAATTCAACTCTGCTGTACACAGAGGACACTAAAAGGCAATGATTCAAAAAGATTACAAATAAAGTGATGGGCAAACATCTGCCAGGCAAATAAAAACAGTAAGAAAGCACCGGTTAAAATCCTGACATCATGCTATACACCTGAAACCAACATTGCAAATCAACTACACTTCAATAACATTTTTTTTTAAAAATCCTGACACCAAACCAAGTAGTCTTCAAGCCAAAGGGTATTAAATAAGACAAAGGGCACTGAAAGTTAAAAGCCACAATCCACAATAAAGATACACTACTTCTGACCCTATGTACCATTTAACACAACAACCACTTAGATGCAGTAAGAACTGGAAACACAGTAATAATGAGACTTTAACAGGCCATTCAGTAAGTCAAGTGGCCAAAAAATTAAATAAGGATATAAAAGATTTAAATGAAATAATCACTAAAGTAGACTTTTTAGATATATATTGAACACTACACTTGGGTAACAGAGAATATACCTTCCTTTCAATTGCACATGGAATATTCATAAAAACCAATCATATTCTAGGGCACAAATAAAAGATCAGTAGGTTCCATAAAGTAGAAATGTTACAACCCCCCCCCTTCTAGTCACAATGTAATAAAACTAGAAATTAAAACTCAAAAGCAAAAAGCTCTCTCCACTTGGAAATTAAAGGGCCTTCAATTAAATAACCCTTGTGTAATAAGAGAAATAAAAATATAAATTTTTAAATCTCTGAAAAATAATGACAAGGAAAACACCATATATCAGAATCTGAGATACATTAAAGCAATGCAAAGAGGAAAATTTCTAACCTCAAGATATTTAAACACCTATTTCTATTTTAAAAGAAGAATGAAAATAAGTGAATGATTTTTAACACAAAAAGGTAGGGGAAAAGAGTATAACAAAAGAAAGCACATGGTTTTCTTCTTAATGAAGAAAACAGAAAAATAATACATCAAATTAATGAATCAGAATCCTGATTCTTTAAAAAACTAGATATAGGCAAGGATCATCAAAATGATGGAAAAAAGATCACATATAACATACTGCTTATCATTTTTACATTAATTCACAATGTAAGCACAGTGTTAAATTTTTTTTAAAAAAACCTGTGAGCTAAAAAGATTTTTTTGGAATAGAATTCCTTTTTATTTCACTCACAGTTTTTCTCTTTAGATTACTGAGGTGCCATCTGTCAAAACTACAATTAGATAAATTCTACCTTAATATGTTTCGTGCTATCATTTTTAGGAAATAAGTACTAGGTAGGGAGACATTCCATAAAGAATTATAACAAATGGAATGTTAACTCAAGATTGCTAGGCAACTTAAACATTCTAAATAGAAGAAACTGCTGTTTGGAAAAAAAAACTCTCATTTAAACAAGTTTTATCATGAATGTTTGCTAAGTAACTTAAACACTAAAATGATGCATTTCGAGATTCTTCAGGGTGATGAAAGACACTAAGAAAATGTAAATTACTAAATAATGTTATTACCATAAATTACAGAAAGATCAAAAGCATGAAGGAATGAGCAGGACAGGCAGAATCATAGCCCAGCGCTGGGGGACCATACACTAACGCCCTCTGCTTGATACCAGAGTCGTATCAGGAAGAAAACAGAACCTACAAGCAAGGTAAGCTGAGTGGGAACTAGAAGTTGGAGAAGAGAAAAGAGAAGAAAGGAAAAGGTCTGACTTTGGAATATTCCATATGAAAACCATGTTTTCCTTTGGCGTAAGATAATGACGATAAACTCATTAATTCAGTATCCAATGACTGGTGGTAGGCCATTGAAGAGCTGCAGTCTTCAGAGGGAAATCTTTTTCTTGGAAAATTAACAGTTTAAAGAAGACAGCATAGGCTTATTTACTTAAACAAGAATTTAAAACCACCATTTATTTGTAAAGAGGCTTAGCACCTCTATTTGCCAATGCTGCCAGTTCCTTTATGTACCTTAGGGTAATGAAGCCTGTCTTTAGAAGTATTTGCAATCTAGATTTTTCACTATTTTAGACTGAATATATGGTCAAATCTTTCTGTGTTTCTCTACTTTCATTACACCATAAGAACTGAAACATTATTCCTATTCTCAGGCATAAAACTTACTAAATTACTAAGGATTCCTGGAAAAAGGAAGGTCTTTTTGCCTCAGTAAGTTAAAAATTGTGAAAATGCTGCACTTTTTGATTTGGGGATCATAACATGAACTTACATGTGTTTGATTTAAATCTCTGAGTGAAGTACACAGATGAGATCTTGGCCTCTTCTAGTATGCCCAAGATTATTAAGAACAATTCTGCCTGATTTAACATTATGGACAGGTTCACACTGAAAGGAGCCTTAAATTTCTGACAGGTAGTAGCTAAGGAAAAGATTCTACTCTGGTTATTTAATTGAAATGTTGCAGGAAAGGCTTTAGAAACCACAGACCACAAAAAGAGGACTTTTGGAGGAAAATAATTTATGGGCTTTACTTTTTGTTACACAGTTCACCTACAGGGCTTAGAAGTATTTCCTGGGTTCTTATCCCTTCTCCTTGGCTCCCAAAAGGCCGTAGTGACTGTGCGCCTGTACTTTCCCTGATGTGAACAGTCCTCACCTTGCCTTCTTTCCTTGTGGCTACTTAAGGTGGATCTCTCCTGTGACTGGGGTAGAATGTGACAATCTCTGTAGTAAGTCGATTTAGAATCTATGCTCTATTTTGATCAGGAAAGATTCCTTTATAATGTGTGTTATACTTAGGTTCCTGGATTCATCAACAAATGACTGAAGCCCCTAGGATGCTGAACCACTCTACCTTTCACAGAAGTCTGAGACTAGTGATTTTGTAAAACTGGTTCGTACTCTCGTAGAACCAGTCTGCAGGTATGTTTTCCTAGGAAATTCTCAGGTACCCCAAGATTGATCCAAACACCACATATCTGGGCTGGTACAATCTCAGAAATGCAATGAGGAGTTATTGCTGAGCAACCCTTTACTGCCTGAGTTATTGCTAATTGTTACTATTAACTTCACATCACTCCCGGTGTCTGCTTTCTCAATCACATTCCTTCTCTCTAGATGTTGTCATTGACTGTTAGGGTTCAAATCCTAGCTCTGTGATCTACCATCTCTGTGACCTTGAGGACAATATTTAACCTCTGTAAGACTATAAGATGGAGATAGAATATATACCTTAAAAGAGTAAGAGTTAACTGAGATAAGTCACTCAGTCTCACCATACAGTATTTGCCTCAATCTATCGGTACACAGTGCCACACAATGGGATAGTAAAACATGAAAATAACAATGCTGTCTTTATAATTTAAGTAGTGTATACCAGCTCACTTTCTCATAATAAATAGCTCTATCTTTTTATTTATCTAGGAAGAAGATGTAAGTTTCATAAAGGTCCACTAACAGCAAAGTAGATTGAAACTGCATTGAGTAAATACAGGGACCATTACAATGCAATATAGAATTACTCTATTTAAGATAATCTTCATCAGCACATAATACCATCTCGAAGGGAGGCAGTACAGAAGCAGCACATCACTCAGAATCAGGGAACCTAATTTTGTTATTGGTTACCTGTGAAAGCAGGGGCAATCTTTTCACATCTCTGAGCCTCAATTTCTACCATTACTAAATGAGATTACAGTTGTGCTTTCCAAACTTTTTTTTCTTTTTTTAAAAAATTTTATTTTATTGAGTTATAATCAGTTTACAATGTTGTGTCAATTTCCAGGGTAGAGCACAATTTTTCAGTTATACATGAGCATACATATATTTATTGTTGCATTCCAAACTTTTTTTAAGCAGTGGAAGCCTTTCTTTGAATCTTCAAATCCCAGACTGCACACCCGCCTCTCTGCCCTCGAAACACCTTTATAGATTGCAGAAGGCTCCACTGAGCAGAGTTTGAAAAAACACAGAGATAAACCCCTTGTAATTTTATCATTTCAGATATTCCAGCCTAGGCATTCATCAAGTTCAAGACTTCAAGCTCTAAAATTAGATACAGATTAGTGTATCAGCTGTATATATTCACAATTCTTAAATATAATCCAAAAGTAAAATAAGAAATACCTTAATATCTGGATATTCTTATTTTCACTTATCCTATTAACACCTGAAAAACATAAAATATTTTAAAATCTGCTTTTTAAAATATAATACTTCATTACCTGAAATTTATTATTTTTAAAAAGTTCAATCAAGTCACAAGTTCATTTTCATCACTTAAGATCTTGACAACACCTAAAACACCACAGCAACAGCAACAACTTTAAATCTTTTTTCTTTAGCTTATCTTGCATATGAAAATTTATTTTAATTAATAGCCTATGGCACTTAATCTAGGCTATGTTTGTACATCAGAACATGTTCAATTATATGCTCCCTGCTGGTCCAATGCCAATCTTGTTGGTACAGGTCTCACAGACATTATCAAGATAACGTAGCAAGTAAACCTACAAGCCCCCCATATCTACATTCCCAGATCTGACCTTTCTCCAGGTACAGCTCACACTGACTTAAATAGATCCCTGAATGTCTCTGACCATTTAAACTGTTTTACCCTTCTTAGAGATGCTTTGACCAGAAAACAGATCTTGTGCTTGGTCAGAAAAGTTACTGGGTAGAGGAACTTCAGATATAGGTCTATAAATTTTAAGTAATGGAACTAAGATAAACAACTAGGATTTTTGGAATATCTCAGGGGACTCTACATGAGCAGATGTCTCACTAGAAAAATGAATGACAATACAAACATGAAAACATTATGTAATACACCTGAAACTGATATAATGTTATATATCAATTATATCTCAACTGAAAAAAATAGAATGACAATACTCTATATGCAGAATTAGGACTAATGAGCAGAAGTAAAGGGAGGTAGGTTCTAGCTGAGGGTGGAGATGGACATTCCAAAAACTAGAGCATGTTGAATATATACTTGTTGGACTTCCTTGTGAGCTGTTCAAGCTGAGAGTAGATGAGCATTTGTTGGGATGACAACCGCCACTGGCTGGCCTCTCTTGGGCACAGTGCTGGACTAGAAGATCTCTAAAATCATCTCCAACCTGGACATTCTGTGATTTTGTATGGAGAACATTCAGCAAAAAGATGACCAAAACCACAATGACTTCTCACAAGTGATTTCAGTCACCAGCAAGCCAGATAGGGACAATTCCATCTTCCAGCAAATTTCATGCTCTTTTGCTAAAAAAAATGGGGCTCTAGATAAATTTTAATGAGCATCTGTTCTTTAACACCTCTGCGTGTATGTTTACAGTCACCTTAAATTCATCTTACCCTGAATCTGGTCCCTTCACATTCCCACCTAACTTGTTTTCTAGGGTGTGTTCAGAGACGCCAATAAACTCAACTTCCCAAGTTAGACATTTCAGAGTCTTTATTTGTTCTTCATCCATTCACACTCCACACTATGCTGAGTCTATCTCTGTAATATCTTTTAACTCAGTGAAAGAGACTTCAATGCAATCATAAGGAAGAATCTTTGAATATGCAATTTTGTTAATGTTAGCCCTATTGTATTCTTTCATGCTTTAATGAACTCTTGCTAGACTGCTACAAAATACCTCAAAATGATTCTTCTAGTTTCAGTTTCGTATAATCTTTCTTTAAAATCAGAGCCATTTGCCTTAACTTTGCACAAAGCCGAAGGTTTGAACTAAGACTGGCACTCAAAGCTCTCTACCATGTGTACCCAGCCTCCCAGCTTCATCTCCATTTTCACTCCCTGACACATACTGTGCCCCAGTCCAAGTCTACTTGCTGTGTCCTGAGCATGTCCTGCTCTTTTAGGGCTCTGCTTTTATTTGTACCCTTCTTTTCCTTCCTCCTTTCTTCCTAGCAAAAACTTCCCTAGTTTAGTTTTTAGGGATGTGGAGAAAGAGGTTCAATACTAGCTAGCTGGTAGGAATGTACATTGATCCAGTCTTTAAAAATTAACATTTCAATAACAAGAGAAAGAAAACTGCCCAATGCCTCTGAAAAATATAATTTAATGTAGGGACTATATTTGGAGGAAATGTTCCCCTAACTCTTCCCTCATCAAAAGTAGTTAAGTTTCAATTAAATCATTCATGCATACAAAGCGCTGTGCACAGGGCCTGGCACACAGTAGGCATCTGGTAATCATTAATTACTGCTGTTTACAATGTATTGCTGCTATGAATAGTGCTTCTATAAGTACTAGAGCTGGAGCTATCTAAGATCAAAACCAACCCAGTTTCTACCCTCACAGATCTTATATTCTAACAGAGAAAGAGAGACAATAAAGAAACAAATCAAAAATACAATTCTGGAGAGTGGTCAAGTGCAATGATGAAAAGGAGTTGAGGATACTTAGCTAGGGGAGGTCAGGGAAGGACTTTCTAAGGTGACACGTGAGCTGGATGACAAACAGCAGTCAGCCCCGCAGAGGACTGGTGAAGATCCTAAGAGGAAGTACCACGTGCATGGGTCCTGAGATGAGAAGGGCTCAGTGTTCACTGACTGACAGGCAGGAGGCTGGTGAGGCTGCATATAGTCTTGGGAGGATGAGAGGTCTGCTTATGGACAGCCCACTGGGTACTATGCCCAAAGGAACCCCGTGCTTATTGCCAATTCCTTCCCTAAATTATCCTGAAAAGCTGCTGGTGAGGTTGGCAGGAGGTAGAGCTCACAGGACCTTGAAAAGGCCATACTAAAGACTTTGGGGTTTATTCTAATTGCAATGGAAAGCCATTGGAGGATGGGAAATACACTGAGTAGAAGCAGGGACCAGCTGTGAGGCCACTGCAGTAGCAGTAGAGGGACTAAAACCTAACTCTAAAGTAGGCCAGAGATCATAAATGGATTGGGAATGGGGATTGGCTACAAATGGGTGCCAGGGATCTTCACGGGATGATGGAAATGTTCTCAAACTAAATTGTGGTGATGACTGCACAATTCAAAATTTACTAAAAATCACTGGATTCTACACTTAACATTGGTGAATTTTACAGTGTGCAAAGTATGCTTCAAAAAACAGTTCAAAAAGAAAGCTGATTGGCTAGTCTATGTACATTTTTGTGATACTTTGTGGGGTAAGAATGGGGGTGCAAATTAGCTGCCTGGTACCCAGAAGTTAACCAATTAAATCTGAACCCCTGGTTTTTTCCTGCACACTGAAAATTCCAAAGTGTCTTCATTTCAAGATGATGAGAGGCTATTTTGGGCCAGATATTAACATCCCCTCACATGGAAGCACCTTTGCATGGTCTCTTTTCCCCTGGATTGAGCCTGGAACTCAATCCCCAGGTATCTGCAACTCTTATTTGATATACACATGGTAGATACTCAATAACATCTTAGCTAAGGACCAAGCTTAAGTCACTTCGTACCTTTATTCTCTTAACTAGAGCAAACACAGTGATATATTTATAGGAATACAATGAAAGTTTTAAAATTGTTTTAAGTGCTAGACTACCTCTTTCTTACGCACCTAATTTATTTTCTCTTCTCACCAAACCCTTTGTTCAAATCTCTTCCTTAGGATTTACAGGGCTCAGGAAAATATTTAATGGTCTCTGCTACTATACTTGCCACTGTCCCAGCTAGAGAACTTTAAAATACTCATCAATACAGGATTGAGTCTATGTGACTTATAAGCATAACCATATAGTTTCCTACAGTCACCATAACAAATTACCACAAGCTTAGTGGCTTAAAACCAGAGCCATTTATTCTTTCAAATCTCCAGCGCCAGAAATTTAAAGTCAGTGTCACAGGGGCTGTGCTCCCTTTAGAGGCTGTAGGAAAGAATCCATTCTTGGCCTCTTCCAGCTTCTGGTGGCTGTTGGCATTACTACAATCTGTCTCTGTGGTCACACTGCCTCCTCCTCTCTGCCTTCCTCTTATAAGGACACTTACGTTTGCATTTAGGTCCCACCCAGATAATCTGCTCATTTAAGATCTTTGACTTAATCCTGTAAGAAAAGACCCTTTTTCCTTATCACATTTACAGGTTTCAGGGATTAGGACCTGGTATTTCGGAGTGGCCCTTATTCAGCCTACTATACCATATAATTTGGGGCCATTTAGCTTGGGAACAGGTGGCTCACAGAAGCCCTATTTAATGAATTGTGGATTATTACAGTAAGTGGCCCTAACATAGTAGATAGTCAACACGGAATCCTCTTCGTAAAACACAACAGTAAGGGCTTTGCACATACCAAATAAACTGTCAATTTCTACCCTCTATTTAGTTGTGTAATAATATCTCTATGGCATAAAAGCCATTTTACCCATGACACAAATAAAGATAACTGTACAAGATTAAAAAACAATAAACGTGGTACAGAGGTGGGAGGACCAGACCTCTCCCACCACTCCCCTACCCACACCCCACGACTTTACACACAGAGAAACAGTCTCACCCAGCTAATCTCTGAGATAGTGGAAGGCACTGGCACTTTCCTTCCCGAATCAACTGCTGATAAAGCAAGAAGCCCCCTATGAAATCGCCGACTTCACTCTTCTTACATTTTCCTTTGATTTAAAGTACAACAATATGCACGAACAAAACAACCACGGTGGGGACTTGGAACAGAGTTTTGCAGAAGAGGCTGGACTCATCTGAGAACTCAGTTTCTGACTGATGCCGATAACCGTACAGAGCCAGGCTCCTGCAGTCACTTCCAGGGCGGGCTCCAGCTGAACGGGCCCTCGCACAGCATTTACTATCACCTCATCTTGGACGAGCCTGTCCAAGGCTACCCGTCCTCTTTATCTCTCTGTCTTCCCCATCCCTCCTCCCTGGCCGCCAGGAGTAGGAACAAGAGTTAGTACTGTTGGGACAGGATCCCCAGTTATTTATACAGAAATGGATACTGTGCACAGGGCCCTTTGGTCCCAGAGTTCGGCCACCGTCCCCGAAAACAGCAGCCCGTTCTGGTAAAGACACATGTATTAGGCATCTACCATGTGCAAAACAAACACAAAAGTCTGGAAGGTTCCAGAAATGAAGACGCGCTGCCCCAGGTCCTGCGAAGAACGACCCACTACCCCTCACCCGGTCCCCGGGTCGCGCCCGCCCATGTACCTGCGACCTACGCCTCATCCTAAGAGACCAGCCCCATCCCCGCGGGAGCGCCGGCGGGCGCGGCGGCCGCACCTGCGTCGACCAGGCGGCGGCAGCGTCGGCGGCGTCGGCGGCGGCGGGGGCGGCTCCTCCTCGGTGGCGGCGGCGCTGGACGCTGCCCCGCCCACCCCCGCGCCCGCTTCCCGCGCGCTCCCGACACCGCCGGCTCCTCGCGAGCCGCGCGGGCAACGGTTGGGCACCTCTGTGAGGCGTGGGGAGGGGGAGGGGTGCTGGATACCCCCGGGGTTGCCCCCGACTCCTCCCTCAGACGCGGTCGCCGGGGCAACCGAGCGCCCTTTACCCCCCGTCTCCCTCCCCCACCCCAGGAGCCCTAAGGGGACGGCGTGCACGCAGCAGGCACCAAGTCCCGCCAACCCTACCCCGGAAACAACCCTAATTCTGGCCTCTACTTGCTCTCTCTGCCCCTCAAGGCCTCTCTTTCTACGGCCTCTTCATCGGTCTCCAAGTCCTACTCTTGCCCCGCACCCGAACGCCCCGGGCTATTCTTGAAGTTATTCCTCCAATGATCTTCCCCAGTTCTTAGCCATTCCCCGAGAGTCAAGCCCAATCTTAGCGGTGCCAGTCAGGCCTCTCCCCAGCCCCCCTGCCCCGCCTCCTGACGCTGCCTCCATCCCCACCCCACCCTCAGTTCCCCTTTGACTATCTCATTTAACATAATTCACATTTTACACCTCTGCCTTCGGTTATGGTTATGCCGATCCTCTGTCCGGAATGTTTTCCAAGGTTCAGATATATTCTCGGGGTAGCTGACCGTTTTGCCTCCGGAGAGTTGTTTCCTCCTCTGTGCTTCGGTTGCTCTCTGTCGTCATCTCTAATATAGAATTTATCAGATTATGTGATTACACACTCAAACCTCCCGGTGCTGTCCAAATTAGTGCTCAAATGGAAGGAATCCAGAACCGCCTAGTGTGATAGATGCTACCTGTCGCGTTAATATTGTCAGCCGTCACGTTGTACAGACACCTACAAATAACTTTTTAATGTGTAAATTGATTGGAAATATTAATAAATCCTGTTATATAATACAGTTATAAGTTTTAATCAAATTAGTATTAAGTACCACTAAAGATTGCTGTTTATCGTATTTATAATTTAAATTATTCCATTTATTAATTCGGAGAGATCTAAGATTACCTATAGAATCAAGCACTTCTATAGGCAATGAAATGTAAGTACTAAATGGAAAGGTGAATGGTTTAAGTTTTGTGGCTAGACAGAAAGCAATTTTTAATTATTCTGTTTTAAAGTTTTATTCTATCAAAGCCTGAGTGTGTTCCTATGGCAAGGAAAGTTTTTAGTTACCTAATATGTGATATCCTTTGGTGTCTTAATATTTGTATGGTGGGCCCTGAGAACCAAGAAAGTTCCTTTTTCTTTTCTTGTCATTTCAACAAATATTTATTAAACACCAACTACATGCCAGGAATATCAGTGAACAAAACAGACCAAACCCTGCCCTCGTGGAACTCATCCTAGTTGGGAGAGACAGATCACAAATAATCACTGTGCTAATTAAGATATTAGGCCATGGTGAGTGCTGTGGAGACAAGTGAAGCAGGGAAGAGAAGGAAGTGTGGGATATATGGACATTTAAATAGACCAGGGAAGGACCCACCTGATTCCCCGGGGCCTTTGTGATTGGATTTCTAGAAGCATTTCCTGACAGGGGGAGCTGAGGACATGAGCAATTTCTAATTTGGGGTTACTTTTGAAACGAGTTTTAAAAGACTTTCCTATACCATCCTAAGTATAGGAATATTTTTAATCTTTAGAGTTGAGGTTTTTTAAAATCAACTTTATTGATGTACCCTTCACTTACAATGAAGTTCATTCATATTAAGTGTACAGATTGTTAAGTTTCAAGAAATATACACACTGAGTAACCAGCACTCCAATCAAGATGTAGAACATTTCCGTCTCCCCAGAATGTTGTATCCCTTTGTCTTCCCCGCACCCCACCCCCGACACTGATAGGAGTTGAGCTTTTAAAAAATTCAAGATGTTGAGTTTGTTTGGTTTTTTTGAGGATAGATTCTTTTACAGAAGAATGAAAAAAAAAAAAAGGGATAGAAGTAAGAGATCGAAGCCAAATAACTAATAAAATAAGGCAGATTGCCTTTTCTCCTCTAGGCTATGTCTGCCATAAAGGCCAGTTACCTTTGTCACTAGCATCTTTGAAGCTGGCTCTGGCTCTTCCAAAATAAAGAACACTTATGTTCTTTATCATAGCAATCTATTGTTTGAGATCTTAACACTGCTATTTCTGCTGAGCTATGTTCTTATTAAGAAGATTCTTTATGTCTCATCTAGGAAATAAACAATAAATTTGTGGATATGTTTCTACCAGTTTTTAAACACAATAACTTACTATGATAACTCCCATAACAGTTACAACGTTTGCCAGACATGTAATATTTAGTTTCTGCTATCAGATATTACTATTATTTGGTTCTTTATGCCTCCTGCAGTTTTTGTGACACTCACCCACAACCACGCTCAGCGTGGTGAAGTGATGTACTGATTAATCATAGTGTCATACTTTTCAGTGTTTCTTTACCTTTTACAAATACTTTTTAAAAACTTATTGTGGCAAAATATACAAAAGAAAATTTACCATTTTAATCATTTTTAAGTGTATAGTTCAGATAAATATATTCACCTTGTTTTACAACTGTTGCCACCATCTGCCTCCAGAACTTTTTCATCTTCCCAAACTAAACTCTGTACCCAATAAACTCTAACTCTCTATTCACCATTCCCCCATGCCCTGGCAACCACCATTCTACTTTCTGTCTCTATAAATTTGACTATTCAAGGTACCTCATATAAATGGAATCATACGGTATTTGTCCTCAGTGACTGGCTTATTTCACATAGCAGAGTATCCTCAAGTTTAACCCATGTTGTAGTGTGTGTCAGAATTGCCTTCCTTTTTAAGGTTGAATAATATCCCATTATTATTATATATATTATAGTAATTCCATTATGTATTATAAATTCATCTGTCGATGGAATCCTTGAGTTTTTTTTAAACTAACTTTATCGAGGTATAATTTCTGTTTAATAAACTGCATTTGTTTAATAAAAAGCATACCATTTGATGAGTTTTGATGGATACGTTTGACCCTTGAACAGTAAGTGTTTGAACTGTGCAGGTCCACTTCTACACATTTTTTTTTCAGTAATAAACTATAGTGCTACATGATCTGTGGTCGGTTAAATCCTTGATGCAAAATCGAAGAAACAGAGGGTTGACTGTAAACTTACATACAGATTCTCAACTGTGGGGTGGAGGGGGGATCTGTGCCCCTAACCTTCATGCTGCTCAAGGGTCAACTGTATACACCTGTGAAGCTACTGTGTCAATCAGGACACAACGTTTCCATCATTCCTGAAAGATTTGAATTGTTTGTGCTCTCATAGTTTGTGACAGTCCTTAGGACGGTTGGTGAAGCAGATGCTGTAATCTGCATGCCCAGCATCCATTTCTCTTTCCTCCTTTCTCAGAGAATCCCACTTTGTGTATTCAACACAACATTCTGCAGAGCCATGACATTGCTGCAGGCGAAGTTCTAGCAGGTGCATCCTGATGATTTTAAACTAATCTTTGGGCTTTCAGTTCTCTTTCAAGTGGCTGTTTTCAGGTGAGGTTTCTTAGTATTTAGCAGTGAGGGAAGGTCAGCTGGGGAAGTTTTTCTCGGTCCTAAGAAAGAGACAAATGTGGAGATGATTCTTTTTGCTTCTGAAAGGTTGCCTAGAGAGATTGTGCAAACTTTAAAATAAGGTTGATTTCTGCCTATTTGAGTGGTTCTAAGACGCTCTTTCTGAAAAAGACTAACCTTCCAAACCTACAGTTTAACAACACGTTGTCTACAGTTACTTTCATGGTTATTTAATGAGCCAGAAGAACCACTAGATGTCACTCTGACTTTAGTTTTTATTTTCAGAGCTGTGACATTTTCAATCTTTGAAATATTAAATTTAAAGGCATTCAAAAAATCCAATAAGTTAAAAAATCACATTTTAGCATTTAAGATTCTAAAAGAGATAAAGATATGGGTTACTGTGAAAAATTAAAATCAAGAAATGAGAATTTTGAAAATGAACAGATTAATTTTCCCTTAAGTGGCCTTAACAAATAGAATGATGCATAATTCCTAAGTCAAAAGAGTGATTAGGCAAATGACATTTATAAGAGTGTTTGGTACAGGCACGCCAGACAAAGAGGAGAGGCAACATGATTGAGAAATTTTTCTACCCTGGCGCCACAGAACACAGAAACAGAGTAACATGAACTTAATTACAACAATGGGAATTTTTCATATAAAGACAGAAAGTAAAGTTGTGAGCTGTGTTGGATCTATTTGTCTTGAAGGAAGTACTTGATAAAAAAGAGTAGAAGTAATTCTAAGTCAGAGGCAGATAGAAGGCGGGAAGAAGTAGAAAGAGAGAAAACAAGTTTCGAAGCCCCCTCTGTGAGACGACACTAAGCTTCCCTAAACTTTTTCCTAAACCAGGAAGATCCATGAAGGGTTTCATTGTGTTTACTCTGAACGCTTGTAGTTGCAAGTAACAGAAACCCAACTCCAGCTGTTTAAGGAAAAAATACATATGTGTTTATAGGCTTACCATGCTGGTAAGAGTGGGATAGCTTCAGGTATGGCTGTATCTGGTAAAGGCAGCAATTCTCAAAGTGTAGTCTGGGGATCTTGGGGAGTCCCTGAGACCCTTTTGGGTCTACAAGATCAAATCCATTTTCATAATAATACTAAGACATAGTCTTAGTCCCTTCCACTGTCAGCAGCTTGAGGAAACAGGGTTGTTTTTCTCTCCCTGGAGAGGAAAGAGAGTCCAATTTCATTCTCTAATTAGAGTTTGGGTCCAAATCACATGCCCAAACGGAAGTTATCCTTATGAATTAGCAATGTCAGTTACATAGAAAGTTGTCTTTTTGCCAGAATTATGCAAAAGACCTACCTTAAACTGAGAATCCATTCCTAAGTGTCTGAAGATTTTAACTTAATGCCCACTTATGCTGCTTGCAGGAGTCATCTGGTCAGATTATTTAACCTTTTCATGGCCTCTATGTCCTTACTTCTAAAAATAAGGATGCATTCTTTGATTCTGAGCAATGGAAGATGCGGAGAAATGTTATTCCAATCCTGGCCTATCAGTTGCTACACTGAATATCCATCAAATGAAGTTCTGCATGTTCTTTTTTTTAGATTGTATCTTGATTTTCATTAGATATTTATGACTTAAATATTTTTGGTGATAATGTAAATGAGAGGTTTCATCAGTCTACAAGCACTGAGTTCTGTTCTTCACTGCTTACCTTGTTCTTAATTTCCTTTGCCTTTTGTTGTTAGCTTCATTACTTTTAAAATTAAATGTTGATTCTGTGAAATTCCAGTTTTTGCAAAATGAATTAGGACCAAGGTCATAATTGCCACAAAAAATATCCAGAAAAACTATTTACTTAGGGTCTTATTTAAATAAATATACATATTTGAAAACTCAGTGAAAGAAAAGCCAAAATTTCACCATTTATTCTTAATTTATAAATTAATCTGCAAAAGGAAACCCAGTGAAAATTGCATAAATTACTCTTAAGAATCTGACAGTGTTTACCATATATTTTCATTTTGTATATGAAACCTTTTGTTTCCACTAAAATAGCATCATTACATAAAAATGAGATTTTACTTTTTTTGTCTTTGAGCCCTACAGAGGAAGTCACCACTGAAAAGCAAATAATACTTGTCATGTGTTGTTATACATTAAATATTATCTAGACTTATTTGTATATTATGTCTGCTTCTCTGTTATATTAACTTTTCATTAACTATAGGTACAAACACCAAAATTAAACTGATATCAAAACCTCAGTTTCCAACATAATTCATATTATCACATACTTTTTAAAAAATTCAAGTATAGTTGATTTACAGTGTTGTGCTAATTTCAAGTATACAGCAAAGTGATTTAGTTATATATATATATATATATATTCTTTTTCAGATTCTTTTCCATTATAGGTTATCACAAGATATTGAATACATCGTGTGCTACATAGTAGGACCTTGCTGTTTATCTATTTTACATATAGTAGTGTGCATCTGCTAATTTCAAACTCCTAATTTATTCTTTTCCCTTTGGTAACCAGAAGTTTGCTTTCTATGTCTGACATTATCACATACGTTTTTGGGGGGCGGGGCAATTAGGTTTATTTATTTATTATTATTTTTTTTTTAATGGAGGTACTAGGGATTGAACCCAGGACCTCGTGCATGCTAAGTATGCGCTCTACCACTGAGCAATACCCTCTCCTCCCATTATCACATACTTTTAAACAGAAAAAGTTTTAGCAAAATATCCCTTGGAAATAATTCTAAATTGTTTCAATAACTTGACAGCTGAGGCTTCTGGATAAAAGAAAGTTTGTTACCGAGCAGGACCCTGTGGGGCCTTCCTGGGTCAGACCCCTCCCCCATATTCTCTGCCATAGCTCTTCTCTGAATATTTCCTGAGTTTTCCAGATGCTTAATACCACCACCAAAGGGAAGAAATTACTTAATGAGCAAGAGAACGTGGCCCCCAGACCTTCTGGCACCTAGGGGTTGATAGCGTTGACCGCCTGGTTACCTCCACATCAACCAATCAGAGAACTGTGCACGAGCTGATCACGTACCCTGCGACCCCACCCTTACCTGGCTTTTAAGTATGCTTTGCTGAAACCCTTTGGGGAATTCAGGGTTTTCTTGGGCATGAACCACTGCGTCTTCCTTGCTTGGTCCTGCAAAACTTCGACGTTTCAGTTTGTTTGGCCTCGTGGTGCAGGGGGCACACAAACTTGCCTTCAGTAACAGTATTAATGTTAAATTTTATATAGCATTATTACAAAATTCCACTGCTAACCTGAAATCAGGACAACATTCCACCTTGAGTGCCCATTACTTGCCAGACATTTCTTTACATTTAAAGAATGGGTAACAGTCTTGGAGTAGATAACAATTAAAAGACAGAAAAAAGTCTGCGTCCTGTTTGTATTGAATCAAACAAGCAGAAATTTGGTTGGAGAGTCCTATTTCAGGATGAGAGGCTGGTCATATATTTTACTTGGCATTTTCTTCTAGTGAACAAAATAAAGCCCTTGCGCTGTCACCTTAACACTGACTTAAATGTTTACCAAAACCGCTCAGGGCACTGCTTCTCAAACTTGGCTGCACAGCGGAATCGCCCGGCGTTTTTTAAAAAAAATGTCAATGCCTGAGTTTCACCCCCAGAGATTCTGCTTTAATTGGAACAAGGTGGGGCTATTCTATCAACTATTTTTCTACTCCTTGCAAATTAGCCATCTGTAAGGTATTTCTAACTGTCTACGTTTTATCAACTGTAAGACTGTTTTGATTGGCTGGGTCTCTGTGGTGAACTGAATTCCGCATAGCAGTGCTTATTGTGCAGAAAGGTTGCGGTGCCTCTGTTTGCCCTAATCCATTTCCTCTCCCTTCCTTACTCTTTCTTTCAGATGAGGCAAGTGGCTACCGCGGCAGCAGCAGTGTCTGGTCATCCCTGAAAATACCAAAGAAAGAACTAAGCTGCCTCCTGGATAATTTTTCCACTGAATGTGAATTTACCAATGCTTTTTTTTTTTTCCATTTTTCTCTCCATCCTGCAAAAACTTTTTTTTTTCTTCAAGAAACAAACTATGAACTTATTGCTGAAAAATGCAGACCAAAAGTTTTATCAAAGCTTCTCTGTCTCTTTGGGACAAGTTAGAAAATTCTGAAGCAAGCAGAAGCATAGTAAGTGCTTTCTTTCTTTTAAAACTACTGGGGAGAGGGGAGGCTATTGTAATGGTAAATTTCACTCGGAGAGGAAGAAAGGGTTGATAATCAAAACTGAGGTATTCGTTCAAGTTGCTGCAATTTCCTTTCTACATCGTAAGATGGCTTTAAGTTTCTCTGTAAAATCTACAGGAAAAGTTTTGGTGTGTGTGTCTGTGAAATAAAAGCCATCTTAAGAGTGACATTGAAAGAAGTTTTTTTTTTTTTTTGAACAGAGTGGATAGACAGACACCACTTAGGGAGCTTCCACGAGGATTGGAAATTCCAGGATGAGAATTTACATTCAGAGATGTTGAATTGGAAAATCCTCCTGGTTCAGGATCTTGCAGTTAAGCTTGGAAGGACATTTTACAACTGAAAGAATTATTTTCTGAAAACTTCCCTTTTGACTGGCGTGCATCCTGAAGGGTGGAATAATGTGCGGTAGAGCCACTGCTTTCCTGAATCTGCTCCAGGCATTTAAACTTTAACTCGAGGGATCATGTATTTGGCATGATGAGGACCACAGAGAACGTCGAGGAGCCTAGTGCCACACTAAACCCTAACAGGACCCCCAGGGGAAGGTACATTTATCTGGAAGCGTTCCTGCAGGGAGGAGCTCCCTGGGGTTTTACTTTGAAAGGTGGCCTGGAGCACGGAGAACCATTAATCATCTCTAAGGTATGTTTATTTTTCCAATCTTGTCTTTATTCCAGTTGCTTTTTCAACCTTTCAACTTTTGTCAGATCTGTCAAAAACACAAAGATAATGCTGGGGATTGCCTGGATATTGCTTAATTTGCTGTTTCATACCTTTCTGATTATATCTGGAAATACTTTGCATAGCTTGGAGTTTGAAAGAAAAATGTGTCTAGCTCGTTTATTCTGTGAAATCCCACGGAAAAATGTGCTTGTTTGATCGATAATCTCTTTTTGTGAATGAAATAGTGTAAAACCAGCTACCACATGATCTCTTCAGTTATAAATCGGATTAAAGGTTAACAGCTTGGTTAAGGTGGTGGCATGGTGTATATCTGTGTACGTGCGCATTTATTTAGCATGTGGCTAGGAAAATACCCGCTTTCTCCTTTCAGTGGAAAATATCTAGCATTCCAAAATATTTTAGAATTTGTAATTCTGGATAATTGACTGCATAAATATTATTTATTGCTTTTTGCACACTCACAGAGAATTAAATCAGCTTTTAGTATAATTCAAGGGCAAAACAGCATTTCTGCCTCTTCTATTTATCTGCGTATTTAAGCCAATTTTTAAACTTTAGTCCTCCTGCAACACTCCTCAATTCTTCATTTATCTTTGGTGTGAGTAGGTAGAATGAACCCTTTTTATGCATTAGGCTTGTAGTTTTGCTTTTCTCTTAAACTACAGAGATTAAGAAAGAATACAGAGATTTCTTTTAAAATTTCAGAATACTAGCAGTCTAAAACAAGAGAGTATAAGTGCTTTTCACACATAAACATTACTCAAGAAACATATGTAATTGAGGGGGAAAATTTATTTTTAGTCTGAGGATGGGAAAGAGGTAAATATACCTTTTGCCTGAGCTCTGTTACTTATTTAAGGTTAGTTTTCATATCCCACCGAAATCTGTGTTTTGAGAGGGACTGAAATGATTTTTACTGTGGATAAGCCAGTGGGAACTGGTTTCCAGCAGTCAGCCAAGAGTGTGCAGAATGTCACTGTAAGTTGTGTAACATTTCCTTACCTTCATAAGAAAACAAAAGATATGTGTACATATATATGTATCAGTTAGCAAAGATTCCAGCTATGTTACTGAAAACCCAATTGATAATGGTCTAGGTAAATTGGGGTTAGTTTTTCTCATATTACATGAAGTCTGGAGTTAGGCTGTGCAGGCTAGGAGCCCCAGCTCCTAATGTCATCAGTAACTTCACTTATCTCTCCACTCTGCCTTCCTCATGATGTTGGCTTTTGTCTTCATGGTTGCAAGGTGGATGCCATACCTCCAGCATTGCAGCTTCATTCTGGGTAGGGATTTGGCTTTTTACTTGGAAAGGGACAAGCTCCCTATCTGACTTTTGCTTGCATCTCATTGACCAGAACTGTGCCACAAAGCTATCCTTAGACCAGTTATGGCCAAGGGCAATGAGGTTTCTGTAACTAGTTTAGACCAGTCAAGATTTCTCTTCTGGTTTGCAGTAGAAACCTAACCTTCCTGTTGTCGAGGAATCTCTGTCTACTATTTGAACAAATTGAGTTTCTGTTTTCAGGAAGAAGGAGGGAATGGGTGCTGGGTATATAGCTGAGAATGTCTGCCACAGACATAAGTATCATCTCTGCATTTTAAAACTCTGGTTGTACACTCATTTTGCCTGGTCTTTAATGATAAGATATGTATCTGTTCACTAGAATATAGTTTGCTGTCAAACAGCCCTAATCCTACTACCAATGAGCCACTCTGCTAAGGCTCCATTTTATCTGCAGAATGGGAGTAAACGATTATCTCCTTCATCAGACTGTGTAGGGGGGATTAAATGAAACCATACATTTAGAATAGTTAGCATAGGGGCTGGTATGCAGAAAGAGCTAAAAAAAAAAAAACTTAGCAAAGGTTGTGACAATTTTCCATTATTCGAGGAGACATTTGTATTAGGATACAGATTTGGCTGCTGTACAGAAATCCAAACTAACAATAGCTTAAACAATGTAGGAATTTATATATGTCTCACATGATAACCTGAGCATAAGCCAAACTGAAAGATGGCTGCATGGGGTCAGGGACCCAAGTCCCTTCTGCTTTCTTACTTCCATCTCTGGGGGGATGCCCCGTCTGCATGGTCTGAGGTGACTTGCCACAACATCTGCTTTCCAGTCAGTAAGAAGTGGAAAAAGAGCAAAGAGAAGGCCATCTCCTTCCTTCCAAGGGTATAATCTGGTGTGGTCTGCTCTGTCCAGTATGGTAGCCACCAGCCACATGTGGCTATTTCCATTTCAATTAAAAGTAATTAAAGTGTAATTCAATTTTAGATTCTGTTTCTCATATCCACTAGCTAGATTTCAAGTGCCATATGGCTTCAGAGTTCTTGAATATCTCTCCCCACCCTGTCTGGCAAACTCATATAAATCCAAGCTCCATTTCTTCCTCTTTCTGTGGTTTTCCTGACATCAAGGTGGGTTGGGTGGTCTCTCTTCTATACCCCTTAGCTTGCATTTATTACGCCAAGTCATTATTTTTTTAAAAATTTTGACTGTCTTCTCAGAAGTTTATGAGCCTCCTGAAGGGCTGGGACTATTTCCTTTTCATCTCTACCATATCTAACTCAGACCCCGGGTACACAAATATTTGTTGAGTAAATGAAAAATCATGGGCTATGTCTTACTCATCTTGCATTTCTGAGATCCAGCAGAGTGCCTAGCACAGAGTAGGTGCTCAGTAACTTCTGTTGAATTAATAAGCCAAGACGAAACAGAGCAGGAGGCAGTGTAGGCAGGGAGGCAGAGTCCCAGGAGATGAGGTTGCCAGGCAGATCTCCACAGGTGGAGTGTGTATCAGTTTCCCATTGCTGCTGTAAAAATTACCACTTAAACAACACAAACTTAGTGTCTTACAGTTCTCTAGGTCACAAGTCTAACACAGGTCTCACTGGGCTAAAATCAAAGTGTCAACAAGGCTGTGTTCCTTTTTGGAGGCTGTAGAGGGAAAAAAATCTATTTCCTTACTCTTCCCACCTTCTAGAAGCTGCCCACATTCCCTGGCTCCTGGCCCCGTTCCTCCATCTTCTAACCCAGCAACGCAAGTTGAGTCCCTCTCACATTGCATTATTCTGATCTCTAACTCTTGCCTCCCTCTTCCCATTTTAAAGTACCCGTGAGATTACATTGGGCCCACCAGGATAATCTATCTCCCTGTTTTAAGATCAGTTGAGTAAAACCTTATTTCTGTCTGTGGCCTTAATTCCTCTTTACTATGTAACCTAATATATGCACAGTTTCCAGAGATTAGAACGTGGATGTCTTTGGGGAGAGAGGGCATTTGAACATTGATGAAAGTCCACATAATTAAGACAGTACCAGGGATGAGGCAAGTGAAATTAAGTGGCTGATTGTGTGAATCCCAGATCTTATTTCTATGGAAAAAGTGCACAAGAGCTCATACACTGCTAACCAAATGTTCACTATTCCCCTAATGTAGGGTAACCCCCACTGTAAGTGAAGGGAAGGGACAGAACACACTGAGTCGTACCTATGAAAGGCACGTACACTTATACAAAGCAGTTATAAGCTGCCAGTCATGGATGACAATATAATGAATGAAATATCATTTTTCTTTAGGTACAAATGAGGCAGGAGAATGAATGGGGGAAAAGGAGCTACAAAAGGGTGGCCATAAAGGAAATCATTTCCAGATCATTTTCTTTGGGATTTAATGTCCTTGAAAAGGAAAGGTGGAGTTAAGAAAAGAGCCTCTATAATCTGTGAACTTCAAAAAGAAAGGGTAACTATCTTTTTAACAGGGATTGTCTGCAGAAGCTCAAGTAATTCAATAGTTCAGGAAGTTGGCAGCATGACTTTATTATGACTCACTCTGTATTGTGACTGAGAAAAGCAGTTTCACCTGTTGTGGGGATGCACCTGCCCCTAGGATTCATAAATCAAGTAACGACTACAACACCAACAAACAACAACAGGTAGCAATCACTAGTAAATGCTGGCACTTGCTAAGTGCTTACTCCGCCAAGCTCAGTGCCAAGAGATCCGCACGTGTTAACGCATTAAATTTCCACAACTTCGTGAGGAAGGCAGCATTATTATGCCAACTTTATACATGAGAAACCAAGACACGGAATCTGAGTAGCTTTCTGAAGTCCTCACAGCTAGCAGTAAATGCTGGAGCTGGAGTTTGAGTCCAGGCATTCTGGTTCTCCAGAGCCCGTGCACTTAACAGGCTATGCCACTCGGTCATTGTTGCCTACCAGATATTTGTCTCTGTCTAGATTCCAGAGCTGTTATCTGGGGGAAATACGGGATTAATATTTTGTTACATATGTTTCTAAATTTATTAGAGGGAAAGGATATTTTAAAATCTTAGTCCTATAAGGTCCCCTAAAATAGGTGTAAGAACTCCTTTAAGTTGTTCAAGTCCCATCAAAGGAGGGACTGCTTAACATTTGTTAATTAGTGTTGTTGTGTTGCCTTCACTGGAGGAGGCATC
This sequence comes from Camelus ferus, assembly GCF_009834535.1. NCBI lineage: Eukaryota > Metazoa > Chordata > Mammalia > Artiodactyla > Camelidae > Camelus > Camelus ferus. The sequence goes on along the minus strand of NC_045697.1, from coordinate 48,974,094 downwards.
ATTTTCGTGCACTTAAAAGGAGTAAAGCCTCCACATGTACTTCATATGCCTACATGGCCTAAGGCTCCCTAAGAAGAAGACTAAAAAGTGCAGCCCAGCCAAAAAGAAGTGTGAGTGGGCCAGTTCAGCCTTTGGGAAGAAGAGGAGGAAAAAGGAGGCTGATTTTACTTATATGGGGGAAATCCTAAAGCAAACCCGCCCAGACGTCATGGATGCTCCTGGGTCCTGGGCGCACTGGGCTCTCTGGACCACTGGTGACTGGGACAGATCAGCCTGCAGCTAGATTGCTCTTCGACAGCCACAGAAAAGCTATCACCAGCAGAGACCTCCTTGAAGCGGTCAAGCAGAGAAATTCTTGGAAGAGCTTTTAGAGAAATGAAGTGTTTGTGAATGGCCCGGTTGTTGGAAATGATTGCACTTGTCCAAAAAAAATTCAATGTGTCAGAGGGCTGGGTTGGAAGACAAGGTATTTAAGAAGTACTGGCAACAACAGGAATCTTGGTGCTACACAGCTGGTCTCTGGGTCCTGTGTTTTTTAGCCTCTGATGTCATTTGTAGGAAACAAGGACATTTTCTCTTACATGTTTAAAAAAAAAATCTGGGCTTCGGAATTCAAGGTAAGTCATTGTCTCTTAGGTCTCTTACATCATCAACACTCAGAGCACATATTACTGATTTCTGCCCTCCTGAGAGGTATCTTTGCTCTGGCTGGACTCTCTTCTGTGCCATCTCATGTATAAATTCTGTTGGTTCTGTCTTCCACACCGTTACACCTCCCTCTCTGAAACTGCTCTTGCCACCTATAACACCATCATCCTCTTCCTGTCAGTCTGAACTACAGCCTTCCCCTACCAATCCCTATCCCAGCCACACCTTTCCATTCTTTATCCATAAAGGGGTGCGTTTGCAAGGTGACATCAGAGATAACCTCAAACATATGTCCCCTGGCTTCTTGTTGTCTGACACTACTGATTTTAAAATGGATTCTTTCATTGGGTTCTTCTAGCCTTAGTGATAGGAGCTAATCCCTGAGTCCTCCTCATGATTCCTCCTCTGAAGAGAATCATCCAAAACATCTCAATCAACCTGCCATTTCAGGGTGAAATGAACTGCTTTACTGCATGTGAGCAGCCTTGGAAGTAGGAACAGTCCACAGGTTAGATTACTCACTTGGAACATACTTAAATTGTCTGGATGACCGTGTTGAGATTCTGGATTTTCGATATCCATCTGTCCAACCTGAGCACCTTACAGCCTTCTAGCTTCCTCAGTGATCCTTGATTGCAACACACCAACAGCAGCCGCACAGTCTTTCTTGGCCCATTTCTTCTGCACTAAAACAAAGGTTATCTTACAAGGTTATGAGCCACGGTCCCTGAGTTCAATATGAAATTGAATTTTAGGCAGTTCTCCCAAAACCATGGGTTGGTTGATTTCGTTCATCCCAAAGTCATCTTTTTCATCTCCTTCCCAAAACCAAGCTAGACTAGCTTGTTACTGACCTTTTAAAATAGCCTGTCCTTCTAAGTTTCTCTCCCTACTTCTCTTACTCTTTCCTGTAACATTCTTTGCCCTTCATACCAGGCTAGCCTCATCTCTCTGCTGTCCTCAAACTAATTTGTTTGGTCCCTCATTGTTCCATCCCCCTCTGTCCTGCATTTGCACTTAGTCTTTCTTCCTCTCATCTCCCCTTTATTCATGCCGTCTTCTGGTACAGGGAGTGGTTTGCGTTTGGCCAATAAATGGTAATCACTTTGAAATGAGCTTTACTGAGGCTATATAACTTGTTTCTCCTGGCAAAATACTTCTCATTCCACACACAACAAATGCTCAGTAAATGTTGAATGAGTTATAGGATGTTAGAGCTGTAAAGAATCTGAGCCATCGTCAAATCCAACTTCCTTATTACACAGAGAGGAAACTTAAGCATGATAAAGTTCATTTACTTGTCAAGATGGTTTCTACCATAAAAAACAAATGTGTGTGTGTGTGTGTGTGCACGCATGTGTGTGTGTAAAGCTCAGCTGGTGAGGAAATGATTGCTTTCTAGTTGTGCCATTCACAATTTTGTATGAATCCTAGCTCCCTGTTAGGCTGGTCTAGAAGCTAAGGACCTTTCTTTCCTCCCTCCCTCCTTTCCTTCCTTCTTTTCTGTCTCTTGTCCACAGTGCTTAAACTGTGCTTAACAATGATGAAAATGAAAACATATTAATGAAGAGAAAGGCAAATGAATATTAAGGAGGATCTTCTTTAAAGTCTTTGTTAGAAAGATGTCAAGGCCATGATACTAGAAAACCCTGTTTAAAAAATGAAAGTAAGTAGGTTGAGTTTGACCTTCAATTTAGTGATGGCATGCACATATTTAATGTTTGGTAAATGTCTATTGAATTGAACTGATTGGAAAAATGGCAATTCATGTTTTTAATTTAAACTTTAAGAAATTATCTAAACTTTGCTTAAAGTGTTCTCTGTTTTTAGACAAAACCTAAGCATGTGATCCTATCAATGTTGTCAGTAATAACTTTCATTCAAGTAGCATGCTTTCTTTTAAAGCTAATATAGTCCCAAGGCACTGCCTCCTATACAGAGAGCATGATATAAGAAATGTTTGTCTCATTGAGCCCACAATGTGATTGGAGACACATCATAAGAGACTTTCTATCAATCTTTGAAAAAATAAAGCCCCAAAGGACATTCTGGATCTTACCTAACCCACAGATTCTTCCACGTCTGTCCCTTTGATGTACTTCCAAACAGTGAACATCTTCATCTAAAGAACTACAGAGTCATTGTTCTCCTAGTTGGACCATCCCAGGAGTCCACCCATCTCTCATGCTCTGACATCCCCGGCTCTTCTCAGTGAAACGAAATAAGGCAAAGACCCTCTGCTAAACCTGAGCACTGTTTCTTCCCCTCTTCTAATGACTACCCCCACAAAAGAGAACTTGTGTATCTCCATCTCCTGCCTTCAGAGGAGGCTTTTCTAACTTGGCAGACTGAGGTGCAGAGCTCTCTGTCCTGGGCATCTGAGCCTGAATTTGCTTTTAAGTCAACTGCAATTTTCATTTCTCAGCCTTTAATGCATCTACTCATTATCTCCTTCTCCATTTTGAACTGCATCTTACCTTAGAGATTAATGAGATCTATCTTTATTTTATTTTTAAATCTCTTTATTTTTAAATGCTCTTTAGTATGTCTGTATTGATTTATCTTTTTTCTTTTCCATGTTATCTTTTTTTGCCTTCATTTTAGACCAGGCTGTCCAGTGTAGCAAAACATATATCCCAAACACTGTAGAGATTGGAGTGAAAATAAATGAGTTTCATTTCTACCGTAGTGTTAAGTGGCTGTGCGACCACGGGCAGGTAACTTGGCTTTCCTGAATCTGTGTCCTCGCCTTTAAAAATGGAGCATTCTTGTCTGATGGAGATGTTATAGTATCCAGTGGATTAAGTTATACGACCGTGTTTTGAAATGACAAAACACATTCAGAACTTAGTCATGATATGATGTTACAGACTACTGAATAGAAGTTAGCAACTCACATAACAGAGGTGATGTTTGGCTGATTTTCTGTATCATGAGCAACAGTTGCTACTTGAACAGATAATACCCTGACCCTCATGGAGCTGATAGTCCAGTAGAAATAAACTGGCAGTAAATACATTGTTAATGATAATTTCAGGGTTGGTAAGTGTTATTAAGAGAAAAAAAGGTAGGTTCCAGGGTGGCATTGTCTGTGAAGTATGGGGAGCAGGGTTGACTTTAAATAGTGTGGTTGGAAAAGAGTTTTCCGATAAGATGACATCTGAGCTAAGACCTGAAGGATGAGAAATAAGAAATCAGACATACAAGAGGTCTGTAAGTTAGGCTGAGGCAGGAAAGTCTTGGAGTGTTTCAGAAACATGAAGAAAGACAGTGTGGTTGGAGTATAGTAGGTATCTTAGTCTGTCTGGACTGCTATAACAGAATCCCATGGACTGGGTGGCTTATAAACAACAGAAACTTATTTCTCCCAGTTCTCAAGGCTGGGAAGTCCAAGGTCAGGTCGCTGGCAGATTCAGTATCCAGCGAGGGCCCACTTCCTGGTCCATAGATAACATTTTCTCACTGTGTCCTCACACAGTGGAGGGACAGGGGAGCTCTGTGAGATCTTGTCTATAAGGGCATGAATCCTGTTAATGAGGGCTCCACCCTCATGACCTAATCACCACCCAAAGTCCCCACCTCCAAATACCATCACACTGGGGGATAGGTTTCAACATATGAATTTGAGAGGGACATATTCTCAGTATATAACATTAAGCAGGAGAGGGAGTGGTATGGCAGCAAAATGGTAAGATAGGCAGAGGTCAGATCATATAGGACCTTGTAGGCTGTGGAAAGGACCTTGGACTGGATTTAAGTACAGGATGTGAGGGAGGATGTATCACACGACTACTTATGGTGGGATGGGCTGATTGCATGTAATTAAACTGTGGGAGATTTTTAGTGCTGACTGTTTAAAAAAAAAATATATATATATATATATTCTTTTAAATTATAGGCTATTACAAGATATTGAATATAGCTCCCTGTGCTATACAGTAGTACCTAGTTGTTTATCTATTTTGTATATAGTAGTTTGTATCTGCCAATCCCAAACTCTCCCTTTCGCCTTCGGTAACCATAAATTTGTCTTCTATGTCTGTGAGTCTGCTTCAGTTTTGTAAATAAGTTCATTTGTATATCTTAGATTCCACATGTGAGTGATATATAATATTTGTCTTTCTCTGACTTACTTCCCTTAGTATGATAATCTCTAGGTCCATCCATGTTGCTGCAAATGGCATTATTTCATTCTTTTTTATGGCTGAGTAGTATTCCATAGTGTGTGTGTGTGTGTGTGTGTGTGTGTGTGTGTGTGTGTGTGTATCTCTCTCTCTCATCTTCTTTATCCATTTATCTGTTGCTTCCATGCCTTAGCTATTGTAAATAATGCTGCTATGAATTGGGATGCATGTATCTTTTTGAATTACTAGAGTTTTCTCTGGATGTATGCCCAGGAGTGGGATAGCTGGATCGTAGGGTAAGTCTATTTTTAGTTTTTTAAGGAACCTCCATGCTGATTTCCACAGTGGCTGCACCAATTTACATTTCCACCAATAGTGTAGGAGGGTTCCCTTTTCTCCACATCCTGTCCAGAATTTATCATTTTGGACTTTTAAATTATGGCCATTCTGACTGGTGAGGTGATACCTCATTGTAATTTTGATTTGCATTTCTCTGATAATTAGTGATGTTGAGCATCTTTTCATGTGCCTATTGGCCATCTGTATGTCTTCTTTGGAGAATGTCTATTTAGGTCGTCTGCTCATTTTTTGATTGGGTTGCTTGTTTTTCTGTTATTGACTTTATGAGCTGTTTGTATATTTTGGAAATTAAGTTCTTGTCACTGGAATTGTTTGCAAATATTTTCTCCCAGTCCATCAGTTGTCTTTTTGTTTTGTTTATGGTTTCCTTTGCTGTGCAAAAGCTTGTAAGTTAAGGGGGGACGGTGTAGCTCAAGTGGTAGAGTGCATGCTTAGCGTGCACGAGGTCCTGGATTCAATCCCCAGTCCCTCCTCTCATAATAAAGAAAGAAATAAACCTAATTACCTCCTCCTCCAAAAAAACCCTAAATAAATCACTCTTCAAAAAAAAAAAAAAAAGCTTGTAAGTTTAATTAGGTCCCATTAATTTATTTTTGCTTTTATTTCTATTGCCTCAGGAGACTGATCTAATAAAACATTGGTACAATTTATGTCAGAGATTTATGTTTCATCTGTCTTCTCTCTTAGGAGTTTGATGGTGTCCTGTCTTATATTTAGATCTTTAAGCCATTTTGAGTGCATTTTTGTGTATGGTGTGAGGGAGTGTTCTAATTTCACTGATTTACATGCGGCTGTCCAGCTTTCCCCACACCACTATTGTGCTGACCCTTAAAGCCATCTTCTCTTCTTTCCCTCAGACATTTCTAAGGCACTTCTTGGCTCTACAAGAGGACACCACCTTCCAAAAGACAGCTGTCGAAATTCATTGTGATTTACGTAATGATGCACAAATAAACAGTAAATATTCTTTTTTTTATTAGTTGGGAGGAGATTCTTCCCCTTCACCCTATACCTGTTGATCTCTTGGGTTATTTTTCACTTCAAGACAACAAGATTTCCTGGGTTGCTTTTGTCATAGCAACATGACTTATTATTATTTTTTAAAATTTTTTATTGAAGTGTAGTTGATTTAAAATATTAGTTTCAGGTGTACAGCAAAGTGATTTAGTTATACATATACATATATTTTCCTTTCAGATTCTTTTCCATTATATATTATTACAAGAAATTGAATATAGTTCCCTGTGCTATACAATAGGTCCTTGTTATTTATCTATTTTATATATAGTAATATGCTATGTTAGGTTCTTTATTCTTTTTTTGGAGAACACAATTTGTCTTCAGATTTGAGAAAAGAGGTTTTTCGCAAATGATGGAGCCAGTATGAAAGTTAAGTTATTTCATGCATCCACTCACACATTCAGTTAACACATTATTTATTGAGTGTCTAAAATATGATAGAATTGGGGAAACAACAGCAAACAAGGTCCCTGCAAGGTCCTGCACCTAAAGAAGGAATGGGTTCCTATTTCTTTTTATACCACTGGAGCTGACCCTGGCACGGCCAGCCCACATTCCCTCGCCTTCCTTGGCTGTGCACAAAGGCTTGACTTCCCACTGTCAGCATCTGCATTTCTTTGCTTAAGGACTTTATTTTGCCTCTGCTTGGATTCGCAACACTGGAGCACCCCTCAACCCATGACAGTGAGGAGGAAGAGCCCAGCTCTCATCCCCTGCAGGGGCTAGCTGAGGCACCAGTTTCCACTAACTCCTAGGGGGCCCACGGTTGCAGCTGACTTGATAATAGGACTGCCCGCCTCTCCCTGCCTCCTTTGCCCACTTCCTTGCCAGTTTTCTTCACTTCCCAGAGAAACTCCTCACATTTGAGTTCTCATTGCAGAGTCTGCTTCCGGGAAAACCCAAACCCAGATAACCATCATCTATGGACTGCTTACCAAGTGAAAGCTGGATCCTAAAATCTAACCTAGATCTGTTTCCAAAGCCTATGCTCCTTCCACTTGGCTATGGAGGAATCCTATGGTTTCTTAGACCTAACATTTCCTTGGGTGCTAAGAAAAGGAGAAATTCATTCCTAGGCGTGATGTTCTGCAGTTCTCTCCCTCATCTTCTCCCTATCACACATGAGCCTGCCTTTTGCTTTCTTCTCCATTGAATGGATTGATGAGCATCACAGTTTTTACCCTCACTTCTTTTTTCTGTTACCAATCCAGCACCAAGAGACTTCCCTTCCCCTGAGGGGAGGATCCACTCTTTCTTTTGTTCCATAGGTTCTTTTATTCTACAGGTTCTGTAGGTTAGTGCTTAAGGAAAATGTGACCCCCCTGAGCAGAACAGACAGCGAAAATTATATCTGATTTGGGGGGAGCGGGGCTCACTGAGCCTTGTTTCTTTTCTAGAATTTAATTTACATTGCTTCTTTTCTTTCTCAATTCATGCTATTAACATAGCACAAGAAAAAAAGTGAACAACATACTATTTTTTTTAGCATAAAATGTGTGACAGTTTAACCTGGCAGTGGCTTGAAGTTCAGCACCTAAGCAAGCAATAAAATATAACATAATTTCCAACCCATAGCAAACCCCAAAATAACAGAATAAGTTTCCAATACTGAACGGCAGTTTCCCGGTATAACTTGTACCGCCGCCAATTTCAATACAAGAAGCTTCTTTTCTTTTGGAGCTGTGTCCCCACAGTATGAATATTCTTTGACTCCCTCTGTTGTCCATTCCCAATTTCCTTGTTTTTTGCTTGAGTTCACTGAAGATTGACAACCGGTAGCCTCATGTGACAGCCATTAGTCGGCCTTAAACCTCAGCTTGATCTTGAATAGATAGAATAATGAATAGGTTTTATGTAATATAATTCATGTTGTCAGCTATATGAAATTGGCAGCTCAAGAGAGACTAAATATGCTTCTAGTCTTCTCTTTTCTATGTTCCTATTTGAATATAATAATGCAGAAGGCATCGTTCCTTCCTTCAATTAAAGCACTTTTATAGCAGTCTGAACTCTGAATCATAGAGCAATAAACATACATTCTATCAAAAAAGGAGAAGGTAAAGAAGATAAGTGTTTTCTTCTTCGTATTAGTGGGAATTAACAAGCATTTAAAAAACTTGTGTTTGTGTGTGTGAGCCCAGGGAGGGGCATTTAATCATAACGAAGGAGGTCTTGGCAAGTCAGTGTTCATTTTACTCTCATGGCATTGGTTGCTGAGCACATATATGCCCACTCTAGCTCCAGGGAGCCTGTGGAACAGAAAAGACTCAGAAAGTCACACAGAAGAAAACCGTCTCCTAACCTTCCATCTCTCAAGCAGGGGGAAAGATGCATTCTTCTTGGTCAAAATTCCTTGGTTTGTCCTATTTATGCTGTCATTTCATGGAGGTTAAAAATATACCTTTCCATACATTGCTGGTAGGAATGTAAAATGGTGCAGCCACTTTGGAAAAACAGATGGCAGTTCCTTAAAATGCTAAACATGGAGTGACAATATCACCCAACAATTATACTTCTAAGAATATACCCAGGAGAAATGAAAACATATGTCTATACAAAGACAAACTCAGATGTTCATAGCCGCATTGTTCACAATAGCCATGAAGTGGAAAAAAATCTAAAGTCCTGTCAACTGCTTAAACGAAACATGGTATAGCCGTATGACAGAGTACTATTTAGCAGTAAAAAGGAACTGAATACTAATACACGTAACAACATAGATTAACCTTAAAAATATTGAGCTCAGTTAAAGAAGCCAGACACAATAAAACACATATTATATAATTCCATTTATGTGAGATGTCCAGAACAGGCAGATCTATAGAAACAGAAAGCAGGTTAATGGTCGCCTAAGGCTAGGGATGGGAATGGAGAGTAACTATAGATGGCACAAAGATTGTTTCTGAGGTGATGGACATGTTCTGAAAGTACATTGCAGTGATGGGTGCACAAATTTATATTAAAAATTGTTGAATTATAAAGGAAATAACCCCCACTTTTATTCTGGTAATAAAAAGTAGAAGAAACAAAAAAAGAGAAAGATAGAAAGTAAAAAAGAGTCACAAAGGAGCTATTCCTCACCGTGTTAAGTATTCGGTATTGATTTAATTAACTGAAATTTAAAGTAGTAGAGGAAGATGACCAAAATGAAGCTCAAAAAACATTACAGAGCCCTAATTATTTTAGGAATCAGGACAATCTAAGAAATTGTTCATAAGACAACTTAGGAAATGAGACAGATTATGGGACGTTCAGGGGACTTTGGCAGTGGATTCTAGGATTTTCTCTGAAGGAGGAGTGCCTCCCTTGTCAGATATCAGGATCTCAACTCTCTATGGTTAATTCTGCCCATATTTTGAGAAATGAGGGTGCAGTGTCCTGGGACAAAAAAATAATGTAAAGTATGGCAATTTTTTTGCTAAATTGCAAAGGATAGAATTTCATTCTTCAGTAGAGTTTGGAGGCAAGTAGGCATTTAACGTTACAACGGGAAAAATGTTAATACCAGGGAAGCACAGGGGTGCTGGCAATTCAGGTTTGAGGAAGTTTTGTTCATTGAGATATGGAAATCAGTGAAGTCTCAGCACTTTAGAGGTGATAGAAGTGGATAAGTTGCTGAACTGGTTAGGTTATAAAGAAGGAAAAGGCGCACTTTGGAGTGAGGGGTGAGGAAACATTTCACAGGGGCCATCTTTGCGAAGCCATGTGGGGAGCGTGAGCCACCTGAGAGCAGGAGCCTCCCGACGCTGATGATGCCCATTTGCTCCCTCTGCCCCATGGTATCTATGCTGGCTGTCCTCTCCGACTTCTAGCGGGAACCCCTGACGTGGGGCACAGGGGCAGGGGGAGGGAGAAGAGTTTCTCAAGTGTCTACAGAATTCCTCGCTGTCCTCCATTCTAGTATCTGCTGATCAAGCCTTTCTCAGATCCAAGGGACCTACAGTGCATGTTTACATGCTTGCTGCTGAGGTGTAGTGGCTGCTACATTGTGGAAAAGGATGATGGATATTTGTGTAATTAACTAATCAATAACAATCTTTTTTTGTCATAGTCTCTAGCTCTTTCATGCACCAGACTTAATTCAATATGTGTTCTTGAATGGTAGAAGTCACACTTTCCTATTGACAGGTGTCTTCTCTAAAGTCTTCTGACTGACACAGAGTAAAGGAGATGGTGGTTGGGGTTGCTGGTAGGGCAAATCATTCATAAGGGAGTATGATAGTGAAAGCAGAATTGGAAAGCAATCCAGCGGGGCTTTAGAAAAATACAATTTTCTTTCTATTCTCTTCTGAGAAGAAAATCCTCCACAAAGTAAATGTTTAAACTTGTTCATAATAGAATAACTAGAAAAATAATTTAGTGAGGCTACTGGGTACAAGATAATTTAAAAAAAAAAAGCCAAGCTCTCCCCTGTGGAAAAGCAGTAACAATGAGAAAAAATAATGGGTAGGGGGAAGGAGGTAGGTACAATTTTCAATAGTAATAAGAAATAAAACCACCTAGGAATTAACTTAGCTAGAAATGTGCAGCAGTTTTTGATAAACGCTACAAACTTTTCTGAGGAACATAAAAGAAGACCTGACTAAATGGGAAAATGTAACATGTTTTGGGATGGGAAGATGGAATGTTATCAAGATATTAGTTTTTCTCAGATTAATCTATCAAATTCCAAAAATTCCCAAAGGCATAATTTTTGGCAGCAAAGTGTAAAAATAGCCCATTAAAAAAAGAAAGTGTAAAAATAATGAGTGAAGAATTTCTCTAGTAAATATTAATGCTTATTATAAAGCTATAGTAATTTAAAAGTATGGGTCTCCAAGGAAAATGGAAATATATACAGTATTTGTCCTTCTGTGGCTTATTTCATTTAGCATTAATGTCTTTAAGGTCCATCCATGGTGTAGCATGTGTCAGAATTTCCCTTTTTAAGGCTGAGTAATATTCCACTGTAGTTTGTTTATCCATTCATTTATTGATAGACATGTGTGGGGTTGTTTCCACCTTTTGGCTATTGTAAATAATGCTGCTATGAACATAGGTGTACAAATATTGCTTGAGTTCTTTCTGTCCTAAACTGCAGAAATGTATTTTCTCACAGTTCTTGAAGGCTAGAAATCCAAGATCAAGTTTCTGGCTGATTCGGTTTCTGGTGAGAGCTCTCTCCTTGGCTTACAGAAAGGGATGGAGTAGGGTGGGTTTGGGGTGGAGCTGTCTGGTTTCTCTTCTTATTAGCACACTGATTCTATCAGACCAGGTTTCCACCCTTATGACCTCATTTAACCTTAATCACTTCCTTACTCCAAATACAGCCATAGATATGAATTTTAGGGGGACACAAACAATTAGGCCATTATACCTTCTTCCAATTTGGGGGGATATATGTCTAGAAGTGGAATTGATGGATCACATGGTAGTTCTATGTTTAATTGTTTGTTGAAGGAATTGTCATACTGTTTTCCACAGTTGCATTATCCATCAGTAATGCACAAATGATTCCATTTTCTCCACATCCTTGCCAAGACCTACTGTTCTTCTTCTTTTCTTCCTCCTCTCCTTCCTCCTCCTCTTCCTCCTCCTTCTTCTTCCTTTCCTCCTCCTCCTCCTTCTTCTTTTAGATAATAGCCCACCTAGCTGGTGTGAAGTGGTATCTCATTGTGGTTTTGATTGCATCCCCTAATGAGTAGCAATGTTGAGTATATTTTCATGAGCTTTTTGGCCATCTATATACATTCTTTGGAGAATTGCCTATTCAAGTTCTTTGCTCATTTTTAAATTGGATTGTTTAGTTGCTGTTATTTTATAGTTTTTTATATATTCTGGATATTAATTCCTTATCAGATATATGATTTGCAAATATTTTCTCCAATCCTGTGGTTGCCTTTTCACCCTGTTGATAGCATTCTTTGATGCACAAAAGTTTTAATTTTGATGAAGCACACTATTTTTTCTTTTGTTGCTGATGCTTCTGGTGTCATAGCCAAGAAATATTACCAAAATTAATGTCATGAGGATTTTCCTTTGTATATTATTTTAAGAGTTTTATAGTTTTAGCTCTTACATTTAATTATTTGACCCATTTTGAGTTAATTTTTGTATATAGTGTAAAGTAAGGGTCCAACTTCATACTTTTGCACATGGATATCCAGTTTTATCAACACTGTATATCAAAAAGACTGTCTTTTAATTGAACACTGAATGGCCTTGGCACCCTTGCAGAAAATTATTTGACTTACATGTAAGAATTTATTTCTAGGCTGTCTATTGTATTCCATTGGTCTATATGTTTTCCACTACAACACTGTTTTGATTACTATAGCTTTGTAGTAAGTTTTGAAATCCAGAAGTATGAGACCTATAATTTTGTTCTTTTTAAAGATTTTTTTGGCTATTTTGGGTCCCTTGGGATTCCATATGAATTTTAGGTTGGAGTTTTCTATTTCTGCAATAAATGTCATTGGGATTTTGATATGGATTATATTCGATGCATAGATCTCTTTGGGTAGTGTTGACATTTTAACAATATTAAGTCTTCCAATGCACAAATATGGGCTGTCTTTCTATTTACTTATATCTTCTTTAATCTTTCAACAGTGTTTTATAGTTTTTAATGTACAAGTTGTTAGCCTCCTTGGTTAAGTTTATTCCTAAGTATTTTTTCTTTTTAATGTTGTTGTAAATGGAATTGTTTTCTTAAATTCCTTTTCAGATTGTTGTTAGGTATAGAAACTATTTTTTGTATGTTGATTTTGTATCTGGTAAGTTTGATGAATTCACTTATTAGTTTTGTGTGTGTGTGTGTGTGTGTGTGTGTGCCCTTTGGGGTTTTCTATATCTAAGATCAAGTCATGTGCAAATAGAGATAATTTTACTTCCTCATTTCCAGTTTGGATGCCTTGTCTTTCTTTCTTTTTTTTCCTATTTGCTCTGGCTTGAACTTCCAATATTATGCTGAACAGGAGAAGTGAAAATGGGCATCTTTGTTTGATTCCTGATCTTAGAGAAAAAACTTTCAGTCTTTTACCATTGAGTATGATGTTAGGTGTAAGTTTTTCATATATGGCCTTTATTATGTCACACTTAAATTTATAAAAGGACTAAAATAAAATACAGATATTTATATCATTTTGAGGAAGGAAAGCATGGTAACTAAAAGCAAAAATTACAAGAGAAAGAAAAGATAATAGATTTGATTATGTAAAAAATGAAAATATTTATATGGAAGAAGCTCTATAAACTGAAATGATATGATAAATAGCTGTAAGATCCTTAATATAAAAGAACTCTCACATATAAATAAGAAAAAAATGCTACAAAAGCTGAATTTGGCAAAGGACATGAATGTACAAAACACAGGAAGAGAATAACAGGGAGCCGGAGAATATCTAGGAAAAGGGTTTATCCTCCCTAGTATTTAAAGAAATAAAAATTTATATGAGATAGAATTTTTTTTTTGATTGAAGTATAGTTGACTCACAATATTATATTAATTTCAGGTGCACAAAACAGTAATTCAATATGTTTATAAATTACATTTTATACAAAATTATTATAAAAGATTGACTATGTTCTCTGGGCTGTATATTACCTCCTTGTAGCTAATTTATTTTATAACTAATAGTTTGTAAAAATCCCCCTCACCTATCTTGCTTGTCTCCTCACCATACTACCCTCTGGTAACTAGTTTGTTCTCTATATCTGTGAGTCTGTTTTTGTTTTGTTACATTTGTTCATTTGTTTTACTTTTTAGATTCCTCTTCTATGTGAAAACATACAGTATTTGTCTTTCTCTGTCTGGCTTATTTCACCAAAAGCTTTCTTTTTAAACCTCTAAGACTGACAAAGATGAGGAAGAGTAATAACATGCACTTGGTAGTAGTAATTCCATACATTTTCTTTGGGAATACAGATTGGTTCAGTCTTTCCAGGAAGGCACCAAGTATTAACTCTTAAAAATGTGCATACTCAGAAATTATATAACTCTGGGTTTATCCTACAGGAAAAAATCATCCAAGATGCATGTACAAGAATGTTCACTGATACATTATCGAAAAGAGCAAAAAGTGGGAAATAACCTAAAAATGTCTAACAACTATGGGGCCACTAAAAATGCTGATGCAGACCTTCCCTTGGATACTGAAATCCTTGAAAGTTCAAGTTTCTTATATTTGCATAGAACCTAGGTACATTCTCTTTTATACTTTATTTTCTTTTTTATGTGTTAACCATTTATATTGTTTTTTTAACTGAAGTATAGGTGATTTACAATTTTGTATTAATACCTCTCATATTTTTTTTTCGGGGGGGGGAGGTGATAATTAGGTCTATTTATTTATTTATTTTTAGAGGAGGTACTGGGGATTAAACTCAGGACCTTGTGCATGCTACGCATGTGCTCTACCACTTGAGCTATACCTTCCTCCTAGTACCGCTCATATACTTTAAAGTACCTCTAATTTATTTGTAACACCTAATACAATGTAAATGATATATAAATAGTTGATACAATGTAAATGCTCTGCAAATAGCTGCCAGCATGCAGAAAATTCAAGTTTTGCTTTTTGGAACTTTCTGGAATCATTTTTTCAAACATTTTTGATCCATGATTGGCTGACCCTGAGATATGATAGGCTGACTGTACCTGTTTATCTAGCTATGTAAGCATGGAAAGATGATATATATATATATGAGGGAGAAGCAGATTGCTAAATAATATACCTAGTACAACCCCAGTTTTATTTATTTATATGTTTTTTGACAAAATTGAGGACACTTTATATACAAAAGTATTAAAAATCGTTGTGTCAGATAGTGGTATTTTAAATGATTTATATTTTCCTCTTTTTTTCATTTCCTTTTCTAAGGTTTCTACAACAAACAAACGTAGTCTTGTTTATAGTAATCGTTTTTGTTTATTAAAAATAGTGGCGACTTTTTATCGTGGTAAAATACACAACACATAATATTTACCATTTTAACTATTTTTAAGTGTACAATTCAGTGGCATTAAGTACATTTATGTTGTTGTGCAGCCATCACCACTGTCCATTTCCAGAACTTTTCATCTTCCTAGACTGAAACTGTACCCATTAAGCTGTAACTTCCCATTCTCTGCCCCCTAGTGATGTCTCTTAAAATCAGGAGTATTCTGTATTCAATCATGTTTATCCATTCTTTCTCCCTCCCAACTACACATATACTTAAAAAAAATTACAGTTTTATTGAGATGTAATTCACATACAAATCTTCCATCACACATACACTTTTGAAGTATTTTAGCACTCTTTGTCTTTCTTTTTTAATTGGAACCATTTTAACCATGCATGAAGTACAACATTGGAGGTGAAAGCTCTTGAATTGCTTTGGAAGAAATTCTAGAGGAAAAATTATAAGTGAATTCTACCTGCCAGAAACCCATACACAGTCTTTGGAAACTGCCTCCGGGTACTTTCAGAAACTATTTAAAATGGTGTTAGTTAGGTCCAGCTCCCCTCTGAAAGTTGAGTTAAGCTCAAGAGCAGGAATCCATTAATAGGTCAACAGCAGGAGAGAAGCGGGGACTGGAAGGGGCCTGGAGCAGCTGCGGTCCATTCGGTAGTTTAAAATTGGCTTTTCTTTTATTCTCTTATTCCTGCTACCCCCATAGAATCCACGAAGAATAGGGATGTTTTCTCCTGCACATCCGATGATAATAACAGGCCCAGATCTCTTTGAACATAACCAGCAAAGAAAAGAAACACCCGTGGCCATCAAACCGGGTAAAATAGTAACATAATCTCTGGTTTGTAGTTTGAATCCTATTAATGATAATGGTGTAGAATTGTACAGTGAGAATGCTTTGGGAGTTTTTAAAGCTCGATTTTTTCAAAGACTGCATTCCTCATTAGACCTTCCCCATTAAGGCATGCTTGAATGATGCTACACAGCCGAATAGTTGGGATTTTTTTCCACTCTTGTCATAGTCTGAAGACAAAGGATTCTTCCGCCTGCCCAAGTTCCCGGGAGCCTAGGCTGAGCGGCTGTGACAGCGGGTCAGCAGGGAGCTCTTTGTGCCGGCTTCGGATTGCCGTCAGGCCTCATTCACTAAACAGGATCAAGTTGGAGCAGGGGATGGAGGGGAAAAAAAAATGAATGAAGGAAAATCCACGCAGCCAGATACGGCGCCATGATCCGCTTTTCCCTTTCACTGATGCTGAGTCACGGTGCCGTCTAAGCCAAAGCACGGAAGACTAAAATCCTCCTCTTAAGTACACTGCGTCTTCTCTGTGCTTTGGCTGAAGTGATGTCGCTACAGTTGAACAAATGTGGCTACAGTTGAACAAACGCTAACATTAGTGTGGCAGCTTACTTGACGTCTTCTGAGCAGCATTGAGGCTGGTGTAATGGAGCTGGGGCCCTGCAGTTGGTACCGAAGGTTCCTCCTCATGGCCTTACAGTCTAGCTTGTCCTCAATGTCTACTGGCCTCAATTTCCTCATCTGTTAAGTACGAGGATAAAGAGGGTTAACACATATGTTTGTTACATATTGAGGTATACTTCTAATTCATTATCATTAGAACTTCTATATTTGAATTTAGAAGTTGTGTGTATATGCCTCTTCTGGATTATGTGTGTATGGATGTCAGCCATTACCCAAAGGGACAACTGTTTAATATTACCCAAGGGAAAGTGTTGAGGGCTGTATAAGTTAAAATTAACATTTCAGGAATGGACATATCCACTGGCATAGCATAGTGATTAAGCACCCGTTAGAATCTGGGGCCTCTAATCTGAGCCCTGTCACTTGCTAACCCTGTGCCTTGGACAAGTTATTTAAGCTCTCTGTCCCTTGATTTCCTCATTTATAAAACTGGGATAAAAGGGGATAATTACTTCATAAGAGCATTGTGAGGTTTTAATGAGTTAATAGAAGTAAAACTCTTAGAGCAGAGTGAGTATCATTACTATTATCTAGTTAATTGGAAGAGAGTTGGAGAGAGGAAAAAGAAAGAGGGAGTCAAATAAAACCCTCCTGCCCCCAGTCAAACCAAACCAAACCAAAGAGTCATCAAGAGAGGGAAAGTCAGTGGGGAAGGCAGGGACCCAGATAAAGACACAGATGCACAAACACAGCAAAACAGACACAAAGACACTTTCATCCTTGTCTTGTGACCTTTCTGTCTCTTACCACTGAAAGGTTTAGAAGCCATGCTACGTCTTTACACTGTAGGCTGTGTGTTAGTTTGCTAGGGCTGCCATAACAAAATACCACACACAAAGTAGGTGGCTTACACAGCAGAAATTTTTCTTACAGTTCTGGAGGCTGAAAGTCTAACATCAAGGTGTCAACAGGTTTGGTTTCTTTGAGGCCTCCCCCCTTGGTTTGCAGATGGCACCTACTTTCTGTGCCCTC
This sequence comes from Camelus ferus, assembly GCF_009834535.1. NCBI lineage: Eukaryota > Metazoa > Chordata > Mammalia > Artiodactyla > Camelidae > Camelus > Camelus ferus. The sequence continues at coordinate 48,956,553 of NC_045697.1, read as the reverse complement.
ATGTGGTCTCTCTGTGTGTGCACATCCCTGCTGTCTCTGTGTCCAAATTTCCTCTTAGAAGACACCAGTCATATTGGATTAGGACCCATTCTAACAGCCTCATTTTAACTTAAGCACCTCTGTGTAAAGTTCCTATTCCAAATACTGTCATACTTTGAGATACTGGGACTTAGGACTTCAACATATGAATGGAGGCTGGGGGAATACGGTTCAGCCCATATAGGCTTTTTGCTTCATAGACAATGAGAAATTAGCCACAGAACCAGAATTTACTCCAGTATCATATAAAGGAGTCAAAAGGAGTTGTGAAGCCAGTAATGAAGTTTGTTTGAATATCTCATGTGATACTTCTATCAGTTGTATGAAAGATATCTGATGTTTATGGAGAAAATTAGACTTTCATGGAAAAATGATAGACATTTGGCAATAATTTTTGGTTTGGTTTAGACATTTGATACATAAGATTTTGGGTTTGGAAAGTGGGTTTGAAGTTATGTCAGAGAGGAAAGTAGAATCTACACTAGTTATGTCAGCAGAGGAAATTTAATATAGGGAATAAACATGAATCTATTTAGTACCATCTGCTCACAAGGAGCAATTTAGCATGATATCATCAATGAGGGACACATGTGATGTTCTGTGGGACGTGAAGATGGTCCTCTGGGGACTCTGACGGAGACCATGACAGAGAGCAGAAGGGTTGACCTAGCCCTGAGGTAAGACAGTGAGAGTGTACTGTTGTCCTGTTAGTGGAAAGCAGAAGACTTGTGATCCTTGAGAATTGTTTTCAGGGAAGAAAAATTAATATCAATAGCTGGGTACCAGATGCCAGATACTTGTGTTAATTTGCTCAAGTAAAGTCATCACATTGGAAATAGCAGCTACAACTGGCATCGCCTGATTACGTTTACAATAATCCATAATCACCATCCAGGTTGAATACATCTTCTGCACAGGCCAAGCTGGTAAATTAAATGGGAATGTTAGGAGTTGCCATTCCTGCATCTTCTCAGTCTTTGGTGGTGGCATTAATCTTTCAATTCTCCTGGGAATGTGATGTTGCTTTTAGTTGACTGTTGAGGGTAGGGTGGAAGGAGTTTCAAGAGCTTCTACTTGGCCTTCCAACAGCATTTTGCCACCTTCCAGCATGGAGATCAGACCAGTTTCCAACGTGTATACATCAATTATATACTCAAGAACTAAGGAAATAACTACAGGGTGGGTCCTATAAAATAAACTTGAGCTCAGATCTCATGTATCACCCAAGTACCATAGTCTTCTCTTTGAATACTGATCTCCAGTGGTGTTTTGGGTCCCCAGGAATTAGCATCCACTCAGAACAAGTATCTAGAAAATTTCAAAGATCTATAGACTCTTTAATTTCCCTCAATTAAAAACCCAAGACTTCACTTGAATCTTATTAAAAAAGTTGATCCACATCACTTGCTTATCCAAGCTAGTGTATGTGTATATACTGACTGATGCTTGATACCTGCTATGACAGGCATCCTTTGCTATGGGGGCTCCCCAGAAGCCTGGCCAAGACTTTCTCAGAATCACATCACAGGCTGAAGCTCCTCCCACTCAGGACTCCTTCCCTCCCTCTCCTTTCACAGGTGTCAGACCTGCACAGCAATCAGAAGGCTCTCTCCTCCTATCCCCAGTCCTTCACCCCTTTAAATTCCACAGGTGTTCCCCCCACTACATGTCTTTCACAACTTGTTCCACTTTGGCATTTATTTCTCAGAGCACCTGAGCTAACACAGAAATCAACTCATCATGCAAAAAAGCTTGAAGTCCATTGAATAGTAGATTGTTGACAAGTCTGAGATTTCTGGGCCTTAGGGAGCCTAATTTTATTTTCTCCCAATAACTGAACGTTTAAAAAATTAATTAAATATGCCATACAAATAAGTCCTGAATAGAGTTGGTTTCTTTCCCCTAGAAAAATGTCTAGGTGACAAAGTGTTGCTTCTGGACATACATTTTTAAAGTGGATCCAGGGACAAGATGAAATTCCTGAGATTGGGAGCAGACGCTGGGAACCTGGGCAGCATTTAAACGTTTGTCTGTCTCTGCTCTATATTTTGCTTTCTATTTTATATCATGAAGTGTTAACACAGGATCTAATGTGTCAAAAATGAAAAATGTGGGTATCATGTGGTGCTCTCAACAGGCTCCTTGAAGAATGTTTTTTCCTTCTGTCAAGGATCAGCTAAAATTGAATTTGGCTTTGTTTGCCCTTTGTCACCCAGGCATTAGGGTCAGACTCTTGTCTGACCTAAGTGAGGCCGTGATGGACAGTTCTGCAGAGGGCATTATCACAGCCTAATCAGGTAGACTGAAAGCAAAATTGTTCTTCTCTTCTCCCACGGCATCTGCTCCTTCGCGCTCTTCCCCTTTCGTGTTCTCGTCTAACTCGCCTTGTGAATTTTCAAGGTGCAGTACTATTCATTGTTAATAGTGAGAGAGAGATTTTGGTTACAGAGCAGTTGTAGGAATCAAGTCTTCTGCCTTGTAGACTGACTTCCTCAGGGACAGAGCAATGCCAGGAAGCCTTGGCCACTGAGCCACCACCAAGTCTGTAATATTTTTTTATCTGATGCAGAAGGGGGACCCTGCTATTTCCTGGATGCTTTAGGCTTTCATTCAATAGTAATGATGCATTTAATCTTGGGAGAATCTAAAACATTCACCTTGTAATAGTAACAATAAGTCTAAGTCTGGAACCAGCAGAAGTCTTGCAAAAAATGATCAAACTAAAACAACAAAACCAAGGCCTCTTTTTGTTTGTTTGTTTCCTTTCTTAATTTTACATCTTAGCAATAATAAGAGACAAGGATGAAATGCCTAGTTTGGGGGCTGAGGATGCAATGACAATATAGGCTTAAGAGAAAGTAAAATACTGCTAAAATAGTATTTTGTTTCTCTGCCAGAGGAGTAATAGAAGGAAATAATTATCTGTTG